>NW_008824412.1:155845-157481 GCF_000699105.1 Pygoscelis adeliae | reverse complement strand
AACAGCCTCTGCATATCCCAGGGGAGCGTCACCTGCATAGAACATGTGGGATTACACTTCCAAATAATAAACAGCCCAAAAAAACCACTCTGGGAAGGTGCAGGCTCCGAGGGTTGGCAGGGACCATTCGACTTCCCTCTGCACCGGCTGCCATCCAGGGAGACTTTGCCAACGTGACTTGTGTTACAGCCCACGGCAGTGAAACCATGACTGAAATCAGTGCTGCGGCCAGGTTGGGCAGGGAGGGAAAACATCCAGCCTCTGCAAGCCATGCAAAAATAAAAAGGAGAGGAGATGTTCAAATCCCATGCTTCGAGGCAGAAAGCGATTGGTGTGGCGGTAGGAAGGCAAAGCACCAAGCAGCCAGCCCAAGCGCACTGGAATATTTCCCTTCCTCTAATCCAGGCAGCAGGTTTCAGCTTGATGGATTAACAGCTGAGCCCAGCCGGGCAAAATCCTGGGCTGGTTTGGCTCAGGGGATGTTCAGAGCCAAAGCAGATATTGCTGCTTAATAGAAATAAGAAGGGAAAGCTACAACCATGTAAGCGCAGATCAAGAAACCTCTCCCAAGTTACTGGGGGCTCAAATGTACGGGTCTTTTCCTTCCCTGGCACACACAGATGTCAGAGCTAGCCCAGGTCTTGCCCAAACAGCCACGTCCCAAGGAAACTGCAGCAGGGCACCACAAATGCTACGTGCCAGGTCTCTGCCAGCTCCTGCAGCTTAAGGACACCTTGATGACAGCCCATCAAGTGTCACACTTCCTCCCATTTGACCTGCACGGCTCCCTTGCATCCATTTCTTTGCAACTTTGACCCAGAGGAACCTCGTCTAGCAAGACAGTGAAAGAGCCAATGCTCTGCTCAGCACAGCCTTGGTGAGGCAAGCTGCCCCCACACCAGGCAGACCTGCCTTACCTTGCTCAAGATAATATTTTCAGTAATACCCCCCTTGCATCCGGCAAAGTCAGGCAGCTCATGCAGCCGCGTCATCCTTCTCATGCTCACGTGCTAAACCACAGGTGCACCATTTTGGTTTAAGGCATTGCTGAAGAGCTGGAGGCAATGCCATCAGAGGTCCTCCATCGGTGCTCCTCAACCAGCCAACGCACGCCCCAGGGGACAGCACTGGCCCCCAGGGCTAACGCACATCACATCCCCCCCACAATCCCACGGAGCATCAGTGGTACCCGTTCCAGGGGCTCTTGTCCCTGCCGACCGCTCGGGCTGCAGCGTGGCACCGCTCTGCCACGGGACCCCGGGCTGTGGATGGTCCCACGGCACGAGCCTCTGCAAGCAAGTTTTAGCCCGAGTCCCCTCGTGTTTGTCTCAGCTGTGGAAAGAGCTGTTTTCCAGCTGTGACACAGCTAACCTCTCCCCCGCCAGCCTCATCCTCTTCCCACACACGCCAGCCCTGCACAGCAAAGCGCTGTAACTAAACCATGGAAAGCTGCTGAAATTATAGCCGTGCCGCTTCCCTGCCCTCCTGAGTCCAACATAATTCTCGCTGACAGTCATGAAAAACACATGTTGGGTTAAGACCGGATCCCAACACCCAGTCCCCATCTGCTTGCACAGGGATCGTAATCTTTTCAGCTGCTGAAAGTGCACATCATCGTTAAAAAAATGCCGGTGAC
>NW_008824412.1:153980-155313 GCF_000699105.1 Pygoscelis adeliae | reverse complement strand
CTGCTCGGGTGTGTGCGACTCGGTGCCCACCCGGGGGGCCAGCCCTGCCGCGGAGGACAGACACAGCTGTTTGAACCCCGCTCGCTGGAAGCACTTGGCGATTCCCTGCTGCAGAGCAACTCGCTGCCTGCCTGCATGTGTGCATTCGTGCGCAATGTGCATGAAGTCCGCGTCCCCCACGCGCACACCGCTTGGCTTTCCCACCCTGCGAGCCGATGCCATCCCACCCCCTGGAGAAAAAGCTTTTTGCACTACCTGGGATGAAGAGCAGGGCAGTTGTGGCCGTGAAGACGATCCAGCAGGCAGGATGGTACATCTTGGAGCTGCGGTAGACTAGCGGCTGATTTGCTTGCTGCTTGCTGCTGCCGCCGCTGCTTTCGTCTGCGTTGAATTCTGAGCAGGTTTAAATCCAATGTTTGCAGAGGGAGGGAGACTGAGTTAGTGAGCTAGAGAGAGAGAGAGAGAGAGATGGGAGTAGGCAGTCAGTGTCTCTGATTTTTCCTTGCACACGCACGCACACACACACAACTAGCAGAAGGAGCACCAGGCTCAGTGCGTGCACCGGGGAAAGCAGACCTCCTACCAGGCACCCATTGGTTCGAGATGCTGACTGACACACGCACACTCGCTATTCTGCGGGTCTCACTCTGCAACCAGGGAGTTAAATGCGGGCATCGACCCCCTGAGCATCCCTCCCAGTGCCGGCTGGCAGCGGTACCCAGGATGGAGGGAGCAGCCCGGCACAGGGACGGGCACTGTCCCACCAACTCCTTGTGCACCAGCTGCCTGCAAAGGGGCTCGGAAATTTTTTGCCCTCAGGCTGGAGCCGGCCGGTGGGGCAGCCCCGGGCTTCGGCCCCTTGGCTCGCCCCTGCCCCTCTACAGGCACAGTTCCCCTCCCCGGGAAGCTGCCGGCAGCTCTGCCTACTGCCAAGAGAGGCAAACCAGCGAGCAATCCAAGCTTTTTAGCATGAGTGGGTGTTTTTCACACAAAATCTCTGAAACCGAGAAGCAATCTTCTCTGTGCATCCCAACCAGAGCTGTATTTTTTCCCTTCAGCAGGCTCACAGAGCCCCAAAAGGACACCGAGCCCAGGGTACCTGCTCCTGCAGATCCCCTACCCGATACCGTCCTGTTCCCACCGAGGCCACGGAGTCTTTCCTCAGGCTCTCTAACGCAATCCTCTCCTTCCAGGCTGCCACAGTTTCCCCCTGATCCCTGCTTTCCCACAGACTCCTCTTGGCAGATTCCCACGCCCCTGCCAAGCCCCGAGCGTCCCCAGCGCAGGGCATCGGACCCGGCTTTCAGCCTCTCTGCCGGCGACCCGCGCGATG
>NW_008824412.1:150716-153810 GCF_000699105.1 Pygoscelis adeliae | reverse complement strand
CTCCCGGCTGCCCTGGCTATGTGTCCCCTCCTACAGCCACCCCTAGATCAAAGCGTTTGCCAGCTAGGGCTTGAGTTTGCTGCATTGCCAAAAAAAAAAAAAAAGGTTGCAAAGATAAGTTTCCAAAAGAAACAGCACTTATTTCTGACATGTTCTAAACAAAAAAAAAAATGTTTCTTGTTTCTCATTCATTGCAGCTTTGTTAAAAATTAATTGTAAGCAATTTTTAATGCTTAAACACAAACTAAAATGTTTAGTGTTGCTCAAAACAATCTCTTTCCCCGCTAACTCGGGGCTAAAGGTCTCTTTTTGCGTTCCAGGCCAGCCCAAGTGTACTTTTAGGCCAATACTTTGGACTTCCAGCTATCAACCCACCACGGCTTTTTGCCACCAGTGATCACAAACTCCTCCACACCCCCATCTCCCGTCCCAGGGTTTCACCCTGCTCCTCGCCTTAGTCTCTGTGCTCATCTGCCTGGGCATCCTCTCACCAGCCCTGGTCCCCCAGGACACAACAGTTCCCTGGACTCTTCTCCCTCGAGTCTCCTTTTTGCATTAAACTCATCATCTCAGGGAGTTTCTGGAAGACAGACGCTCCACATCGGGCATGCACGATTCCTGGAAGGACGATGCATCCACAAACACCAGGCTGCAAACTTTAATTCCCCCAAGCTGCTACAGAGCCAGGGCCAGAGCCCTCCACAGCTCCTCTCTGCCACCAAGCACCTCGCATCCAAACCCAGCCACAAAACCCCAATAATTTCCTCCCCTGCTGTCTTTCTTCCCCAGGTTTCTCCCACCCACTTGTTGCAGCTTGAACAAATCACAGAGACAACTGCATCCCCCTCCGTGCACGCACCTCTTATCTCGCATTATTTTCGTACAAAGCAGCACCAGGAGGAGCAGGAACGGCGCTTTCGGTGCACAAAGCCGTATCCATCGTGCTCTCGAGGGGGTACCCTCGCCCAGCGAGGGATGGGAGCCGAGCACGCATCGCTGGGACAAACTTTCTCTGGCTTTTAGCCATTAATCTCTATTCATTTTCTATTCTGCATGAATAAACCACAAGTTTTTAAAAGCTTTTAACTCAACCGTATTCCCACATTATCTGCTGAAGGCATCCCATCTCCCGCATCTTTAGGAGCATGCCGAAGGAAACATGCCCAGGGACTTTTCTCTTTTAATAAGAGTAAAGTTATGTTGTTTGCAATAACCTTGACCTCTGAAAGAGCTAAATCATCGCACTGAGTAAAAAACAACGAGCCTAGTGTCTCACTCAGCTTGAGACGAGGATGGCGATATTTCTGTCCTGAATTTCCCTTTAATTGACACCCAAACAGCCGACGTCAAGCAAATTTATCCTTTGCTTCACAAGCGCTTTGGGAAACCGGCTGCAAGGAGGCATTTGGGATTTCCCAGGCCTGCGAGGCGTGTGTTTGCGTCCTACACAGACAGCCCAGGACAGGGACATCTGTCCCCGGAGGGGACTGCGCTGCTTCGGGGCTCAGCCGAATCCTCCGGCTGCGGCTCGTCCTCCAAAACCTACACAGCGAGCCCTGAATCCGCCCAAGGCGAAAAGAAATATTGTTATCCTTGAGGAGCTGAAGGAAATGAACAAAGAAATCATTTCTAATTAGCAGAAATGTTTGATGGGCTCAGAACAAACATGTTGCTCTGCTTTCAAAACCTGAGTTGAAAACCTATATTTGGGTAAATTTCAAAACAACACAGTCTTACTTTTTTTCCTCCCATCACATTTCTCCCCTATGCTTTTTTTTTTTTTTTCCACCTGGCAATGACTATTAACCAAATCCAGCACACGCTTAGCCGCAATCCTTGCATCTATTTTGGCCAATTAGGCTGGCACCCTGACTGCCGAGCGCAGCTCTAAGGATGACCTCGGACCAGACCTTTAGCGCATCGACGTCTTTGCTTTCCCATCCGCAAAATGGGAACAAATGTGCTTTGGTCAGGCAAACAAATCAGCGCTGCTCACTAGCTCGCCAGGACCGAACAGGGCACTGGCCTGTTTCACGTGTTTGATTTCCAAGACACAAAAAGATGTAGAAATATGTATTTAGCTGGTGGGAGTTTTTTCTGGGATATTTGGGGTTGTTTGTTTTTTGATATCAAGCAGAGAGTCTAAAATGCATATTTAAATTTGACAGGCAGCACCCGATCTGTGAGGAGACATTATGGGCCACTGGGCACATTTAAACATGATTTTTGTGTGTATTTTCAGAGGGGATTTTTTCCCAAGCTGTCTCAATGCATATTCACATCTGGGACCAGTCTAAGTCTCTGGGGTAAATAGCGCTCAAGTTTTCAATAAAGCAGATTCCCTCACCCTCTCCTTGCATGGCCGGGGAAGCGGGGGCAGAGCATCCCAAAAGCAGGAGCGCAGGGTGCGAGGCTGCAGAGCAGCCCAGCTCCCTTCACCGATGCTCCACCACGACGTCCAGCCACGCATCCCCAGGACCCAGGCGTGACAGCAGCCTCCGCCAGGCCTATCCCAGCCCCTGAACGTGATCCAGGCCAAAGCCGAGTCCTGCATGACGCGGAGCACCGTCTCTCTGCTGACCGCCAGGCCCCGAGGCCACTGGCCTCGCCGCTGCCGCCTGCTCGCTCCTGCTTCCCACCCCCAGCCTCACCGCCCCAGCTACCCACAGCGTTTGCACCCGCCTCCATGGATCACCCTTCCCAGCCCAATCCAAGGTAATTCCCAGCTCCTCTGCACCTCTCCGCAAGGGCTGCTTCTTTGCAAAGACCCCAGGTGTTCTCTTATTGGGTTTCTGCTCTCCTCAGGGGCGTGAGCTGCTGGGGGAGCAAAGCAGGAGTGTTGGGGTGGGGAGGGAGGTGTCCTGGTTTCGGCAGGGACAGAGTTAATTTCCTTCCTAGTAGCTGGCACAGTGCTGTGTTTTGGATTTAGGGTGAGAACAATGTTGATAACACACCGACGTTTTAGTTGTTGCTGAGCAGTGCTTACACTAGCCAAGGACTTTTCAGCTCCCCGTGCTCTACCGACTGAGAAGGCTGGGGGTGCACAAGAAGCTGGGAGGGGGCACAGCCAGGACAGCTGACCCCAACTGGCCAA
>NW_008824412.1:137125-150161 GCF_000699105.1 Pygoscelis adeliae | reverse complement strand
TCCTTCCTGTCCCCGCTCCTCTCCCTGTGTGTGTTTGTGTCTCCGCCTGAATGAAAGGCTACCCTTTTCTCCTTGACATCTTGTTAGAATGTGAATGCAACATCTATTGATTTGCATTTCATGCAAGGAAAGGGGGGAAGGAAAAAAAAAAAAAAGTGGAGCTACTACAGGAATAAACAGAAGATGCAGGCAAAGGCAGCCTGAGCTGCCTGCTCCCAGCACCCCGGCAGGACTCTGCTCCCCCAGCTTTAGCCGTTCAGCTCAGACCCGTTATTCAAGCATCAGCCACCTCCGACTCCCTGCACAGGCCACGGAGGCGCAGGGACCTGCCTGATCATCTCGCAGCCCGTAGGAACTTCACCAATCGCCCCCTCGTACGCGTACATCAGGCAGACGGATCACCCTCCCCAAGTGCTTCTTCATCCCTACAGCCCTTGTCAAGGGCAAACACAGCGAGTTACCCCAGGCTGGGCGAACAGCACGCACCCAGCTCCATGGTAAAGGCAAACCGAGAACAATTAAGCTGGGCAAGGTGTCTAAATTAGCAGCAAAAGCAAAGGGAGAAGCAGGCTGGTGCTCGGGAGGAGATGCAGCAAGCAGCACTGCTCACCTCTTGAAGCAGCTGCTCCTGAGGTTTGCAGTAACCCGCAGACAAGCTCCTTTCACGCAGCTCCCCAGCCACGATGCTCCTTTCACGCGGGTCCCCAGCCGTGGTGACACAGGCACCGACTGTCCTGCTAGCCCTGCTTGGGGGAGAGCATCCCGCTCCTCAAAACCAGGGCAAGCAAACCCAGCAAGCGGGGATGCCCCGGCGAGAGAAACCCTGTGCCACGGCACAGGAGAGGGGTACCGGCACGAGTGGGTGAAGGCAAGCAGCTCTCCCTCACCTACCGCAGTGGGGTGCTGGGAGGATTAATTAGTGTTTGTAAAGCACTTTGAAGATGAAGGCAACCACGGGAGAGCTCATAACCAGGAGCGAGATGGAGATGGGGATTGGGGAACCCGGTTACGGCGGGGTTTCTTATCTGGCACACAAGCTGCAGCCCTGGCTGGGCGCACACCAGGCAGGTTCAGATGAAAGGTAGAATGGAAAAATTTCCGCAGCGTGAAAAAAAGAACAATCAAGCATGTGCTGCTTGGGAAAAATGAGTGAGAGAGAGATGAAAAGATGGGATCTAAGAGTCTGAAAGCTGGAGAGACCTGCTATTGATTCTGGCTTGGGAAGAAGGGGCCTGAACAAGAGCCGGTGTGTTGTTAAGTGCACTTATCTCCTCTTGTTAGATGGCAGAACAGGGCCAGATGGACAGGGTACTAATTCCCATCAAGAAGCATTACCGGCCACGTGCTGAATGAGGTACCTCCAAAGATGCACTACAAGCAGCGGCGAATGCGGCAGCACCATGAGGCCAGGAGCCCCACAACGTCCCCGGGCAACGTTTTCCAACGCTTGACCACCCTTACCAGAAAAAAGCTATTTCACATGTTTAAAGAGAATTTCTTGTACTTCCATTTGTGCTATTTGCCTCTTGCCCTCTCTGGGCACCCCTGAGGAGAGGCTGGCTCCATTGCATGCGTGCTCCCATCCGCCCCCCCAAAACACCCAGCCTCCAGAGCACCCCATCTCCTGGGAGAAATCCTAGTGAGGAGGAGGATGGTGGGAAAAGCCGGCGACGGAGTTTGCTCCACTCCTCAGCCGTCAGGAGGATGGGCCCACTCCAGAGAGGGATGAAACGCAAGATACCGTCACACAAATCTTTGATCATAGTAATTATCTGTTGTCGTCGTGTACAAAACATTATCTCCCCGCAGACATCAAGCTCCTTCTGTACCACCCCGCCTTCTCCGTGCACCCCACCACTCTGGGCTCCCCCATCCCATCAGCCCTGAACGCGTGCTCACCAGCACCGGGGCAGGATTCCCTTCTCCCATCGACAGGTTTTGTTTCCCTAGCTTTGATCAAAGTGACTGAATGTCAGGGAAAGACCGGGGGGAAAGAAAAGAAAACAGGGCAGAAACGATGCATCCTGATCCATAAGCAGGAGACGGTTCAAGGATAAATCAGGCATTGCTTACTGGCTGTGTGCTTCTGGGGGTTGGGTTTTCTCTTTCTTTCTTTTTTTTTTTTTTTAAAGAATGAGAGAGAAAGAAAACAGTTTTTTAAGCTTTGCTCCCTTTCATTTTTCTCCGAGTTCAGTGGCTTTCCTCGTCAAGCCTCTGTAGCTCAGGTAAGAACAGAGGGCTCCGGATTAAAGAGAAACACGGCAGCAAGCAGAAAGCCGTCGAGATAACAGAGAGGACAAAGTCGGGAATGTCAAAGAAGGGAAGTCTGCTTTCTGCAAGATTCCCACTTTTGGCTTTTATATAGATTAGTCCAGAAACGGGGACCAAGATGCACATTTCAGACTCCAATCCCAACCCTCTCGGCCTGGATGTGGGGATACAGGACAACAAACTGCATCAGGAGCCCTCGTCTCAGCAGCCGGGCTCAGCGTGTCCAGGGCTCTCACAGACATTTAATATACCCTGGATAGATATCTAGGTGGGTGGACAGTCAGACAGCACGCTAGACTGACAGCTTTAAATACCTTTCTGCACGAGCGTGGGTAGCAACCAAGCGTAGTGCCTCCTGCCAGAGCATCTCACATGCCGGCGAAAAACCCAGCTGTGCAGCTTGCCCCAGCCCTCCCTCTTCTACCAAGGCACCCAGGGAGCCCCGGTTTTGGGAGGAAGACCTGGTTTCATCACTCCCGATCCCAACAAGGGCCCACTGGCTGCTTCCCGCAGCATCACCCACCATGGCAAGGCTCCTGCAGCCATCGTGAGACGCAGAGCTCCCTCTCCTCGCTAGGCTGTGAGGTGTCCAACCCCAACGCTTCTCCTTGGGACCACAACCGAGCTGCAAATTGGAAGGGGATTTGCCCGGAGCCAACTCCCGCATTGCAAAGCCAGGCACCCTGCAGACCGAGGGCTCAGCAGGGTCCACGTCTCCTTTACAAATGACTCCGGCAATGACATACTACCAGGATCCCGTCAGGTTCTGCTGGGAAACCTTCCCTGCTGTCTTGTTTATAGATCTATTCTTAGCTCAACTTTGACTCATTGCAGAAACAGCAAGGAGCCTTTCATCCCGTGACCCCAAAGCACCTTAAAGAATATGAGCTGAGCCTCGCGGAGAGGAAATATTGTCCTCTCTGTCAGACAGAGGGGTCAACCAATGCATGAGGCCAGGAAGGCAGGCAGCAGGCCAGCAAGCAGAGCAGGGAACAGCAAATACGCAGGAGAGGCTTTAGATGTGCACAAGGTGGAAGGCAGCCCATGGACAGCACAGGCGAGAGAAAAGGACGGGGTGCATTGGAAATTGGCTGAATCGGGGGGTCAAAGGGCTGAGAGCAGCAGCACGAAGTCTGGCTGGAGATCCAGCGCTTGTGCTGTAGTCCAGGGGATGAGGGAGGTGGTCCTTCCTCTCAACCAGGAACCTCCTCTGGGACCATTCTGGTGGTCTGTCTGCTCCAGGTAGCACCCAGGAATGCACTGTCTTCTGCTTAAGGCACTGGGAGGTGGGAAATACGTGATCAAGACCCCATTTTCAACCAGGAGCAGCAGAGGGGAGGCTGGGTGGTCCCTAACTCTGTGCAAGTAGCCCCAATCTTGGGATGCTCCCAGGGGAAGGGACCGCCTGGAGGTTGTGAAGAAGCCACCAAACCACCATGTTCTCACTCTGCTCCTGGATAAAAACCACTCTGTTTCCTTTTTTGTTTTTTTTTTTTTTTTTTTAAATCTTGCTGAAATGGTGATCACCCAGCTGCAGGGGCAGCCCTGCCCCAGGAGCATGACGAGGACACCTCCATTAAAGACGGGAGATGCTCATCGCCGCGTCGCACCCCTAACTCGGGGAGGGAGAGCAGGTGCCGGGAGAGGGGGCACTGCACCCTCACGCAGCACAGAAAGTATTTTCCATATGCTGCCTGATCAGTTATACGTTTCTTAAAATGCTATTGCACAGATATTTCAGAGGCATCATGTAGTACCATCTGTTATGTTATATATTGCACCGAGCCCGGCCAATTTTGAGATACTGTAATTTTATCTCCTCCATTTCATATGCGGCACAGGCATTTTGCAAGGCGAGTTGACGGGGAATGGGAATTTGCAGAGGGATGGAGCGCAAGTAAATCAAAAGGCAAGGCCCAAAAATGAGCAGCAATGGCAGCTCCCACCCCTCCCAGACACCAGAGAGGAGATTTGGGGCTGCACCTGGACATTTTGGGTCAACCACCTCGCAGCAACGCCAGCGTTGCCCATGGCAGAGCACGCCTCTCTCTGTCTCTCGCGCTGCATCCCTGCCTCCGACAGCAACGCCGCAGGGTGGAGAGACGCCTCCGGCATCTCACAGATGTCCTTTTCCCTGCCTCCCCCAGCTTTTCCAGGCAGCACTCTGGCCTCCCCCATTGCAGCACTCTGGTCTCCCCCATTCCCCATTGCACCGATGAGCCACGCCGCGGCACACCTCACCGGGCAAACCCAACGTCCTCTCGGCAAGGGATGCTGCTGGAGAGCAGCTCCATGCCGGGGTTATCCCCTCCGTTATTAGCTTTTTCCAGGGAGCAGCGGCAGCAAGAGGAGCTGCCGGTGGAGCCAATTATTCTGCATCTTGGCCCCGTTCGAGAGCCCATCAGCAAAAACCATCTCTGCCTTGCGGGGCGAGCAGCGACGGGCCCTGACAGGCGTCATTAAGGGGAAACTCTCCACCCACGTTATCCACATGGATAACTCCGTGCTGCAAGAGCAGGGGAAAGACCAGAGGCCAAAAAAGAACCCTGAGGTTACTGCAAAAAATTAACTGAAGCAGGTGGGCAAGAGCAGAGGGGAAAAAGCCCTGTCCTCTAAGACAAAAGGTTGCAAACTTTTCATTTTTGAAGTGAGTGGTCCCAACTCGTCGGCCGGACACCGACACCACTTTTATCAACTCTTTCACAAGTGCCAGCGAAGTTTGGTGCTGCTCCGCTCAATTTATTCTGATTTCATTAGGAAACGAAACATTAAAAAAGTGAAAACCTTCAGATTTCCTGTGTTTTGCTGGCTCCCTCCTCTGGTACTTGGAAATATTTTTATTTTGTAATGGGTTTGGTCATGAAATAAATGGAAATACGTCTGGTGTCCTCCTTGGACCTGCTCTTCAAGACAAGGAAGTCTTGCTCTGACTCATCATACGCTATCAGAGAATCTGGTTTTTAAAGCTTCTTTTTCTACCCGTGCTACAATAATTAAAAGGAAAAGGTGATTTCACCAGAAATATTACCCTTACTACTGTCTAATATTAAAAAAAGTAGTCAAATAGACCTTAAGAAAAGCGATGGCAAGCAGAATTAGCAGCATCTGAGCACATCCATGGCGCACTGCTTACAACAACCAGAGAGGAAGATGCAAGAACCCTACAGCCAACTCCTCAGGCGCTTCCTACCCAGAAAGAGTTTCTCCCTGACCATCATTAATAAGACATCACCTTACGTCTGGAATCCCCAGGGCTTTTTTTTCCCCAAAGGCAGGGGCACCCACCCGGGGCCATGGCAAGCGCAGGAGGCTGTGGTGCCGTTCTCCCATCCCTCCTGCACAGCCCATGGCCACGCAGCAAACAGAGGAGTCTGCAGTGGGATTAGATTTTGTGTCTTTTTTGTTCTTAAATAAAGACAATGGCCATCACCTACAGAGGCCTGGCACCGCCTTCACAAAGGTTTTGGTGCCAGGCATAGGTTGCTGCTTTCAGTTGCATTTTATTTTTTTCTTAGTTCATTAATAAGCATTTATACCTCGGGTTTATGTGCATTTAATATTCTTCCCAGCACTTCAGTTTTGCGTTTGAAAAGGACACTTCAAGGGCTTTTTAAACATTATTTCGTTATTGTTCACAAAACACTTCTGATGGAAAACAGCATTTCCATTCTGTTTTAAAACTTGTAAACAACCTTTCCCCTTTATAAAGAAATAAAGTATGTTTATCCATCTACCAAATACTAGCAAGCAGAGAGCTACAGGGAGCCTGTTAACTCTGGGAGCTCAGGGTGGTAGGTGTTCAAAAATAATAAATAGTAATGCTTGCTTCTCCATCTTTCCTTTAAAGTTTCAAGGACTCTTGACGCCACCGCCCAACTCAAGCATGCAAAACCAGCCAGCCAGCCTCAAAACACCGTGCTGTCAAGCCTGCCGTTCTTCTTTGCAGTCAGAGAAGCCAAAAGACCTGGGACCCAGGTCGCTTCATCCCCAGCTTTCCTGCTTACACCAGAAAAAGCTGCTCGGGTCAACCAGCACCAGCCGGCAGGATTGGGAGGGACCCTGCTTCCATGCATTTTCATGCAATGCCAGGGGAAAGATCCATGCTTTGCAAAAGGCAGCTGGAAAATTTGAGCCGTGCTTGTGGCCCCCATATAAAAGCAGGTTCTTCATTAAAGCATGAGTTTAGTTTAAGGAGATGCATCCCTCTTGCGCGCGTACACAGCACGCTGCACCTAAATAACCTAATTGAGAGCTCTCTGCTATGGGGCACGTAATCTAAGCAGATCCCATACTGATAGCAGAAGCAAGCTGTGGTCCCCAAAGCAATCGGGGTCTCATAGCAAGCACGTTTTCTTCTGGCCGTGGTCCTCTCCCTTCCTCAGAGGAAAGTCTGAGCCAGCCCTCCAGAGTGGGGGTGGATGGGGAAAAGCAGAAGTTCAAAGCAAGAGGAGGGAAGCGGTGACCGGTGCGGGGAGGAAAGCTGCCACTCCAAGGCACTGCAAAATCCCTAGACCCCCTCAAGTGCTGCTCCCTCCTTCCCCAGGCACACAGCACTTTACATCTGGAGAGTTACTTCTGCACGTCAGTCGTTACCCACGCTCATCTGGAATACCTAGCCAGCTACAAGCTACATAAATACCGACAGGGTACTTTATTAAATAAATAGATCTGCTCAAGCATGACCACTTGGAGAAGGCAAAACAACAAGGCCTGGGGTACAGGGGGTTTCATCCAGTCCCAAATTGGATAAGTGTGTATGCAACCGATTGCACTGGATATGGCCTTTTGCTCATGTCCTGGAAGATGAGGAAGGAAAGGAAAGCCCCAGAGGGACAAGGAGGCAAAATCCTTGCATGGGAATGATGCCTTGACAAGACATTTGTTTTTCTGGTTCTGTTCTCTTCTGGTCAAGTAACTTGAAAATTCAATAGCGTGCATGGAGAACTGCAGCAAGGGAGGAGCGGAAAGGCAATGTATTCCTCTGGGGACGATCAATCACAGAAGGAAGGCTGCCAAATCACCATCGAGCTGCCCAAGTCTGTTAATGGATGGGATTAGAGAGTCCCTTCTGGGGATCAAAGAAAAGCTGTCCCCCAGGAGCACGCTGCCTTCAACTCCCAAAGGAATCCTTCTGCAGCAGCTCCCGCAAATATTTTCTTTGGGGGGTCACAATCCCCTGAATCTCATTAAGGATCTTGAAAGAAAACAAAACTTAATTTGAGGGAACCACGCTTCATCTGGTTTTGAGTCAAAATTACTCACAGATGCCAACGTTGCGTTATTTGGATGCAAGCCTTGGGTCTCAATTTCTAACCACCCCCTCCCCAAAAGGTATGCACTGGTGAATCACCACCACCCCTGTGCTGTAATTAAACTGCAAATTATCATTCAGGGTTTCAGCTCTCGTGCGGCCAATAGCGTTCATCTCCCCGATATCAAGGCATAAAGAAGATAGTAATGGCAAACGGAGCTTGCTGGAGAAAATCAGCTTTACAAGTCGTCTGTTTTGGATCACAAGAGATCAAAACCAAGAGTGGCAGTAGCCTTGCAGCTCATGGCCCCCAGTAATAGGAGCTTGCCTATTTCACAAACTCAGAAAGCAATCCAAAGGAGAATCATTCTTTATAATTGTTTTTCAACTTCTCCTCCAGCTGGAGAAATAATGACTGCACAATTCTCCTAACAACATGATCATAATCTATCAGTTCTATGAACTATAGAATGAACCCAAAGAGATAATTGGTGCAGGCACTGAATGATAAACATGTCAAGATTATGATTTCGTTGCTTAAAAATGAAACGAAGATATGATTGGAAATGCCATGCTTGGGGAGTACGAGCAATATTCCCATGCTCCATCATCTAAATTAGTTTATAATTTGCATACACTTGTATTTTTAGGCATTGTTCGAAGGCAGGGGAGCTGTAAAACATTAAGATCCAAACATCATCAGACTTTGTCCTTCAACAGCACCTTCCCAGCCAAGATCTCGACGTGCGTCAGAAAGTCCCATTAGCCCCACAAGCAGATGCGGAGGTGCAGCTCTTCCGGGGAGTCTCAGGAGGGTTTATCACCGCCTTTCCACGGGGTTTTACAACCCCAGAGATTTGCTGTAAGTGCAAGGTTTGTGCACGCACCAGCGACAAGCTCCGCAGCAATGAATTTTAGTGTTGCACCCTTCCGTCTGCCATTTGCCGACGCTCCCAGAAGGACGACAAACCAGGCTGACATTCAACTCATAACAAAACCTAAAACACAGCAAGATTCACCTGATTTCCAGTTTTGTTACAAGCGCTGTTTTCGCAGCCCTTTGAGCTCAGCAGACCGCGGTGCTTCATTGGGTTAAGCGTGAGACGAAAATACCAACAAACCCAAACCATATCCACATGCTGAAGAGGTCTCTGCCTCTGCTTCTTCAGCTGCACCCTCCTTCATTTTTCAGCAGCAATACAAATGAAAAAGGTGGTGGGGGGGGGGAAAGGCAGAAATAACCCACTGCCCAAAAGCTGCTGCAAAAACTGAGAGTGTGTTTTTTCTCCCGGTATCTGGGGAGAGGATATTTGGGAAGAGCCGGGGGCTCCAGGTCTGATGCACACCCTCATCCTGTGCAAAGGTGCCACACGTCCCACAAAAGCCCCCATCTCCCCCTGCAGCCCACAGGGACTCCCCGGGGAGCACCGGGTGGAGACGGAGACCTCTGAACCATGAAAGAGCAAATAACAGGTCCCTCTGCCTGCGACTGTTCCTGTCACTGCTCAGAAACCCCCCCGGGGCTCCCTGCAAGCGCAGGGGGTGGGAGACGCAGCCAGCCTCGCTGCTTGCTCCATATGGCTCCCATTAGCCTGTTGCTCGGATGGCACCGACAGCGCGCGGCGAAAGCCAGCTGCCGGCGAGACGTACTTGGAGGGAACACTTCACCCAGGCAGCTCTTGGTACGAGCAGGACAAAGAGGATGAGGAGGAGGGAGAAAGGACCAAGGTCCTGCACCTTCCGCCAGCCCCAGAAGCACGGGTGGGCTTTGCTGCAGCCCCTCCAACGGGTCCTCCCAAGCGCTTTGCAAACTGCTGCGCAGGGAGCGGAGCCTTGCCCAAAAACCGGGGCGCAGCAGCGTGCACAGGGACAAGGGATGGGGGCACCAGGACGGGAACGGCAGAAAGGGGCATTGCTGCCCTCAGATGGACTCTGCAGGAGCAAACAGAGATAACCAGTAAAGGAAGCCAGAAAGATGAAAGCACCAATCCCATTCTTTCTCTGCTAAAATAGAAAGTCCCTTAAAGCAAGTCTACTGAATTAAAGAGGAAACCCTAGAGAGCCTCCATGCTCATGAACAAATTCAATTTGCCATCTCATTTTGAACTTATAAAAGTCAAAGCTCTCTAAACAAGAGGCAAAGCCTCGCAGTCTGCCTCCAGCCACCCGGAGACGAGCCCTCGGACAGGGCATCAGGCTCCTTGGGACAAGCCAGGTACTCGCCCCATCTCACAGCCCCGGCCCCGGTGACCAAACCCCATGTCGCAGGATTTGCTCACCAAACACACAGCCAGGACAGGAAGAGAATTTGCATTAAGTCTTCCTACAGCATTATTTTTTATCGCTTGTATTTACCCCCTCCTTGCTTTGTGCTGCCTAATCTGGCATCGCAGCGACACAGCCCCTCCGGAGCAGGCTGCACGGGCACCGCTCCCTCACCCACCGCCTGCCAACAAAACAAATCCACCTTTTAAACAAAAGCAAATTAAAATCCAATTCGAACAGAGACCCTGAACAGCAGCCCCTCGGCTGAAGTTACCAGCACCTTTGCTTTCTATAGGAGATAGGAACCGCCACCAGCATCACTTCTATGTGACCCTGCGGGCGCAGACAATTTGGCCTGGCTCCTGCTTGCAGAAGCCCGGAGCTCTGCACACAGAGGGTTGCCTGCAGCCAAGGGACCTGAGCGGGTTTCTAATGCGGCTGCAGCGGAGGGAAAAGGAGCTCCAGCGCATCTTAGGCACCGGAGCCGTGGGATGCTTGCTGAGACTTACCCTGCATCACGACTGCCCTCGCTCCTCCTGCTGCTTTCAGTGCACTTGTGAACTTTCAGTTCACACTGGGAGCAGACAAGAAGCAAATCCGGACTGACACTCGTTTGGTTTTGCAGATCCCACCGAGCCGAGCCCCTGTAAACCCCGAGGTTTCCAGCTCACACAGCAGACACTGAGCAGAAGGGACAAGCCTTGGGCAGCCGAGGCCAAACCGACCTGACTCCATCCCTCCCTCCCTCCCTCCCCGAAACATCATCACTCAAGCCCTAGGAGCAGTATTAAAGGCTCTGTGATTTTTACTGCATTTTAATGAGTGCCGTGTCCCTCGCGTGTTGGGAACGCAGGCAGCACAGCCCTGCCTCAGTGCTCAGGAACCGGCGCTGAAGCGCGCTAGAAACTCAAGCCAATTGAATTACGTGCTGCAAGTAATTTGTTCAAGAAACACTGACATTCTTGTCAAACTATTCACAATTCCTTTCTTTTTTTTCCTTTTTTTAAAAATTTCTGACTAGCTCTGTAGATCATTGGATAACATTCAGGAAATGATCGGGATGATTTTCTTTTCTTTCCCCATCATCGCCATCAAATGAAGTTATTTGTGAATACATCTGCTGGAAACCAAACCAAACCAAACATGACAAGTCTATTTTCACCATCGGCGAGGCAAAGTTGCAGGCGCCAAGGTACGCACAGCCCTGTGCGTCATGCCTGCGTGCAACGCCAGCAAGGCACCTGCGAGAAGCAGGGGGAGCGGGGTGGCCACAGGGTGACTGCAAGAGGAGCTGGGGTGGGTTTTTTACACTGGGGGAAGGTCGCACAGTAATACTCTAAAGACAGGAGACTGAGCCTTCCCACTGCAGGGAAAGCCATAATACGCCGGGAAAAGGCGGCCACGTTGGTAAGATGTAGGGGTTTTTGGAGTTGCATTATCCCAGTGCAACCTATTACTAAGTCATTAGCAGCAAAGTAATATTCTAATAGTTAACAATTTGACTAATAAGCCTCTGTGGCAAAGGCAAAAGCTAAGACAAAAGGCACTGCGTGAACCGGCAATTTGTCCTGACGATAAACCCCTGAATCGGAGCCAACCGCGTAGCGTTGCTGTAGGAAGCATCTCCTTCCAGGGGGCCGCAGGAGCTCCTGCGATCTACCTGCTCCTTGGCAGCAACCATTTGTATCTGCATTGCAAACCTCCCGAGGTTACAAAAGATGAAATCCCTTGTTAAGCACATCCCCAGACCCCATGCGCAGTCCCTACCGCCTTCTCCCAGCCAAGCTGCAAGAGTCCTTCCCTCTCCCAGCCGTAGCTGGAGGTCCTTGCTGGAGAGCTGGTCCAAGAGCCGGTGGAGGCTCCCGGACTTCAAACTTCAGAGCCAAAGCCTGAGGTTTTGCAGAGGGGGGGACGCAAAGCCAGCAGCAAGGTACGCAGCCCGGGAGGGGAACTGGGATTCAAACGCTCCAGCTCATGCAGCCACCGTGCTCATCACGGCCCTTTCTGGATTTAAAATCTTGATGCTTATGAAATCTCTTCCCAAGAGGATGCCTGGAATAAATTGTCATCTGATAATAGCTACCAGGTGGCGAGGGAAGAAAAAAGCAGACATGCACAGAATGTTTTGACTTCAAACTCATGTGGATTGTCAGAGAGAGAGTGTATTTTGTGTCCCTTCCTCATCCCTGCCTCCCCCTCACCATTTTCACCCTTTTGTGGATTTTTTAATTTTTTTTTGTTTTCTTCAAGTGGAAGGCAAACTCCCTGGGGCAGCGGCTGAGAGCCAGAGGCAGAGCCCAGAGCAAATCCCCACCGCCCTTCAAAGGGCCAGGGGTGACCAAGTTGGTGGTTGCCATGCCAGCTCCCCATCTCCTCTCTAATTAAGTGAGCAGATGAAGAAAACCTCCACAGACATCCCTGCTCCTCTCACCTTCTCCCATCGTCCCTACCCCCTGGCTTACCCACCTGCCCCTTCTCGCTCCAGTCCTCACTCCCCATCATACCTGTAACCTTTCCCATTAACACCCGCCCAGGCAGGGAAAACCCTTCCTGAGCTCAAAGCATCTGCTTTTAATCAATTTGCCACGGAGCCTGCCTCAGCCTCGGGCGAGGAGCAGGCACAAAACTCCCTCCCCGTCCAGGATGACATTTCCAGGGCAGGGTAGCAAAGGGCATCCTTCTCACAAGCTTCAGAAGACAGTAAAAGGCATCACCATACCTCCCTGCCTGCATTTGGGGAATACACATCCCTTTCTTCCTATTCCAGGAACGTTACGCTTGCTCTGTGCAAGCCTGTGAACACACACACACACACAGAGATTACATCTTGTTCTTAGCAGGAAGGGATATTGGCTTGGAAAATATCAAAACCTCCTCTGAGCCTGCAGCACCTCTTCTCACAAAACAAAAAAAAAAAAAAAAAAAAAAAGACAGAGGTTGAATCAAAGAAGAAAAGACATTTTACTACACAGATGATGCAAGGAAATTAGCTTCTGTAATGAGGTCAGCACGGAGAGCAAAAAGGAACTTTTAAATGGCATTTTGATACTTTAGAGGTCTTTGCTGCAGTGCACGTGACCTGGGAGGGACTGTGGCAGCAGCGGGAGCCGGCAGGAGCGCAGAGCTGCTCGGCCACCCCGCACACGAGGGGACGTGCACCTGAAGGTACTGAGAAGTAAAAGCCAGAAGAGCATCAGCCTGTCACCCTGCACAAGTGGCCGGAGATGCTTGGGTCCAGAAACACAGCAG
>NW_008824412.1:130725-137046 GCF_000699105.1 Pygoscelis adeliae | reverse complement strand
CTACCTGTGCTCCCCCGCCGCTCCCACTGGCCCGGGGCAGGTCAGTGCTGCCGGGCAAACGCAGCATCCCAAAGCCAGTCTTGCCCCTGCCACTCTGCCTCGACAGTTCAATTCCTGCTTCAGACACAACTTGAGGAAAAACAAAGTGGCCACAGGCAAGCACTAATGATGACTGCCAATATAATGACACACATAATACAGTCAGCTCCATTGCAAATGTAATTGCAATCATAATGCAATCAATACCAATGGAAACACCATATTTATACAGGGCCTTTCATCACTCACATGTAATTTAGTCAGTGCCAGTGCAAATATGCCAGCATCTGAAATAAAATATTTGCCATACATCTCATGTACGTGCAGACCAAACACTGCATTCAGGAGAACCCTGAGATGCTGAATTCTTTGGGAGGTTTCTGGGCATCCTACAAACTCATTAAAAAAAAAAAATTAAAATCCCAAGTCCGGTCATGTTTTGGAAAAGAACAAAACCGACATTCACATTGAATTCTCCTTGGCATAAGTCACGGTTTCCACATTACTGTCCCTGTCAGTTCTCTGCCCCAGCACACTGCCATGGCCAGGCAGTCATGAACCTCCTAACGGGGAGAAAACGGGGAGGAACGCTCCCGTCTGCTGGCCAGGGCAGCCTCCAAATTCTCCACCCAAGTGCTGCACCGGCCATACGCGGTCCTGCTTCATCCAGCGATGCCAATGGGACCGAGCACCCGAGCCTCGTCATTACCTGCCAACATCCCTGTAGACACCGGTGTGACAGGTCCCATTAAGGTGACAATGCCCATGTGGCAGCAGCGCTGAAGGACTTTGCCCTTACATTTCGGAAAGCGCAGCGTTCCCGAGGCTTGTACAACCATAGAGCCCGGCAGCGCTGGGAGAGGGGAGAAAGCCTTCCTGCCCTCGCTCACCATCCCAGCTGCCCTCTGAATCTGATCTAGACAGTCCATCACGGGTCTTGACACATTTAATGTCTCAGTAAAGAAAAACACGATGTGTTGATGCTCCTGTAAAGCTCTGACAACTGACAGCCTAATGGCTCCTTATTTTTTCCCAGCTGCAGTTTAGAAAATGAAATAAATTTAGCTCCTTAAGCAGGCTGGCTGCTCCATGAGTAACGTGTTTTCTGCACTCCCAGGCACTGGCGTTGAGCTGCAGGCCGAGGGAGAAAGGATGGCAAAGGGAAAGAACAGCATGAGGGGTGGAAGTAGACTGAAGAGTTGTTCGCTACAAATTTACCCATCCAAATCCAGCCGGCGTACCCCTTGCTCTCCTCCCCCTTTGCTGGACCCGAGAGCCAGGACCCAAAACTCCAGCTACAGGTGATGCTGCTGTCCTACCCTGGGAAGGGGTGGATGAGGCAACAGGACCACTCTCTGGTGACATCCACACCAGGGAGGACCTGGTGCTCCTCAGCACGTCAGACCTCTCCAGCGGGCAGTAAAAGCCGGGAGACACGGCTGAAGCTTAGAAGTCCCCTTCTGCTGGTGGCTGCAGTGTATTAAGCAGCGCTGCTGTAATTAGGCTAAAGCACTGCTTGGCCACGGGGCTGAGAAAGCATGATTGAAAGCCTTTCATGGGGAAACGGCCAGGTCCTTGTGGAGCACACACCAGCCATTACTCACCAGCGGCTCGCCCAGATGAGTTAGTGAGCCTCGAGCCAGCAGACTGGAAACCCTTTCTCCGAAATATTTCTAAGGCCGTAAATGATAAAGGATGGACAGGGCTGGAGACGAAGCTTTCGTCTTACCACGAAGCCTCTGAAGGGCAGGAAAGGAAGCTCGGGAGTGGGGATAGCACGTGGGGTCCAGCACCCACTTCTCCGGCCGCCTGGTACCGATGAAGGAGCCCACCCGTTTCCCGGCGGCTGGGATGCAACCCTATACCAGATGTGGAGGAGAGGCAGGGTGGGGGTGGGAGCCTGCTGCCTCTCTCCCCTGACCCGTGACAGCCAGCATGGGACATGACATCATCTCCAAAGCATCACACAGCTGGCAACTCCAGGCAAGCTGGATCCCAGCCACCTGGCTTTTGGGGGACCTCTGAGGCGCCTGGCAGCATTTAGAGGGCACTGCAGAGGTAAGAGCCTCCCTGATCATCATAATGTGGCTCTTTTAGAATCAGCTAAAACCCTTTTCTCTCTCTTTTTGCCCCCACTAACGAATTCCTCTTAGGCAATTTTCCCCCCTGCCCATGAAGTCTTGCCACTTGCTGCTGGGTGGTGGTGAGCGGGTGCTGCTAGACCCCACCAGCCGATATCAGCGAGCAATAAGCACCAGTGAACGCCCCGTGGCTTGCAGGGTCACCACCAGCCCCCCCAGCCTGGAGGCTCAGGAGGCTCTTTCTTAAAATCACAGCTCCCCACCGAAGGGGAAAGCCGAGCAAAGGGACAGGACGGTTGCAAAGCCAATGAAGACAGATGGGAGGGTACGATGACAAAAGCACCCACCGGCACCGTCATCTCCTGGCTCACCGGCTCATAAACAAACTCATCTATACCAGCCTGGGCACAAACAGCCCCTCAGATAAATGCAGAGGACAGGTTCACCCTTGCAAACACAGCCCGTGCATCAGCACCGGCGACCAGACCATCTCCTGCCACCACCCGAGCTCCGCTGCATCCCCGCACAGTCCAACCTGGGCACAGGGTGGGGGCTGCAGCCCCGTCACACACCCACAAAATCCTCGCGGCGAGAGGGAAAGCTCGCAAGCTGCCGCTCCAAGCAGCCTCCCTGCGCTTGCACCCCAGCTGGAGCCTGGGGGGGGCCTGGCCCACCCGCATCCCCCCCCGCACGCAGCCCTCCCCAGCACAGCGTGGCGCACAGACTGTTCCTTTCAGCACTTTTCTCGCCCCAAATTCCCTGCTCTCCCCCTCCCTCGCTGCCAGAGGCTATTTTTCTCCTGAGCCAGGCCAGCTTCAAAACCAGGGCTACTGCAGCACCTCTTTGCAGGTGGCATCTTCATCTCCCCAGAGCAGCTAAACGCGTTCCCACCGAGTAAATATCAGTCCTCAGGATGAGCCCGTTTCTTTTTTTGAAGCATTCAGGAGCCAGAAAAAGGATGAGAAGGGAAACATTGCGCAGGCCACTCTAAGACAAAAGACATTGGGATTTTCAAAGAGCACGTTAAAGGTAGGAAAGAAGAGCCAGCGCTGGCTGCAGGAGGACCGGCCGTGGCCAAAGGGCACAAAGGGATGGGAAGCAGCAGAGGAGAAATGAGGGGAGCTCCAATGCATCAGGAGCATCAGGGCAAGGACACAAGCAACCTCATTTCCCTGGCTCTGCTACAGATGAGTTCATCTCAGCTTGAGAAAGTTGTTTCATTTCACTGCACCTCCGCTCCCCCCCGAAATATCTGTCGCTGCAAGAAAGGCACGTTCAGGAAAGCAAAGAGAGGACGGGGAGAAGACACAGAAGAGCAGAGCAGCGAACTGATGCTCGATAGCTGCTGAGAGCCAGCAAAGGGGCTAGTCTCCCTCGGAGCACGGCAAGACACGTGGAGTGATGAAGCCGCCAAGAAGTTGTAATCAGGACTAATAGTTTGAGGTTCTTAATATTCCTGCGATCCAATAAATCAATGGCGCTAAATACGAGCGCGGGAAGGCGAGCACCAGATTGACAGGATAAATTAGGCTCGGCTGCAGGGAGAGATTTCTCAAACAGTTCGTTCCGTCTGAGCTCACAGCGAGCTCATAAACAAGGCGTATGGCGAGGGTGCTGCAAGAGACATCCCTCGGGCAAGCCATGCCTCCTCGCCGGACACCCCTCCTGGCATCCAGGCTGCCGGCCTGGTCCCAGGGTCCTTGCCGTGCTCTGGGAAGCAACAGCAGCCCCACCACCACCCCTTGGCACTCCAGGTGTTGCACAAACGTTAACTAGTTGTTCACCTTGCTGCTCCCAGGGAATCAGGAGGATTAGCTCAGTGTTTACCCTATTGCTTTACGGGTGTGTGTAAACCACCATTCAAGTGCCAGGAATTATTATTAGAGATATCCAAGTGCTGGGATTTACAATAGGATCAGTACCCTAAAACAGAGCTGCTGCTACCCAGAGTGAAGACAGTGACTCCTCCTCTGCTCCTCCTGAGTATCCCGAGAAAGACTATTGTATTCTGGGGGAAAATGGGGATGCATAACCTTCAGAAGAGGAGAAAAGGAATAAGGCAGTCTAGCTCTTCCAAATCCCCTAGAAGACACCTTGCAATCACAGGAGATTTAGATCAGACCTTAAACAAATGCCACAGCTATAACCTCAGTCAAGTTATAAATCATGCCTATGAAGTAAATGACCCAAACTTGTTCAGCACCCACTTCTGGGTTCAGGATCCAAGATGCCATACAGACAGCTCCTATCAAATTTATCTTATTCCATGCTCGAGTCAAACTTAACGCAGCCCAGAAATGTGCTAGCAGCAGAAAAAATTGGGTGGACGGACATGTATCCCTGCACTTGTCCCCGTGTTAGCCATCTGCAGAGAAACTGGCATACTCAGCCTGGTCATCTCCATCTCCTGTTCTATATCCTTCGGGAAATGAGATGACCAGACTAAATATACCAGCCTCTCTCTGTATCCCTTGTGAGCTCAGGTGAGACAACTCCCACCCTCAGCCCCTGTGCCCTCAATCTCTCTGCCCAAAGCAGGGACAGAACCATTCCTCACAACCGCCTTATGGGCGTCAGCCTGGAAATGATGACATGGAACTTTTCCAGGTCCTTAATCATTCTTGTCTCCATATGACAAGGGATTGGAAGGGCTGAGATTATTTGTCTTAAAAAGGAGACAAATAGGAAGCCTTATGAGAAATGTATATGAGTTAATGAATGAGAGAAACAAAGTACATCTGGTATTTCTATCCTCCCTGCCTTGCAACACAAGAAGTCCCCTTTGATTCCACTGAAGTAGTGACAAATTCAGAACTGATGAAAAGAAACACTTCCCCCAACCAGCCTATGAAATCCGTCGAAGCCAAGAGCTCAGAAGGTTTCAGAGACGTTAATATCAACAACACGGCTGTCCAGAGTTAATGGTTAATGCTAATGAAAAGAAGATAATGAGTTGAAGCCCCTCTCTAATGGCTGCATTGTGCTGAATGTAAGTCATGGAGTTTAGCCAGGAATTCCAACCTGAAAAAGCTCTGATTCACATGAAATTTGCAAGTTAGGCTCAGCATGGATTTACTGGGGGAGGTGGGGCTCTCCCCAACTCCTCTACCCCTGCCTGTGATTCGGGGCCCATCTCAGAACCCTAGCCTAGGCTGAGCTCTGCTGTAGGCACCGTCCCTATGAATTCATGCAGATCTTCCTAGGAAACGTTTGCATTTCCCTTCCTCCCGTTCCTCCCAAGAAAAAGAGCACAGGGAGGTCTGGAAAGCTTGTTTCGTCATATAACAGCTATTAGTCCACACTAGGACTTCACTCTGAAGCTCTCTAGTTCTTACTATTCCTTGTTAAAACTCATCTAATATTCCTTACCCCTGAATTAACAATACAGGAGAATAGCACTGCTCTATTTTTCCTGGGAATCATTCCTTTGTCTTTGGTCTCTCGCTATCGTGATTGTTATTGATATCAAAAGCAGTGCCCAGAAACTTCAAATGAGAGGCAAACCTCAAATAAGTACACGTTGTAAGAGATGCTCCCTGCCCTAGAAAGCACAGTCTAAGCAGACTGCACAGATACAAGAGGAAAAGAAAGATCTGAAAACATCCTCAAGGTCACAGAAGGTGTCTGCAGCGTAACCAGGGAAAAAAAACAGTGCTGCGACACCCTCGTCCATCAGCCCCGCCTGAAAGCCATTTCACACCACCCGTGGCTGAAAATTTAGCGTGCTGGTTCTGCATGTGCTGCGATGGCAACCAAGCCTGGCCCACGACATCTTCCTTCTTAAAACTCAGGGTCTGGACATGCACGTTGCAAGGACTTCAGCTCCTACTTTCCTGCATCACCGCAACATCCTCCTCCTTTTACTTCCCACCACGTTCTTCATGCCTGGCAAGGGCCTTTGCATGTGACAGCATCTCTGTCTGACCAAGACATTAAGCCCGAAATATTAAGGCTGGGTAATTAAGGCCAGATCTGCAGTGGGTCCTGATTACAGACTGGGGGTGTCAATAGACCAAGTCAACAGAGGGACAGGCTCCTCCCAAGGGTAGCTCACAGCACCGAAGGCAGGAGCCTCCCCTTCTCCACTGACACGACTTGGGACTTTTTTAGATAACTGAACTCAGGTGGTGTGAAAATCCTCCAGCGACCCTAAGCTCGAAATCACAAACCAAAAACTACTTGAGCAGAATGGTGTTTCCCT
>NW_008824412.1:113604-130715 GCF_000699105.1 Pygoscelis adeliae | reverse complement strand
CAAAACACTCTGCACATCCGTCCTGGACATCAACAGTTGCAATGATCACCGTAAAAGGTTTGAACGTAGCAGAATGTTCTTTACTCAGGAGTGTAACCTGCTCGTTACTAAGTGCTATATAATGCTGAGCTCCTGCTGTAAAAGGCTCTTCAGAAATGACAACATAAAGAATAATGGTCTCCAAAGCAGGACTCAGGTGAAACTTGACAGTTAAAGCCAGGAGAATTTTATATCAAAATCCCGCAAGTTTCACAGGAACATAACACAAAGCCATAAATCACATTGGCTTTGCTTACAAGGTTGGTAGACCTCAGGAAATATAAAACCCCAAAACTTTTGATGAACATCCCAAGTCCTGAGCTTGTTACACGGTTCTGCGCAACTGTTTTTCAAACACTGTTTACCAACACATCCTCAAATAATTCACTGACTTCTGCTGAGTACAAGGTAAATATTACTCAAAATAATAAGGATACACCCAAAGAAGGTGCAACATTTTGACGGCACGAAGGGGATATGTCTCGTGATGCCAAAGGAATGAGTCCTCTGACTGTTGTAGGAGTCCAACATTGTGGCGTTTGAGCTCAGGGGAGACAACTCCCACCCTCAGCCCCTGTGCCCCCAGTCTCTCTGCCCAAAGCAGGGACAGAACCATTCCTCACAACTGCCTTACGGGCTTCAGCCTGGAAACGATGAACAAGTGCTCGAATACTAAATAAAGGCCATTAAAAAAACACCCAAAAAAGAACAGGGTCACTGCAAGCACTCAGAGGAGACTACTGTCCAACAAACCACCAGCACTTTCCACCACGTTCTCCAGTTAATGTCTCCTACCTGGCCCTGAAGAACACAGCACTGCATGGCCCAGTGGTGTAGTCCAACCCTTGCTAGACGTTTTATGGGAACACGTATATTAGCAAACAAAATCTAACGCAAAAATAAAGTTGGAGAGGAGTTTTAGTGGTTTCATTTAGGCTGTGTTGCTTCCACTCACCATGGGTTATCGATCTCTCCAGAGAAGAGTCAGCAGCCATAGCTGACGTGCCGTCCCTCAGCCAGGGGTAATATACGACCCTGTTGGGAACCGCAGTTAACTGATGAACCCATCTGGCAGGGGAGCCGGAGAAGTGATTGATTCACTCTCCATCCCTGTACTTAGACTTTTCACCCTCAACAGGCCACGAAGCCTCGTTCATCATCTTCATCAATCAAATGGGTAAATATCATTAAATCTGCAGGCCACAGGCAGCACCATTTATATTTTTTGCTGGGGTTTTTTTTTGTTGTTTTGAAAGTTCGTCACCTCCTCTCCCCACGTCCCTTACTGAAAAACGGTGCTTCTGCCTGTCAGGGATTTGGTGAGGTGAAATGGAGAAGCTGAACCCTGATAAGATGGGACAGTACCAGTCTTTGCGTTCCTCATCTCTCCCAGGTCACTGGGGATGCTCAGAGGAACATTCCCAAATACTCCAGAGATGCCGGGCCCCATACAGCATCAGAGCTGTCTGGTTTGGTTCAGCTCATGATAGCTGCGTGCTACTGAATGCATCAAGGGAGTTTTGCTCCAAGGTTGACCCAGGCACAGCATTTAAGCACACCAAAGCACCACCATGCAGGATGTGGCACAAATCAGGGTAATTCCTCAGAATTCAGTGGAGCAGCAATGACCTACCTATGCTGTTCATCTGGCCCATAACTTCCCAAGGACAGCGCTCTGCTGCATGGGAACTTCCAGTTTACCACAACTGTTTATTTAAGCATTGACTTGTCCCTTAATGTACTTTTTCAAAGGCTTTTTTTCAAAGCACAGAGCCTGTTTAACAGCATGCATCGACACCGCCAACCAGAGTATGTGCAGAAAGGGGTCGCGAAACCCATTAAAGAGCACGGGCAGGTTTGAGGCCATCCTGCAGCAAGCTGACGTTTCATCCTGGCAGGCTCCTTCCCGTCCCAGAGCCGTGCATGCCCACCCTCTGCTTAGCCGAGCGCTCTGACAAGACCGCAGTCAAGGATGGATGGATAGATGGACGGGCAACAACTGCTGACAAGTTCGACGCCTTCTCTCCCAGCAAGACACTCCATCAGAAAAGTTTTTTGGGGAAAAAAAAAAAAAAAACAACCAGTGGAAAAAGCCAGACAAAATAATCTGACTCAGGGAAATTTCAGGCAAGTTCAGAAAAGCCTGGAGTGAAAATCCATCTCTAACACGACTGAAAGAGGCACATGAAGGAACAGATGCAGCAGCCAGCCCGTAAATTAAATCACCGAAGAAAGGTTGGAAGAGCCAAATGAAATCTCCACCTGCCATTACTTCCAAGGCAGAGAAAGGGCCGCGCAGGCTGAAGGAGGGCCAGCACCGCAGCAATGGATAGGCAGACGAATCATTTTATTAGCCTTAATTGCCATTTCAATACCGTACCCATGTCTCCACATAAGCCTTCATTTTGTGCAAAGTTGTCAGTTCATGTCCTGAATGGGCCAGGCTTGTTATCAGCAAGCCGTTTACAGCCCCTGGGCTGTGCATTAATTAAAAAGGCTTTGTGCTGAGGCTCATTCATTAGCACACTGCTCCTTTAATCACTGCCTCTTCAGCCACCAGGACAATCTATAAATCTCCTCAAATATGAAATAATGAAGTGGAATGGTTCAATTTATTACAATGTAATAAGTCAGGATAATGTGGGGGTGGACAAGGTGGCACTGGAGCTGTCTCCTTGCCCAGTCTTCCCATCTCATTACTGACAGCAACCACGAATGAGAAAAGCAGAAGAGATGCAGGCGAGGATGGTGAACGCACAGGACAGAGATCTTCCCATCTCCTGCCATCCCACCCACCTGAAACCCAGCTTGCCACGGGTGACTGAGGATGATGCCAAAAGCCAGGCACAGTTTCTTGGCCTCGGGAGGAGAGAAGTAGGTTTTGCCCTGAAAAGGGTCCTAAGATTTTGCTCTTTGATGCAGACGCCGTCTGTGGGAGCAGCCACCAGCGTCCACTCAGTAGCGTCGTGAAAGTCCACCACGTTCTCCTATTTGCATCCCCATTTTCCCACTTCTCCTTCCTTAGACCTTTTTCCATCATTCCTGGAAAGATCCAGGTTGAGATGCATAGGCAAGTGCCAAGGAGCAGATGCTCCAGGGAACATCAACAAGCTACAAAATCCATGTATTAACTCAACACAAAGCTTCTGTTTCCTCTCTAATGGCTCATCTCCCAGCAGCTGGGCTCTCAAGTCAAGCTGCCAAATAAAATCTGACTGTACATATTGGGTTAATTAACAAAGGGAGAAGGACGAAAACTAGCCTGGCTTTGCGTTTCCTAAATAAATGCCTCAAGGTCGCCTAACTAGTGAGGGGAGGCCAAACATGAATTTTTCTCTTTGCGAAAATTTGGGACTAAAGATGCTGAGGGAAGAAACAGAACTTCCAGCTATTTTAGAAAAGCAGCCAGAGCTTCCAAAGAAAGTGCAAAACGAAAACTGCCCATACAAAAGTTAACAAAAGCTAATTACGCTCTTGGATAAAAGGGAAGCATTTAGAGAAAAGCAAGGTTTGTAAAGAACATTGTGGTGTCTTCTGAAAAATTACTTTTTTCCTGTCAAAAGATACCTAATAAGAAATATCCAGTCCACGCTATAACAGCTCTACAATTTTCTACTTTCTTTTCAATGCCTTCCCTATTCAGTCTTAGAAAGTCTTGAATTCTTATGAACTAACAGTTATATAATTAATGTGTCTATTAATATAATTAATACTATATGTTGATTTATTCAAGTCAAAATTTATTCACAGGAAAGTCAGTTATGAAAAATTGACTAAAAGAAAAAAAATTAAATCATCAAAATACCCTATTTCAACATTTTGTTTAAAATTGAAATCTGTCTTAAAGCCTTTCTTCGTTTCCAAATCTAGGTTAGCATGGTTCAGGGTTTTTTCAGATGCAATATGCAAGCAGATGCAAGCTATGAACGTGCACTGTTTTAACTGACCCAGCCGAACTTCGGTGGCAGGGCGTGCCCCTGCCCATGAAAACACTCAAGGTTTTGATGTTTTGTTCCCATTCGTTATGGTGTTACACAACAGGAAAATTATTTCTTCCCCCGTGTTAGACAGGACTGAATGTACACACTGTTCAAACCCACAGATCTTTAATACTAGCAATCTGCTAAGTGCTAATTTGTCAACGTGATACCTTTCATCTCCAGGGTTCCCAAAACACTTCATTTGCTCGAGAGTCACTTGTCCCACCACAATAAGATTTCAGATCGTCCATACGGGCGCCTCAAGCAGGAGGTTTGGGTTCCTCTTCCCTTCCAAGAAGGGCTCCTCCAGGAGACAGGTGACTAATTACTACTCAAGTCAACAAATTAACCCTGTCCCTGGCTACTCCATGAGTTTCGAGGAGCATCTTAGAGGGAACAGCGTGCCAGGGTCCTTACCATCAGAAAACTCTATTATGCGGATCTTCAAAAAAGCTCATTACTACAAAGCTATGAGCATTCAATCCCATTAATAAAACACATCAGTATATAATTATAATATTAGGCACTTAAATTGCAGTTTTCATCTGCAGCTCTCAAAGTGTTTTACCATAGTAAATTAAGTCCCCCCTAATTTGGGCTGGTCAGAGTTTTCCGTTTGAAGCTTTTTCCTCAAGGAGAATTTGATTTTGTGTTCGAAAAGAAAATAGCAAAAAGGATCTGTTCTTCCTCAAAATGTCCATTTCCTTCTGGGGAGGGGTATGTAGCGGGGAAAACTCACCCAAAACCTATAAAAATGCTATGGGGATGAAGAATCAAGATGCTGCCAAGAGAGGAATTGCCATGAATCTATAAACTTTTTCGGTGGCAGCAAAACTGTTTTTACTGCAAGCTGCTCAGGAGGTGTTTGCACATCACCCCTCACCGCGCTGGGGGTCTCCGGCTCGCACCGTAATACCAGGGATAAGCAAGACAAAAACGCCTCATTATGTGAACAAAACCGCCCCGAGACCCATTCTTCTTCTCTGAAGGACTCCCCAAACCTTCCTATCACCAGCTTTGGGGGGGGGTGTCAAGTTGGCACCTCCTTCCTAAGATCTGCACCCTGGTTTTGGACCGACGGGGACGAAGCCACGCTTATTGCAAGCTGACAGCCACATCAGGGCATGGCTGCCCTTGACTAGATCGAGGATGACAGCCGCTCCTCCGGAGTCACATCTTGGCCCATGCTGGAACAAATATGCTTCCAGCGGGCAACGAAGCTGAGTAAATCAGAGATGACAATAAAAGTATCGAGGAAATTCTGTGTCTGGGAGACGGAGCGCACCCGGCACACAAGGTTCAACTTTAATTTGTGAGGAGACCTGTGCGCTCGAGAGGTTATCACATGAATACCAGTGTAAATGATATCACCATGGGCACCAAACAGGCAGCCTGCCCGCAAACCTATTAGCTGGTAAACACCAATCTTCGGTAATTCCAGCTATTAAAAACAACTTAAAGAGAAATCAGATCTCATTTCGCAGAGAGCGTAGGGGTCTCGATGACTATTTTTCAAGTTTTCCCGCATTCATTTGAGTTAACAGCCTATGACTTTTATATGTTCAGCTGCTGTGCTGCTTCCAGGTTTATTAAATTTACAACCAGAGAGACAAGGTGGCTTGTTATTTTTCCCAAAGACCCCCCAGAAGAAAGGCAAAGTTTCTCGGGCATCACTCCGAGCTGCAAGCTAGGAAACCATGGGGGTCCAGAAGACCCGTCCCCCAAGACCACACAACAAACCAGACAGACACTGCTCTATGCACATATTTATTCAAATTTCAAGAAATTTATTACATACGTGGTATCCCCGCAAACATGCACATCTTTAGACGCACGCGTCTCACCAGGCGCATTGACAACAGTGAACAGATTAGATAATTAAATGCAATATTCCAGTGCGGTGGGGAAGGGTTAACCTACCCGCTAGTAAGGGATAAATACCACAGCAGCATCCACCTTCAGGCGCTAGCAAATATCTTTGGCACTTGCATCCCCATTGCTGAAAACACAACGGAAAAAAAAATATTTTCCCCTATTGATGACCAAAAGCTCTTTTTCCCTGAAACTGCTTTTCAATCAGCTCTCATTAAAATTAAACCCTTTTCGTTGGATCTGGAGAGTTTTTACGGCCCGTTCTGGCAGGCGTTTGATGACTAGCCAGCACGCGGGATGACGGCATCTCCAGGTTTCGCTTGGTGCTTATATGCTATATGCAATGGGAGATTCTCCCTCGTCACAGATAAGAGGATTTAACGGTGTTCATCACAGACTGGCAAAGATGGTCCCTGCAATGTCTGGGTGAAACCCCATTAAATCCATCCCGTTTTTTACAAGGCATGAGAAAGGAGAAGAAAGGACACAGCCAGGCGCAAACCACCAACATCTATTGTGCATCGCGATGGGAGAAGAGGCTAGGCTACAGGGAGATTTTTCTTTTGGCACTTATTGTCTTCTAAACTCTGCAATCAATACAATATCTATGTTTGTAATCACTCGAAAATTTTCAATTAAATGTAAAGAACCAGAAACAAGTAAATCTATTCTCTCTTTTGACTGTTTTATTGATTAAAATGGATGCCTGAGCTGCAACCACTGAACCATGAAAAGCAATCTGTCTTGGATGGGTAAGAGATCGTTAGGAAATCGTTGTGCTGAGGCAAGAATAACTGTGCATGTACACACGCAAGCATACACATGCACACACACGCGTGGTGCATGGGCACGGATACACACATGCTACTGTGGAATAAGCCACCTGCAATGAAAAAATAAAATCGTGTATATATATTTTTTAATATCAAGTTTGAAGCAATCTGAGGAGTTAGCCTGTCACAAGACCTCTTCTCATTTTCTAAGTTTCATCATTTTCCTCGCCAGTAAAACTTCGTCATCTCCATTGCTGTGCAGCAAAAAAACCACAAGGTTGGAGAAGAAAAACCTCAAGGTCTGTCCTTTGTTACAAGCTCCAGGAGCAAGGAAACCACTTCTTGGGTCGTTAGGAGATTTTTCAAGTTGATGACAAGGAGATTCTCCAGCTGATGTTTCACCTTCCCCTTTTGGCCCTGTCCTTTCAGGAAGAAGTGGAGGACATTAAACGAGTACTAGACATCGCCAGGAACACTTAGTTTTGCAAAGCCTAGCTAGTTTGGGCATGAGTTAACCTCCAGCAAGGCAAAGGAGGGAAGAAACTTTCCACGTGAAGCTTTTGCCATGAGCACTCACTTAAGGATCCCCAGACTGCAGTGGAGAGATCTAATATTGGCTCTTAACAGCTACAGGAACAGATGGAGAACGCTTTGGTCTGCGCTGACAATACTCTTCTTTTTAAGCAAGACTATCCTGATATCAACTCTATTTATCTGAGCACCTCAAGTTGAAGCTTAAATTAACCGAACATTGGTTTTTTGTTGTAACCCAGCACCATCCCACACGCTAAAAGCCTTGGGGAGTTCAGCTCTGTGAATTCTCAGCCTTTGCAAGAAGAAGGTCTTATTTGCTGAAGCCAGCCCATAGCCTGCTCATCTCTAGGTATCCTGGATCCACGCGTCCACCCGAGGGAAGAGCCCTAGAGTGAGGTCAGGTTTGGCAAGCCCTGCTGCAAAGTGCAGCTTTGAGAAAACCTCGGCTAATAACCGCAATGCTCGCCCTCCCAAAGAGGAGCAGCCTGAAACTCCTTTCAAAAATCCACTTTCTAGCAGGTTTTCGTAGGCTGGGACTGAGGCCCCAGCAGCTTTCTCCCACCAACACAGGTCCGGCAGAGGGGCATCCTCGTCTTAGCAGTGGCAAGACTGACAGCAGCCGCCCCGACGGTCAGGATCTCCGGCAGGAGCGCTCAGCATTGACTGAGCAAGACTGGAAGGCTGGGAGTTACGTCAGAGCAGTGTTACTAATGAATTTAGCACTGAAACAAGCTGTCATTTAGGAATGAGGGGATACCTGCCTCTCCACACGCTCATCCGCGGTATTTGTTAATGGGGAAGAACAAGGCACAGCGGCAGATTCAGCCTGACTCCTGTGGTCTGCACTTTTATTGGGTGCCTTTTCGCATGCCCCCCTCCTTAAAAGTGCAAACAACACGTATGAACGGAGCTGAATGGGAAGGGGGGGTTGGGAAATGCTGCTCCCCACCATTTCTGTTCTATTTATTTGGGTGTGGTGCAAACTATGAGACCGTGACTACATCTCATGCTCCAGGCAGCTGCTGCCAGGGGGTCAGGACGGAGATGTTCCCACACACCGCGCAGCAGCCAGGTGCTTTAGGAAGTAATAAAAAATTTATTATTGCTTTGATTTAAACAAAAAAAAAATTTTGGAAGAGAATAAAGTTTCAAGTCCCCGAACTGGCCAGGCCAAGAAAGGCATTGCCAGGTTTTACAGGGCAGATTAGTCCTGCCATCCCCACAGCCGCCTCCACCGTGCAGTATCAGATAAAAGCAGCAGGAAACACAAGTAAATTGGAGGTGATCTACAGAGCCCCAGACACTGCTGTAGGGTGGAGGACCATGCAGATGTGTACTCAAGAGGAGGCACTGAACGGGTTAGCATCACTCAGATCCTTTAATATATTTTCCCTAATTAAGCTGTTCAATTCGCCAGCTTAAATAGCTTCCAATAGCTGCTACAAATTGATTTATCTTTTGATGAAGGCAAAATTTGCTGGAAAAAATGAGAGGCAAACAACGTATGGGTTTTGGGGGATTAAATTACTTTGTCTTGTGTTAAGATTCAAACATATTCTGGAGGCAGGATGAGTCTTTTACAAGTAAATTTTTTTTATACTATACATTCATTTCTATGTAAACAGAAGTATACTAATTTACACATCCACCTACAATACCTGCTAGGTAACAGAAGTATATACTTAAAAGCCAGAGGAGATCCCGAGCTCTCCATGGGTGCGCACACACAAATAAAAAACAATCATCCTGCAACCTGCCCGGGGAGTGGGAAAAAAGCCTTCTGGAAACACAGGCAATCCATCCATAATAGATATGGCCTAAAGCAGTCTTTACGTGAAGGGTCACGAACGACTCACGCGGTGGAGGTCAAGTCTCGAAAACTGCATTTCAATTCCCAAACCATCACCGTCTGTGAGCTGCAGTCCCCTTGTATGGCACAAGCTTAGAGTTTACCACCTCCGCTTCATTATTTTGCAGGGATTTTTACTCATCAGTGAGAAATATAAGGTGAAGAGGGATAAATATTAGAAGTAAATCACAGCCAGCCTGACAAGACGGAGAAACAGTAGCAGCCAGCCCAGGATAATTTGCTTGATCTCAAATGAGAAGTTTCCCCGGTGGGATGTGACACTATAACCCCGCTAAGCAAGAGAGGCAAGACAAGGAGTTGGCCTCTGCAGCTCCAATATCACAACACACGGGGCTACGAGCACCGACGTCGCCGCAAATACAGATCCTTCTCCTTTTCCCAGCAAAAGCCGTGCTCGTCTCACCTCTACGTCAGAAATGAAATTTGTCTCTGTGCTTGCTCACGCAAAACCAGCTTCTTCACTTCAGATCATCTCTGGCATCAGTTTCTCAAAGAGGAAGTTAAAGAGAGTTCAGAGCGAGGGATGGGGCAATAGCCATGGGGGGGTTGCGTTTATTAACTGTTATTCTCTGTGTCCACTTTATCAGCTATTTTGGACATACACAAGCACATGCCAGACATCCGAGAGTGGATAATTTGCCCAGACAGGCAGTAAATACATCCCATCTCATGCTTCCTCCTAGAATAATGTGCTTTCCAGTGTCACCTGCCATGTAAATCATCACCTTGCAATTTATCCTAAGCTACATTTCAACCTGTTCTGGACCGACCGAATGGCTTTAAACTAAAGGGGGGTAGATATAGACTAGATATAAGGAAGAAATTTTTTACGCTGAGGGTGGTGAAGCACTGGCCCAGGTTGCCCAGAGAGGCGGTGGATGCCCCATCCCTGGAAACATTCAAGGCCAGGCTGGACGGGGCTCTGAGCAACCTGACCTAGTTGAAGATGTCCCTGCCCATGGCAGGGGGGTTGGACTAGATGACCTTTAAAGGTCCCTTCCAACCCAAGCTACTCTATGATTCTATGACCAGAAAAAGAAGAAACCAGAAGGTTCAGTAACCCCTTCTGCCACAGCTGAACGTGGATGCTTCTTCCCTGGCCAATATTTTGAATTTATTGCAGAAAAGACATCTACTGAATTTATGGTTTCCCAGCCAAATTTCCAACTCTTAGATTTAGAGGAGTCCTAGATTTTCTTTGAGCTATACAAAAGGCATTTACATAAGTTTTTGTGCAACATCAGAAGCTCATTCCTTCAGCCTATTTCTCTCTCACCATATGAGTATCCAACAACTACCCACCACATGGTTACTGCAACTCAACAACTTAGAGGTGGACTAGAAAAACCTCACGAATCGCATGAGAAATTACATGCCTGCAATTTTTTCCCCCCTGGCATTTTTTATTTAAATCTTCCCACAAAACCGGAGTCAAGTAAAGAATTAGGGCTGATGGCGCTGTCTGGGCTGCAGCCTTCCAAAGGAACAAGAGAAAAACAACATTTTCTTTCCAAAAAGCAAGCCCAGAAGTAAACAGAAAAACCTCCATGGGAACTTTCCACCAGGAAAACAAGATATTTTCCCCAGACTGCCTTTTAAATTTTTTTTTTTATTTCCAACAGAAATTCCTCAAACCAGCGGGGTTTGTCAAAAAGTTTGGATTTAAGCAGATATTTAGGCATCCTGCAGGCTGAGCCAGCTGCGGGGGGAGCACGGTCCCGGAGGGACCCCTCTAATCTGTGTCCTCTCTGGCTGCAGAGAGAAAAAGCCTCCTGTGCATCTCTGTCTTCTGAATTTTGTGTTCAAAACACTTGAGAATCTCTCTTTTGTTCCTTGGCTGTCTCCCTTAATCCTTTCCTCAGTCATTATTCAATATTTGGTTTTGTGACTACATTATTTAACTTGGCAGAGCGTTTTGGGACGCAGCTTGCATAAAAGGCTCTATTTTTAAGAATCTGAGGGGACCGTTGCGCGAGCAGGGAGGAGACAGCGCTGACAACAAAGAGGAGACCAAAGCTTCACCCATCAAAAAAACTCTCCGGGGAAAGTAGGCTGGCAGTCACAAAATCGTCATTCGAGGGAATAAATCACCAAAGCAAACTCCGATGTCGGTAATTTTGCGACGCAGAAAATTGATTCATACTTTACAATCAAGGAGCACCTTCCTCGATAATGTATGCTCAGCATTTTAACATAATTATTTGCACAACAGTTTTAACATTTGCAGCCTTCTCTGGCTGTCAACCTGGAAGTAGCGAAAAAATAAAATTTTAAAATACTCTTTTTCAGAGACAGGATTAAAGAAAAACAAAAAAAAAAAATCAATCTCTGAGCAACCTCCTTTGTATTTTGTTGTGACAAGCCTGAATTTAAACAGCCTGTGAAGTCAAAACAACAGGAGAAATATCAATACACATTAATTTAATCAAGAAACACAATTCTGCCATGCCAGGCCAAACTCGGCTTTATTTCTGCCGTGGTTTCCACAGGAGCTGCTAACGCCCTGCTGCCTGCCTGAGCCACCTGCAGTGGCCAAGGGTCTTCTCAAAGCCTCCGAGCCCCCTCTCCATTTGCATGCCTTCCCATGCACAAATCAAAATTCCTGGTGATGCAGAACCCCGCTACCACATCTCCATCTCTCCTCCCAAAAAAGGCTCGTTTTGCTGGCAAATGCGCCCCGGCTGGCCGTCCTGCTGCGTCCTTATTGTCTGCTGTGGAGCTTTCAAAGGACAGGCAGATAAAAGGGTAAACATGTTAACAAAAACTATCTCCACCGCACTTGACTTCGTCAAATCCTGTGCGCGCAGCGCGACACTTTGAAACAAGAATCTCATTAAGAAAGGGAGAGTTGAAAGGATAAGCCCTGGCATACCAAATGCAGAAATCAGACGTACTTGACCTTTCAAATGAATGTACATTTTCTGACTGACTGTTCATGTCAGAGTAATTCAAACAGACACCTGATAATCCTCTTAAAAGACTAAAATTTGGATACTGGATTGAGCACAATGCAGCGTGATCTGCAGGTGGTCTTGTCTCTTCGCTCGGTCCTGCCCTTGGCCCCAATTTCCCGAGGCACCTTGAAGTCTTCTCCCCTCCCTGGGCTTTCATGTCCCCCTGCACGCTCAGAAGACATTTCAAGTCCGGGATTCGTTAACAAGGTAGCATCTTCTGTGCTGGCACAGCTGGAAACCAAAATCTGACACTCCTTAACACAAATTGGGTGATTAAAAACTTTGGATGGCAAATATGTGCCCCAATAGCAAGGTACGAGACTGAGACCCCTCCAGCTCCATCCAGACAGGCTCCAGCCATGTTGACTCCATGCATAAGTCAAAGGACCGTGAACCACCCAACTTGGGTCCTGCGCCTTGTATATCAACATATGTCATGTACGCAGGCTTACTGAGAAAGAGAAACCCTATGATTAAGCCATGAGGATCCCCAGAAAGCACGGTGGCTTCACAGGGAGACATTCACATGGTGAATGGCTGCAAATGGAGAGGTTCTCCGAGCTGAGGGGGTACTAATTACTGCCCAAAGGCAACGGTAAATGAAGACAGAAAGAACTACAGGATTTCTCCATGGACAACGTTGGTGGAAAGGTCACTGCAACGAGATCAACACCCTGGGTGTCTGCCTGGACCACCTCCCCTTTACAGGCTTTGGACATCTCGGAGATCCTGGTGAGATCTAGCTGCCTGCCTTGCTCTACAGTTCAGTTTCCACCAACAATTTCTGGGCTTTGTTTACCACATCCATAAAAAAGAGGCACAGATGCTGCCAAGCCTTTGAGGTCACACACCCTGGGGAGTCCACATCCCTATAAACCCTGGAGGAAAAGGGGGGTTTGGTGTCTATTTATGGCCTGCGTCTATGAACAACCACACAGAGTGACAGACCATGCAGTGACTAATAATGAGTTTCGTTCGAGGAACACCGAAAATCAACAGCTTACAGCATTTCCAGTGGAGTCCAGTGGTGTTTTCTGACCGGTAAGGAAGCTGGAAAAACACCAGCCTCTCTCTGATGTCGCAGTAACATCAGCCCCAGCCATGCACAGTGCACGCACTTGCATCCGCACGCACGCTGCTGGCTCCTGCTTGCGCCACATGGGGCTCGCAGCCATTGCCATGCAGGACAGGTACCACATGGCTTTGCATCCTCCGGCAAGGCCTCCCTTTCCTCCTCCCTCTGAGCTCCCTGGCATGTAATATTAATTGGCTAATATTTGTTTAGATCATTCCTGACACTTCGCCTTTCGATTCCCGCTGCAGTGCATCAGCAGCTCCGGCGCGGGTTGCTGGAGGAGCACTGCCTTTGCTGGGGGGGATGGAGGACACGGTGGCCAGCCAGGGAGGAGGGTGGGACCGGGGGTCCGCACTGCTCCCAAGTCAGCCCCCAAACCCACGGGAGAGTCTGCAAAGAAATCCCATGGAGAAGTCAAATGCAAGGGGATAAACCAGCTGATTTCACAAGGCGATGGGCTCAAGCACACTGCCCGTGTGGTGACTGCTCGGGCGAGCTGCATCTCTCTGTCCCAGCCCTCGGGAGCCCCAGGTAATGGAGCTCATTTTGTGGATTCCTAACCAAAGCCCCAAAGAACCACAAATTCCTATTCTGAGCCAGCACCAGGGTCTCCCAGCAAGCTGAGCCCTCCTGTTTCCAAGCACCCATCACCGCAGCATCTGGGCTCCGTCCCTGAAAGGATTTCTGTTTATCCAATGGCTCTCTGAAGGCCACCGGAGAACAGCACGGGGCTCTGCAAACCTTCCAGCCCAGTGAGCAGCTCAAGACACGGTCAGTGTCACCAGGGGAAGCGAGCATCTCTCCTCCAGTGGGGACCCATCCCTCTGCCCCCCTGCACGGGGTTCTCGTGTGCTCACCCCGTCTCCGAGCCCCACACCGTCCCCAAACCAGGCAGCCCTGTCCGGGTGTGGACCCACACCGGCACGTGCCTGCAGCCGCGTCCCCGCTGCCTGCTGACTCACAGGCGTGTTTTTCTCACTCGGCATCCCTCCTCTCAACACCTCCTAACAGCTCATGAATTTTATAAACTAAACTCATTGTAACCAAACCATGAAATTGCAAATTTAACTCTGTCAACAAACAAAGCCTTGGCAGGGAGCTGGCGCTGCCTGAGGCAGGGCTGCTGCACTGCCTGGCCACACGGCAAGGGGGGGTCCTCCTCGGAGGGACGCTGTGCCCCGCTCAGTCCCCCTTGGCCATGGGGCAATGACACAGCCTGGGTTGCGAAGGATGCTGGAGCATCACAACCCGTGCAGCACCGCAGCCTACACAACATCACAACCTACACCCAGCGCTCTCGGCAGTGCCAGCCATTCCCATCATCCCTCCCCTTCGTGGCCATCCCTGCCACAGTCCCGAGAGGCAGTGCAAAGCCTCGGCAGCCCCAAAACCCCCGGGTGAAACCCTCCCTGCCCGGCTGCAAGGGCTCTGCTGCAGCCCCCGGCTCCAGCCAAGCCTGGCTCCCACCTTCCCCTTGGCTGGCAGCGCTGCACACCACGTCCATGTCCAGGGTGGCCGGAAGAGCCCTCGTTAAGTTAATGGAGTGTTAATTCACTGGCAGATTGAGGGGAGGGATCGGAGGTGCTGCCTCATTTGCTCGGTGGAAGTGGGCCATTAAAAGGAAGGGTGGGGGGCGTCTCGGGATGGGGTGGGCGGAGGAAGCTGCCACGCTGCTTGAGGGATGGAGAGGGGTCTCCCCGGGGACAGCTGGGGCTACGCACACCATTTTAAGAGTGTGAAGCAGCCTTTGGCGCAGAGAGAGTGGGAACAAACTGCATCGTTGGAACAAACTGCCTGGTTGCTACCTGCACCGAGGAGGATGGCAGAGCACCACCAAAAGCGACCTTCTCCCCATTGCCCTCACCATCTTCAGGGTTCGACTGTTGCAGCCTTACCGGTACAGTCACCCAAGCCAACCCTTCCTTCCCGCACACACAACGCCTAGCGACCAAAAGCGCTTGCACCAGGTCGGAAAAGTGCAGCAATACCTGGTAATACGTGGCGTGTCCACACCAGGCTCCTGCCAACATACAAATGCCACCCCCCTCCAAATAAGCACATTGCCACAGGGTGTTTCCACGGCAACAAGCATCTCCAATATAGCCCGCACCACGGCACCAAGACTCCAGCACCGCTCTGCTGACACGGGAGGCCATGGTCCCGCCGGCTCTCCTTGCTCCGCAGCTCCAGGCAGGACTCCCAGGGCAGAGTTCAGCCGCCAAGAGGCTTCAAAACCGACTTACCGCTCCTTGCCGGGGTGGTCACAGCACCATGACCCGCACGGGTATCCCTCAGTCTCCAGACAAAAGCACAGGCGGGAAGGACACAGCATCCCTCCCAGGAACGTCACGGGTCCCGCAGCACCAAGCCCCCAGCTTGCAGCCGGCACCGGCAGCCCTGCAAGCTCCCACTCCCGAGAGCAGCAGCGGGGCCAGGGTCATCACTCACAGAGCCACGTTATAGGCAGCCTTAAATCCCAGGCCTACCTTCCCATCGATCTCCTCAGCTCCGTGAAATTAAGAAAAACGCAAGACAAACACAAGTGAACGTCCCCGAGCAGGCTGTCTAAGAGGCAACCGAACGGGACAAATTCCCCCGAGCAAGGCTCAGGGAGCTGGCAGGCAACGCCTAGCTGAGAAAAAAAACAAAACCCAATTCCAGACAGAACACTGATCTCGGCTTAAACGTCGCCCTCGGAACCCCAAGTGGGGGGACCCGCAGCACCCAGCATTGCCGGCATCTACAACCATCTTCAGGTGCTACGTTGGAGGCTGCAGCAAGCAGGAGAAGGGATGGGGCTAACAAAGACCTACACCATTTCTACACGGAGTACATTTGTCCTCAAAGACGGCGAGAAACAACACAGAAGGCCTGGAAGGTCTCCCTCCCCCACAAAACATCACTCCCCAGAGTGGACCCGTGCTTTAAGATATTAAATGTGGCTGGACAACTCAATACAACATTATTGTCTATTTTTGACAAGTGTCTCTGTTACACCCATCCTTCTCTCTCTCTCTCTCTGGCTTTTTTAACTGTCACTTTAAAGTCCTTCCTGTCCAACTGTTCACTGTGAAAAAACTCTTTTTCAAAAAAAAAGAAAAATTAAAAAAAAAAATAATTTAAAAACTTTACATCCAGTTCTCCGGTCTCCGACCCCCTGAAGATTCCTGTGCAGCAAATAAAGCGCTTAGCCGCCCTCCTTAAAAAGATTTAATCTACCATATTTCCAGAGCTTGTATGATTAAACCCTACCTCTATTTCTGTTTTCAGAACCACAGCTGAATCTCTGCTTAAAGGAAAGCGTTGCGGGCACCTCGCCTCCCTACTCCCTTACACGCAGGGGAGTGGAGCTGCGTCCATGAGGATGTGGGGGAAGAGCTGGAGGTAGCAAGGCAGCTCCAAGCATCCCTGGCTCCTAGTGCTTCCTTACCAGAGATGAAAATACTCATTTTCATGTAGCCTTCAAGCACGATTGAGCCTCCTTATAAGCAGCTCTGAAGGAATAAAGAGGGGAGGTAATGAGGACACGCAGGGTATCTGCTGGACCAGCTTGCCAGCTCAGAAGCTCACACTCCCAAACATCACCAGCTCTATCACGTCCGTGGCAGCGGGGGGAGAGAGCGCCTCAAACTAGCAAGGAGAGGAGACCCAAAACTTCAGCTGGGAGAGACAGGGCAGGATAGAACCAGCACCAGCCTGAAAACCTGGTATGAGAGCACCCAAGCAAGAGGCTTGCAGGTCACACCACGTATCTCCAAGATGAGATGCTCCCCATCGCAGCAGAGGACTCGATGCAAGTAGGGGGCATGCTGGGAGGAAGAAGCTGCTACTGGACCCTGGTGAATTCATGACACGCTAATCACTCATTTACCCTCAGCTACACATGCTGGATCGATGGGCCGAGGCCAACTGTATGAGGTTCAATAAGGCCAAGTGCCGGGTCCTGCACTTTGGCCACAACAACCCCATGCAGCGCTACAGGCTTGGGGAAGAGTGGCTGGAAAGCTGCCTGGC
>NW_008824412.1:111009-113183 GCF_000699105.1 Pygoscelis adeliae | reverse complement strand
TAGGTTGGACGTGAGGTAAAATGTCTTTACTGAAAGCGTGGTTAAACATTGGACCAGGCTGCCCAGGTAAGTGGTGGAGTCCCCATCCCTGGACGTATTTAAAAGACGGGTAGATGAGGCGCTGAGGGACATGGTTTAGTGGGCATGGTGGTGTTGGGTCGGCGGTTGGACTCGATGACCTTAGAGGTCTTTTCCAACCTTAATGATTCTATGATTATCGACCATTTATACCAGGCAGTGTCCTACAGGAGAGAGCGACAACCCACCCTGCCCTGAGGTTGTCCTCATCCCAGGTCAAGAGGAGATGGAGCATTAGCAATGGGACTGCGAAATAAACACCTTGCTGTTGCAAACAAAACTGGCTTCAGACAAACACGGGCCCTGTCCCTGCGTTTCTCTGGTTTATGATATGCATGGAGTTCGTTGAGAACCTGCACTAATAAGGTGACATGTTTATTGAAAGTCTGGGAGAAATCGAATTTTCGATGAGACACAGCGCAGTGACCTTCACCTGCTAATAATCTGGAGGGAGCTCAAGGCCAGCTCTCCAACACACCCAGCAAGCGACAAACATGTCCCAGGGTGAGATGGAGATAAATCTCCAAGGAGCGAGGCACTGCAACAGCCGAAAAGAAGATAATTAACTAAGAGTGCTGTGGCTCCCACCAGCATCAGGAGATTTGGGACTGGGGTTGATGGGAAAACACCCCCTGACACTTTTGTTGGTGAATTTTTGCTGAAATTCCATGGGCAAACTATACCAAAGCAAGTTTCAAACCTTCCCCATCCCCTTGTTCGACAGAGACTTTTATGCTGCCAAAACCTATTTATTTCCTGCAAATCTCTATGAGCTACTGCTCATGAATAGAAATGCTTTTATCAAAAACTGTTTGCATTTTCCACTGAAAATTTTAAAACAAGTATTTTCAGGGGGGAGGCAGGTTGCCTTCTGTGAGAAAACCACATATAATGCCCCCTCGGAGTATTTTCGCCTCAAAAACCAAAAGAAATTGTATCTTAGGAATGTCAGCCTACGAGATGGGAACAAAAAGCCAATACCAACATTTCTGAGCTTGGTTTCAAATAACTTCACCGCAGACCTCATCCCCCTCGGACCAGCCACCTCTCCCAGGGGCTCAGGCGTGTGCCCACAGTGGGACGCCTGCAACCCACCCCATGCCGGGGGGGCTGCGCCGGGGCTGCAGAGCGCTCGCCGCCCGGCCAAAAAAAATGCCATCGGGAGAAGCGAGCGTGCCCAGGAGCACGCGAAGCCAGCCGCTGAGGAGCACCGCGTCATTTATCTTGATTTCTCTCAGCATACCAGTGAAGGCTAGAAAACATCGGCTTCGTTTTCTGGTTTTGAATTTAGTGCGAGGCAAAAGCGAGGAGCACTGCGAGGGCGACGAGAGGGGCTGCAGCAGCCCAGCGTTTCCCCGGGGACCACCCTGCACCCCAGTCCCGCTGGGAAGGGGACCCCCAGCGCCACCTCCCCGAGGACATCGCTGCTATGAGTTTCCCAAACCAGGCGACAGCGCAAAGGGGTTTCGGGCTGAATCTCAGCCCAGGCAGTGCCCGTTCCCTGCAAGCTGCCGTAATTACCGGGGCAAACCGCGGCATTTGGCCCAGCGTCTGAGGGCCGCTGTGCATCCATCAGCTTTGGATGGTTAATTACTGCCATCTCCTCTTGGGGTTAAACGCAACCCCTGAATTAGAGGCAAGCCCGCTGTCCTTTCTGAAAGCCTTAATGTACATGTCACTTCGCTTTGGAAATGGCTGCATCTGTTATATTTGGATTGCTCTGGAAAAAAAAAAAAAAACTAACAACTCCCTAATGCCAATCAATTTATTGTCTCCTCACCCCTGGTAAACATTTCCATGCAGAAGAGAAAAAGCATCTACAGTCCCTACCACCAGAGATCCAAAGGGCAATGATATGTCTGCATAAATGAACAGGTAGATGTACTTTCATTAAAATCACCACATTTAAATTACTCACAGATGAGATTGAAGACATGAGGTTAAAAACTTAATTGACTAAATCAACTGAGACGCCGAGGGCTGATTATATAATCTAAAATAAATATAATATTGGCCATCAAAAACTGCACAATATATTATTACATATCAAAAGCCATTATTCAAGAAGCACAAACAATATCCTCCCAAGCCCCAGC
>NW_008824412.1:96602-110987 GCF_000699105.1 Pygoscelis adeliae | reverse complement strand
TGGTTTTCTTTGATTGTTTTTCTTTTTCCACAGACCTGGCTGGAAGAGAAAAGCAGCTGCCTTCCTGCAACTCCCCGAAATCCCGCATCGGAATAAAACTCTCCCTGGCTGCTTTCTCATCACAGACTGTACCCCCATGGGCAGTCACCAGGTTTTAAGGCTAAGGCACAGCCACCCTGCCCGACCTCACATGCAATTTGGGCTGTACCCTCGGCATTTCTGTATCACATCACTAACAGTGCACTTCACCCAGATTTTTCCTAGGAAAAGCTTAACACCAGCACTCGGAGTGGTGGAAAGCCCTCTCCTCTTGCCATAAATTATCCCTTTCAAAACCCTTTGGGCTATTCAGGGTCTCTCCACTTCCAGCTTCGTGCTTGAGCTTTGTTTCTGCAAGCTGGTGTTTCTCCACCAGCGCTGGAGCTGGCGGCTGCCACCAGCCTCGTGCCCGTGCCGAGGGATGGGAGCTCAGTCCCCGCTTCGGCATCTTGGGGAGGAGTTACCCTAGCACATGGTGTCCACTCTTCACTTGCTACAACTCATCCCCACCACCCACCCAGAGGTATAAACATTACCTTCTGCCTTACCCCCTCACGCTCTGAATATCAGCCGAAAGCCTGAAAACCCTTCAGAGAACAAGCCCGTTCCATGGAAATCCAGATCAGCTTGCAAATTATTTCCTAGCCCGGACTGGGAGCTCATTACAGCCTGGGTGTTATCAATTACGGATGGCTCTGGTGGCCCTCAAACCCGGGCTGCGGTGCCACGAGGAGCCGTTTGCTCCACACCTGCAAACCTCTTCCCCCTTGTCTCCTCTGGCTCCCCATTGACAGGCAGGAGGAAGGACCCAACCCCAGCCGACAGCAGCATCACTAAACCCCACGCAAATGCAGGCAGGGGAAGGTGGGGGATAACCCCACAAGCCTCAATATAACGCTAAGAACATGCAAATCAGCCCCTGGACTCTCAATTACACCAGTTACATTACAATTACAAGCAGTGCCACCACGGGTTTCTCAAAACCCATGTCTGTTCTTAAAGGATCTGTCAGGGAAAGGCTCCTGTACCGCAGGAAGAGCACATTAGTATGCATGCACCATGCACATGGAGGAGCATGCCGGCTCCCGGTGCACGCAGCCCGGCTGGGAAGCAGCCTGGCAAAAAAACAGGACTCCCCCGGCTGCTCGCTTTGCCGGGACTGGCAGGTGGCAACACCATCCCTCGCCACCCTTCCCGCATCCCTCTGCCCACAGAGGACCCAGGCATGCAATTCAATTAGCCATTCCCGTAGGTCCCAGGCAGATGGGTTGCATCAACTTGGGCTCTTGCCCAGAGATCCCGGGGTCCCGAGGGATCGCTCATGCAACCGGGCGCCCGCAACGGCTCACCCAGCTGCCAGGACGAGCTTTTCCCAGGGACCTGCAGCGCGGAGGGAGAACGGCACAGGGCAGGGGGATGTGTGTCATAGCAGGAAAGCTCCTCACCACACGTGCTCCCCAAAAACACCATGAAATCTGTGTTAATCAAAGCGAAGACACGGTGCCCCCCTTCCCGGACCCCCTGGCAGCCCGGGCGAGGGCCCTGATACGGTGCTGGGAGCTCCGGCACAGCTGCAGCCCCTGAACCACTCCCACGCAGACGGCAGAACATCCGACCAGCTTTTAGGACATGAAGCACATTGCCTGCCCCATGGAGTATCCCTGCAGGGGGGCTGCATTACAAAGCCATTTACTGAAAATAAAAAGCCAAAATACCCAACCAAATGCACCGTAATTGCAGGGTTTTCAGGCGCGAGGCTCTCTGACTCCACATACAAGTGCTGTGATAAACTAAGCTTCAGAAGCCCTAGCCAAAACCAGTCCTATGCACTGCCTGAAACACCTCCCAAACACACACAGAGAGCTTCTTAAATCCTACCTGCTCCTCTCCTTCTCTGGAGGAGGAAGGCTGGGGGCAACAGGCAGCGGGAGGGAAGCCAGCCCAGCCGGGACGCTGTACATCTGGCGGCTGCCAAACTCAGCCCACCGGGATCGCTCCTCTCCCCGTGCTCGGGGGTAAAACGGGCAGAAGGGCATCCTGCAGCATGCAAGCAAGGGTGCTGCCTCCCTGCCTGCTCCCTCCCTGCCTCAGGGGGGGGTTTAAGCTGCTGGGTGCTTTACAAAGAGCAGCCGAGGGTTGGGCGCGGGCAGGAGAGGTCTTAAGATTCCTGGCACGGCCCGGGAGGAGACATCCCGAGCATCCCACTGCAGAGCGAGCTAATCCTGCCAGGTTAATTCTCTTCCTCAGTTCATTCCAGCTTATTAAAGCCAGCGGGCACCCTGCAGAGGATTCATTACCTGCGTCACTTGAAGGCAAGGCTGGGCCTTAATAAGCCAAGAAACGGGGGAGCGGTGCTCCCACTGCCCCCCCCCCAGACGGGGTCCATCCTGGACATGGGGAAACCCGCAGCCCCATTCCCATGGGCAGTGCTATAAGCTTCCAAGAGGAACATGCAGGACTTCTGCAAGGTCCCAAGCCTCATCCAGAGATAAGCTCGCTCCCGTTTTCTCGTATATGCCTGCTCTCCCCGGCTCTCACCCCAGCCCAGCCGCACACCGTGTCCTGGCCTCGCAGCTCGCTTTGCTTTTATTTGCTGGGAATTACTGGCAGAGGGCAAAAGGAGATGAATTTTCAGCTAGGTGAGTGAGCACATTACCAGCCAGAGAGATGGCAGCTGCTGCAGTACATCTTCATCCCTTTAAATAGTTCCCAGCCTTCCTCCCGCAGAGCCAGGCTAGCTGTGTAAAAGAGATCTCTCCTAATTAATCTAGTCCTCTCCATCGCCGGTGAAACAGAGCCCGAGCTGGCAGATAAAATATTGTGGGAGCTAACAGAGGATGGCAGGTTTGGGTTAGTGAGGCAGAAAGCAAGTGGTGGACTTCAGCTGAAGGGGCACAATTATTTTACCACCATGCTATGCCTCTATTCCCAGACCTGTCTGGCATCTTCCAGCACCAGCCTGCCTTTTTCATCTGGGTTTTATCCCCCCCCTCCTCATTTTTCACTCCAATCCCTTTTTTCTCACCGGGTGGCTATTTAATTTGTTGTATTCCATGCTTTCTCTTTCACGAGCAAAAAACTTGCATCTGGGCTTTCTTTGTCTCTCTTTCTCTCACTTCATTTCCAAAAATTCTCCTTTTAACGGAAAAAAAAAAGGAAAAAAAAAATGGGAGGAAGAATGCTAAAGGAGCCAGGAGATGAAAGCGGCTTTTACATACAGTCACGAGAGGAAGGATGCAAAGAGGAGCGGAGAGAGCATCTGATGCCACTCACACCCTGATTTCGGCCATACAGGGTTGAGACGAGTCAGGCAGCAGCTTCCAGGGGCTGCAGCAGAGCAAAAACAAGCCCGAAAGCACAGTGCCGTCAAAAAGAGCTGGGAGAAAACCACGCTGGGGGTGCTTGGGAATCACTCGCCGCCTGCACGGGACTGGGCTGCTGTTACCACCTTACCACATCGCACACTGCCTTCCTCCCCATTGCTTTCCCCAAGCCAATGTCTTCAGCAGCAGCTCTGCTCCACCTCCTCACCTCCACACACTGGCCCTGCGAAGCCCCTTTTGCTCTCAGGAGCAGCATTTTGGGCCCCCCCCCCTTTTCCACGGAGCAGCTCAGCAAACTCTGCCCCTCCCCAACACCTTGCCTGTTTAAGCCCAAGCAGGACTGCTCAGGGAGGATTATTATCTGCAAGAAACAGGATGTCTAAAAAATCATCTTTGCTGGTGATCAGAGAAATTGAGACAACAAACAGAGCACAGGAGGCATGCAATCCCTCATTTAAACCTGAGCGAGGAATCCGGCTGCCAGATCTGGGCTCTAATGATGAGAGTATTTAAAAACCAGTGGGAAGGTTTGCAATGCACACACAGCCAAGTTCACCCCAGGGCAAGTCTCCCGCTTCTTGGGGTGGGGTGGGGGGGTCACACCTCGTTTGGCTGTAGCAGAGGAAGGGGCACAGGGAACATTACCGGAGCTCGCCTCAGATGCAGGGGAAAAAACCCAACCGCCCATGACCTAACGCACCCAAAGCTGTCCTCACCCGCGCTGCTAGCAGGGCCGGCCGGCTTTCCCAGCCTCCAAAAGGTTCAAGATGCCCTCAGGAAACAAAAGTAGATGACAGTTGGATGTCAGCATCCTCCCACCTAGGAGGACCTGGAGGCTGCATGCCTGCCAGGATGCCCAAGGCAAACCTGCTCGCTATTGCACGCTATTTTATCCTCGCTGGCTGGCCTTCATCCCCGCTCTCTTTTACCCTCTCTCCTCCCCCCATCAGGCTTTAAAGAGCATCCTGCAGGTCCAGTGATAGCTCTCAATTACTGCAGGGACAGGAGATGTTTGCTTTTAATAAGTTTTCCTAAAGAGCCGAGCAGCCGTGTTTAAAGAGGGATGGCTATCACAGCTCTGCCAGGCTGGGACCACCCGGAGGCAGCAGCAGCATCGGCTCCCACTGTCGCACCCCCGGGGCCGGTGCACAGCCCTTCTGCTCCTGCACATCTCTTTTATGGCTTGGACACCTTTCCCTGGTCAATCCCTTTGCTTTCTAGCCTGGGGCTCCCTCTGCCTGTCACCGCGCTGTGCGTGCTGTCCCCTGTCCCCAGGGCTGCTCGCTGGGCCTCTGCAAACAGCGTTGGGCTCTGTTTGCTCTTGGCGAGAGCCGCGTTTCAGCCACGCACCATTCATGCCATGGCAGAAGGATGGACCTTCTGCAAAGCTGAGGTCTCTCCCCGCCTGCCCATCGGCGCTGGCTGGGGAGGGCAGCAGGACAAGGCGAGCTCTCGTGCACGGGTGGGGGGGAATTCAGGGCTGTCGGTGACAACCGGTGGCCAGACCATACCTCCAAGCATCACCGGAACCTCCCCCTGGATCTATTAGACTCCTTCACATAATGCAATAAAAAGTAGCAGTTTGCCTCTGGGGACAATGTCACTAGTGGCAGGAGTGGGAAGATGATGTCAGATCAATGCCGCAACCAATGAGCCCAACTAAGCATTTCCTCTTGTCCTACCGCCGCCGCTCAGCCCGCGAGTCACCGTGCCACCGCCGAGGCACATCTGCTCTGGAGGACAGCTGGTCCCGGCGAGCTTGTGATTACAGCTCGCTTGCTGCCCTCGAGGGAGAGCAGCTGCTTCTGCTCCCACCCGCAATTCACAAATCCATCACCGGTACCCAGAGCACGGCGACCGGCACATTGTAAGGGGACTGGGAGAAGGTTTCCCCCCAGCTTGCATCCAACCGACCTCAGGTACCTCCTCTTGCCTTCTCCTTGCCCGCACTGAGTATCTGCAGCCACTGCGAGCCTCTGCTGCAAGCCTCAGACAGCTGAGAGCATCAGCGAGGCACGAGGCACAGATCTCCTACTCCAGATTCTCCCACCACTAGAGGAGTTTGTTGCCAGCTCAAGTTTTAAAAATACTGATGGCTGTATTATACACACCACATGAAAAAAAAAAGTCAGTAGAAACTATCTGGGCTTAAGTACAAGCTAAATGCAACCACCAAGAGCTTCTAGCAGGAGTGCGGGCCCTGCGCAGGTGACACACGCAGACATGTCAGCACTGCCGAGCGCGGGGAAATGACAGCATCCACGTTACCATGGCTCTGGAGATTTTACAGGCTTTCTCACAGCAACGGTGAAAATAAAACCCAGAACCTTTCTGAGCTCAGATTCACCTTCCTGCTCAGCATGGATTTTGGATCACCAAGCCGGGATATGCTCTTCAACAGCGTCTCTTCCCAGGGAGAGCACGCACACCCCAGCTATAGGGGCCAGCCGGGCTTCAAGTTGCAAAGATGAGAGCTCTGGCATCGCAGTGCGTACGTTCTCCCGGCTGCACGCTGCCAGACCCAGGCAGAGGGGGGGGGCCTGGGAAACCTCATCCACTGCCCCAGGAAGGGCTGCTATAACCTCGGCTAGGAAAGCCTACGCAGGACGACAGACCCTGCGGGTGGACGGCAGCAGCATTGCCAGTGAGCTTTGACTCCAGAATTACGTTCACGTGGGGCAGAGCGGGATGCAACTGTACAGCTGCAGGGCACAAAAATGGCTCAAAAGTGCCAGAAGTCTTTTGCAAAGCTTTGGCAATGCTAGGGGAGCCCTGCCGCTCCACGCCACCTCCGAGGAGCCCTACACCAAGCCACAGGAAAGGCACATTTTGCCTTCATACAGGTCCTGTGCTTCCCAGACGTGCAACTTAGCTGCACCTGGATCCTTCTGCCTCCACCTCCATGCTCACAGAGGAGAAAACCCTTTGCCCAGGTCCCGAGCTGCTCTCTCCACCAGGAACCGATGAGCTCCGCTGGGCTGCATCGGCCCCTCGTGCCTCGACCCCGACCAAGGCAGGTGGCCCGGGCGGAGCCGGAGTTGGTCGCCTGCCAGGCCCACGCGTGCGGCAGGAGCAGCCATCTGCTCCCCGTCGGAGCAGGGCAGGAGCCAGCCCTGCCTGCATGCTTCCCAGCCCAAAACGAAGCTCCGAGATGCAGGCAGAGCAGCCCGGGCAGCAAATTGAGGATGCTGCCGTGTCTCTCACCTGGTCCCCCGCCAGCGCGGGGCTGGGCAGGGGAAGCGGTGGCAGGGCGGGCGCTGAAGACCCTGCCGTAATTAGCTTGCAAATCCGTTTCGCCTAGGCCCATCATTTCCCCCTGCCCAGAAAGCTGCAGCATTATCTCCGCCGCCACCATGGCTGGCAGCTGCCCCTGCTCCGCACGCTGCCCCTCGGGAGGTGATTTGGAGGATTTCTGCATTTCAGATGTTCTCCCTCCTCCCTTTCCAACCCGGGGCCGCCACGGGCCGGCAAACCCAGAGGCGCCGCGTTGCGGGCTCCCCCCTCTCCCCGTTCAGAGCCAGAGCACCTCCAGCGAGGCCGATACCCAGCCCGGCTCCCTGTCGCACCTCGGCGAGATAAAGATGGGACAGGAATCTTAAACTGCCTATCAGCGGGATCTGAAGTCCTCCGAAAAGGAGAGCATGATAAATTCACCCAGAGAATCACAGGCACAGAGTGCAGGGTGACAACTTATCCTTCACCATACATATAGATTTATTAAAAATTTAAAATTGCTACATAGATCTAAAGGGCTGAGCTATTTATTTTTGCAAGGGCTGATCAATCACACTTGTCCCCAAAGGATGCCAGACCTTTAACTACTCATCTGATTATGCCTGCTGTACCCATGCTGCTCCAGCCCCCGGTGCTTAATATTTTGTCCACACGGCTCCTAGGCAAAGCCGGAGCGGAGTCTGATCTCCTGGCAGAGCAGAGACCTGCCTTTGGCTTTTTATCAGCTCCTACTCAAGGGCAGAGGTGGAAGGAAAGAAATAACTTTTTCTTTTGCCCTCTGCCCCTCCTTTCAAAGCAACAGATTTACTTTCAGTCATCACCATCCTAAAAATATGGGTTTTTCAATCACGAACAGCAAAGCTGCCATGGTGTTCCAGCTGCCCGGAGAAGGAACAGCCTGGACCTGCCTCCAGCAAGGGGCTGGCCCCACTTCGGTCCCGGGACCGGCACGTGTGCTCAGCACTGGGCACTTGCCTCTCCTGCAAACCACGTTTGAACAGCGGAATCGAGGCTTTTGGCAGCGAAGTGGGGAAAGCGTTGGGAAGGCAGGGTTTTGTAGTCTATAAACTGCAAGGAAAATCTCACGCCACCTCCCCAAGCTGGCTCCAGCCACGTGTTTAATCTCACCCCCGTCTCAAGCAGCCCATCTGCAAATGCCACAAAGGCAGGACGACGATGCAGCTATGGGCTGGGGGGATGAGTCTGCTACAGGGCTTGGGGCCCCCCTCCCCGCACCGCAGCATCCTCCAGGGCACGTAAAGGAGCTGAGGATGCAGCAGCAAATGCCAGGGCTTCTCCAGCCCCAACACGCTGGGGACCGCTGCTGCAGGGGCGCTGATTTGTCCCCTGGGAGGATGAAGATGCTCAAAACAGCCGGGCTCGCCCTGCGTCCGCCCTGGATGTCGCAGAAGACACGTAACCAGCTATTCTGCTAAGCAGCACCAAAGTTCAGGAGCCAGCAGCACTAATCCCTGCCTGTTCCATCTCTTGGCTTGCTCAAACTGGACCCAACCTCCTGGACCTGGTCCTCATCGCTATCCCAACGGATCCGGGCAGAGGATGAGCGTCGAGGACCGGCGCGCGCCACATGGCTGGGAAGGTGCCGGTGCTCCCCGCGGAGCGCTCCGCGCAGGACAGAGCGGCTTTTCATCTAAAGGCCGTATTAGTCTGGCACGTCTCTTTTGTGCGCCGGGGCTAATTGAATGGTGATGGCGGTACTAAGCAGCCCTCGCAATCCGAGACCAGAGTCAGCTGAATCTCTGAAATCGTGTAATTTTTTGCATGACTGAGTGTGCAGATGTAATAAAAAAAAAAAAAGAAAGAAAGAAAAGAAAGGAAGGGGGGGAAATCAGACCCTTAAATGAATCCATGATTGACAGCAATGAATGGTTGAAGGGAGCTGAGTTACAAAGCGGCCGGCAGGGAATCGTCCCCCTCTGACCACGCAGGGGACAAGATACATCCCCTGATCAAAGCTGTGCCCCTCTCAGAGCAGAGGTTCTCTGTTGGACCCACTTTGCCAAGGAGCAGTAGGCTCGTTAGCAGACCCAGAGCTCATTAGGGAAATGCAGAGATGGCAATTACCCCTCCAGCCATGCTATGCCAAGCGTGGATGCAGTCTGGCTGGGGGGGGGGAATGACGGGAAAGCAACAGGGAGAGAGGAAAGCCGAACCTGCCTGGCTGAGATCTTCCTCCACCCATGCCACGGGAAAAACCCTTCGGATCTATTACAGACCAAGGCGCCTCTTCTGAGAGCCGGAGGAGTATGCACGAGCCCTGCTCCCTCCCTCCTTTGCCAGTTAACGCTTCCCCATGCAACTCCTTTCCAGGGCTCCCAGTACGGCCACGGCCATCTGCTCTCAGTCCCGAGATGCTCAGGGGCTTCCTGACGCATCCCTTTGCCCCCTCTGCATCTCAGGTGCTGCACATGCAAAGCGGAGGTGACAGTTCCCCCAAGCTAGGGGAAGGACGGCTTCTGGTGTCCCGTGCTCTATTTCAGCATCTGAACATATAACACAGGCAGAAATTCGCCCCCGCAGCTCAGGTCACCCAGCCAAAACCCGACACTTAAACCCGCTGCCGAGCCTTTATAGGGCTGCGGGTCCAAAGCAAGCACGCAGGCATCGCAAGGGCACATCTAGGTAAGATTAACAAAGCCTGCATAGGATTGACGAGGAAGAGGGCGAAGGGGAATAGCTGGCAATTATTATTATTCCAGGCACACCAGGTGCCCACGTCACCCACATGAGGAGGAACAAAAAGAGTTTTCAGAAGAATCACAGTCAGTTAGCTAAAGATTTATGAATTTTATTCTTGGTGCACTTTAATTGCACCTATAAATTAAAAATGAACTCATTCTGTACTGTGTAAAGTGACTGCATTCACCTAAAAAAATTGCACTGCAACTTTTAATTCCACTTCAATTGCGCACACGCACCAAGGTAGCACCGGGCCGCGTGGCAACCTCAGATCAGGTGCTCTGGAAATCGCTGTCGCAATTTCATTCCACCTCAGCTGTGCCCATACATTTTTTAAAAGCTACTGCTGTGCTGTACAGAGCGGCATTAATTGAGTGTTAACGAGCTGTCTGATCAGCTTCCCACTGTCCTTATTACTGGACGTCAGGGTCTCTGCAATGTCCCAATTAAAGAGAATCAAAGAATACTTAATACACAGTAAACTGGTTCCCAGCCACTTGAACTGATTAACCAGCTGTTCCCTTTATTCGGGTGCCCGTTAAGCAATGCTGCGCAGTCTATATTGCCCGAGCAGCTCCTGTATTCTGGGAAGGAGCAGGGTTTAAATGGAGATTTCTAGAAGAGGCTGAGGGAAGCGCACCGGCTCAGGAGGGCAGACTCAGTGCCTTGCGTTTCATCCCGAAACAGGATGGTGCAGAGAGACAGAATTGGGTGTTTTAGGTGTAACTCAAACCGGGTACCCAGAGTCGCTAGTCATTTTGCAATCCTGTTTTATTTAACCAGCTCCAGTGACAAAGATAGAAAGAGAGGAAATAACTTGGATCACTGAAGAGCTGAGGATGCAGCAGCAAATGCCAGATCTTAATACCTCCCATCTTAATACCAACAGAAATAAAGGACCTGCAAAAACCCACTGGCAATATAGGATCAGCTAAAAACAGAAGGAAGGACCAGCAAAGCCTCCCTGAGTATCTACTCGGGGCTGGCAGGATGCTTTGGCATAAAATAAAGTGCTTTCTGGTTTTGCATTCACCTTAGCTTGGATGGAAAGTACAAGTGCAAGAGATTCCCCGAGGAAAAGCCCCCCAGGACCTGGCTGCGCACTTTCTCTCCCAGATACAGGAATACCCAGGGATGCACCAGGTCTCCTAGCTTAGGTAGGGCTCTTTGTCCTTCCTCCTCCCAGGTGGACTCATAGCCAGAAATGGGGGGGGGGTAGTGGTGTCAGTGAATGGAGGTGGGTCCTGCCAAACTTCAGCGCCCAGCAAGGAGGGCAGAAATGCCACTCGCCTCCCCAGCCCGCAACTGAGCAGCTCTGGGCCTGATGGTGACTCGTTGGGGTGAATGGCTCAACACTACCAAATCTTTCTCAGGCATCAGCCCTCCTTCCCACTCCCCCGGTTTTGTTCTGGAGACAGTAAGCAATAAAAAAAAAAAAAAAGTGCTCGACTTTCAAAAACTGGCCGCAGTTTCAGGAAAAAATAAGTTTATACTTTGGTTTGTGCCACCAAAACTGCCCAGCTTCCTGTTCAAACACAAAACAGAGAAACTTTTACCCCAGGTGTGATTAAAAAGCTGTTTGTCATCCAGAAAGTCCCCCGTATGACCCCTGTATGCTCCCCACGACAAAGTACCGCAGTTTTCCTCCCCTGAGATGCAGTGCTGCACCGATTCCCACTGTGCAAGGGATGCGAACCTCATCCTGGGGTTTGGGGGGAACGAAACAGCTTCACGTAGCACCCATCTGCCCCGTCGCACGATTTCCTTTGACACAAGGCTCTCGCCCCGCCACCCCCCCAAAGGCTGGGAGCATGCCTCCCGCCGGGAGCATCCCTCCCGCCAGGAACACGCACAGCCGTGAGGATGGCTGCAGAGCGGAGGCGCGCGCTCGCAACGGACCGTCGCATCCTCCTTAATGCCAACCCTGGGCTAGTCCAGCTGGGCCGCGGAATAGTCCCGCATCCCGCGCAAAAGCCAGGGGATGGGGACGGAGCGGGGAGTCCCCGCGCGCGTTTTCCAGCCGCAGGAGGAAAGACGCTACGGCTGTCTGCAGGCTCGGCGGTGACACCATTTGAGATAAAAGAGAATTTAAGGTGCAGAGGAGAACTAAGCAGATCCTTGTAGATTGGAGCCGAACAAGATAAGGGAGTAATGATGAATATAGACGCATTACGCTAGGACGATTCAAAGCACATGCAATTTTGGCGGATGGGAAAAAGCGATAGCGCAATGTACTTACAGTCCCCGAGTGATTCGCGAAGCCAGCGGCCAAGGTTTCCCCGTGTCAGCCTCAGCCAGGCTCGGGCAGCCACGCTCTAGGGGGCAAAGAAAACAGACTTTTAAAAATCATCGGCATCTAACCTCAGGAGAGAAAGCCTACGCTTTACCAGCGAGGGCATTCCTCAAAGCTCAGGCAATAACATTTCTACTCGTTGCTTATTTTACAAGACGTCAGCGGAGCGCACAGAGCAATTATCAAAGCCTTTGGCTCCCCCCGCTTCTAAATGGAACAGTCAAGGAAAATAGTTTAATTTGACAATTTTCAGCCGGTTGAAATGATACGTGGAAGAGACATGGAAGAAGGAAAGCATATTATTCACTCTTTGATAAATTATCCCCATTATACGGAAAGCAAATCTGAGCCCGGGAGACGCGCAGGGCTGCTGGGGACAGCACGCGTGCTTCTGGCAGCCACCGAAGGGCAGCGCCGCTGTGCCGGGTGGAGAAACCCTCCTTCTCCGCTCAGCCCTTGCCTGCGAAGCCGCGAGACAAAACCAAAGGAGAAGAGGACGAACGGTTGGCAGAGTTGGGTCCGAAATTCGTCACCCCCCTCCTGCCACCTCTGGGTACTCCACTGCTCCTGGGAACAGCCTCATCTCGACCACGGTTTAGGGAAAAATATAGGGAAGGCAGAGTGAACCGAGCTGCGTCCAAACACCACCAGTGCTTGGGCCGCTCCCCAGCAAGGAGATGGGAACAAAATAGTTGCAATATTATAAGGAGATGAGAAAATAACACTCTTCCCCCGTTTTCCTCCTATTTCCCCACTTGCCCACCAATTCTCATCCCGGTGTGTTGTAACAGCCCCACGGCAAGCACCGGTCCAGGCATGGACGCCCTGCTCCTCCCAGCCCCAAATGATGCTGCAGACGGGCAGGGGATGGCACGCACACCCTGAGGGGACACCCGTGCCCCCGTCCCCCCCAGAGAAGGGGTCCGGGAGCCACGCGAATGCAGACACCCCCTCCTTGGGGTCCTGCACCCCGAACCACCATCCCCATCGCTCCCGATCCATGCAAATGTATTCATGAATTCCTTCAGAAAGTTCTCCCTGTGCTCGAGCGGGTGCTGCTTGTAATTGCTGGCGGCCAAAATCTGTTCTGTTTTTTCTGGCTGAGGTACCAGGCAATCATCAGCTGTAATTATTTCGAGTCTTGTTACAGATGGATCTCCGAGCTTTCAGTCTTAAACAGAATTCATTATTCAAATGCCGGCTCCAGCCTTCTGCGACGTAGTGGGCACGGGCGCTGCCGGCCCCCCGCAGCCGCCGCCAGCAACAAATGGTTGCGGGGAAGGCGAGGACGACGGTGGGATCTGCTTGTCAAAGCCGCCCCGCTGCAGTTCCCCGCTGTTCCCACCCGGCACGCGTTTTGGCTCGGGTTCGGCCCCGGGGGGAATGGGGGAACCAGAGGGGAGCAGGCTGGGGAGCTGCGGGGAGTCGGGCGCCTGGGTCCTGGTGCTGGGTGGGGATGAGGTCAGCATCAACCGCGCCAGGGCCAGAAAACCTCCAAACACCAACTCTGCCCGTTTCCAAGCTCACTTTGGATACGCGACAGCATGAGAGAGGAGCCCCGCAGGCTCAGGAGTGACTCAAAGCACCAGGACAAGGCGTTACCGGACCAAATGGCAAAAGTGAAATTGAAAAGCAAATCAACCTGAGCTTTTTCTTAGTCAAACCATCCGCTTCAGCACTGTTTTCAATGGGGGGGGGGATCCAGCTTACTTTACAATGACTTTCTGCTTTCAGAACAGGCGTCACTTATTATTTTAAAATGTAATAAAACACTTTCGAAACGTCAAAAGTCAAACATCCAGAGATCCCAAAAATGTACCAGGCAGAAAACATTCCCCTACCGAGGGGAAGCACTTGCAAGGACCACAGAGGGCTCAGGTCAGGCAGACAAGCAGGGCTGCGGGCACAGCTCCCTGCCGGCACGGTGCTGGCGGTGCCCAGGCACGAGCTACCTGGGGACCTGGCACCGAAAAGCCCCACGGTGACGCTCCAGGAATCACAATTTACAGCCCGGCTTGGCACGGTTTCGGCACAGCCCACAGACCATCCCTGCAGGAATTCAGGTCCTCCCGACGCTGAGCGCTCAGGGGACGCGATGCATCACCGGGAGCCCGAAAACCACGGCCCGGGAGCATCATTTCCATTTTGCTGATGGAGGCCGCCCGATTCGCCCCATATGTCTAATTTTTGGCTCGGTGTATTAACGCCACAGACAACCCCCCACACTCGTCAGACTAAACGGCTCCGCTTGGCGAGGGTTTGCAGCTCCTTCGCGGCTCCCTCTCCTCCCCTGGAGCTGGCAGCAACCACGCTCCCCATCCTTCCTTTAAACACATACGGTGCATTTGTTGCCTTATGGACAAGCAAATGCATACCTCCTGGCCTTTGCCTGGGCTGTTTGCACATTTGCTCTCCAAAAACATCCCTGAAATACTCACTGAAAAAACATTGCAAGCATTTTAAACGTTTTTGGGTTCAGATCCCGAGCGCGCACAAAGGAAAGGAGGGTTTTGAGTAAGGCGCCGCCGTACAACTTGGCTGTGAAATGCAATTCCTGGCTTCTCGCTGAGTCTCCGGGACATTAAAGCAAAGCGCTCCCCCTCCCTTCCCTGCCCCCAAAGAGGCGCTTCCCTGCTTTTTAGGGTGCAATCTGGATAAACCCACGAATCCCCCACGGCACATCCCCTGGCTACGGCGGCGAGCGGCGCAGAGCCCTGCCTCGGGGCTGCGCTCGGCCGGCACGGGCGCAGAAATCCCCCTGGAAACCGTACCGGCCTGCAAATATCTTCTCGCCCG
>NW_008824412.1:95468-96391 GCF_000699105.1 Pygoscelis adeliae | reverse complement strand
CAGCCATCCCGCAGCCCCGATGCGCAGGGGGGGAAGCCGGGGAGCAGCAAGCAGCGTCCGCCGTGGCTGCACGGCACCCGGCCGGCTGCACGCCTCGCTCTCCTCCGGTTTGCGATTCCCTTCCACGGAGCCGGGCCATCCCTCTCCTCCCTCCGTGGCCGTATGGATATTGAGTTTATGACAACGTCGAGATTTGCAGGGAAAGCATCGAATTTCCTTTCAAATTTTCAATTTTTGTGTGGGAAAAGTAAAAAGGGTTTGTTTCCTGGCTGCCTTCCAGGCCAGAGCTGGGGCAGTTTCCAATTTAAAAAGTCAATATTTTCTGCAGGAAATTTCAATCTTTTTTTTTTTCTTTCGAAAAAAAGATCAGTTTTTCTCAAAGTTTTCCACGGGGAGGGGGAGAGGGATACTCGCAGCAGGCAGCAAAGTGTTGCTAATCTTATGCACATACAAAATGGAAACACCGCTTCCTGGTGGGATTTCTGGTATTTTGTTTTTATAAAAATTTTAATCTCTGTATCCCTCCTGCTACTGTTTGTATTTTTTGTGTGTCTATTTGAAAAGCAAACAACATTGCCTGCTCCTGCGGCGCTCTGGGTTTGGTTTTGCTTTACACTTATTTATTTTGCTCAGCAGTTTAAATTATTAGTCCCCGACCCTGCAAATATCTTATTGCATGTGGATCTTTGTGCATACAAGCAAGACGTGCCGCGGGTTTGTTTGCAGGTGCGAGCAGAGCCCTCGACCCCGGTGTAGCTAAATGCATTTTAACCCAAAAGAATCGGACCCTGCTGATACCCGCGCACACACACCCCCGGCACAAAGGCCAATTTCAGCTTTATTTGCACGGGCCCCGAAGGTATCGGCTCCCCCCGAGTTTGGCGGGCAGGCTGGAAATGGGACGGTGAAGGGTCGGGAGCAGC
>NW_008824412.1:92938-94758 GCF_000699105.1 Pygoscelis adeliae | reverse complement strand
CTGCCAGTCCCTGCCCGCTGCGGGACGGGCGGCACACCTCGCTCCGACGCTTTCCAGCCAGACCACCCTCACTCGCGACCGCTGCCCGGGAATCCAGCCCCCACCTCGCACCCTACAAATATCTCAGTATCAGCCAAGCCAGCCAAAAATGGGGAGAAACCCCCTTCCTGGGCAGTAAATGGCAAACCCAGCCCCACCGCCCTCCCGGGAGCGATGAGGTTTCACACACAGCGCACCCAAAACTGAGGGTAGGGCAGCCCCGGCTCAGAAGCACCGCGTGCACGTAGCCCTGCTCCCTCCTTCACCCGCAGTTTGGGGGTTACACGGGCAAGGAGGGGACCCCTCCCTCCCCCAGGACGCAGCTCTGCTGCCTGCAGCCTCCGTCCCCAGCTGCCTGCACAGCTGCCCCGAAGCAAAGGACCCAACTGTCCTGCATCAGAGTCGTTAAGCAGCTTCAGGGCCAGAACGGGGGGGGGGAACGGAGCCCAGCAAACCAAATCCTGCTTACACCAAACTCGGAAAGACTTTTATTACGCTGGGGATTTAGTATTAACTTGTTATTCCTGCCGTCCCCGGGCTGAGACGCACGGGGAGCTCGCCAGGGAGCTGGGCGACTCGTGGGCATGCTGAGGGACGTTTAGTGACCCTAAACGCAAGCCCTGCATTTGCAATGTATGGGGCCTGATTTTAGGGAACGCTTCTTGGTAACCCTAAACCCTAGCCAGCTCATTTTTGCACGGGGCACGCACACGGGGGTATCAAGGCACAGGGTGAGTGAAAGGTGTTTTTTTCACTGGAGCCTTGCAGCCGCTCTTGGGCACCCCACAGCAGTTTGGGGGGTGATTTGCGCAACGTGGCTCCCTCTCAGAGAGAGAAAAACACCAAAATCCCCTTTACCGAAACAGCACAGTCGAGAGAAGGCTGCTGCACACAGCAACAAGTGCATTTACCTATTAAAAAAACCCAACAAACCACCTTTCTATTGTAGCTAAGAAATTAAACCCAAGAAGAAAGAAGAACACTACTTACCCCCGGCCTCCTCCGCACCCCCGGGCTCTCACACTCTGCGCACCCACCCAGGTGCGGAGGGGCTGAGCCGGGCCGGGCTGCGAGGAACCACCCCAAACTCCTCGCAGCTGGGCAGCCCCGGGCCGAGCCCTCGTACCCCTTGCTAGCAAGTAAAAAACGTGTCGTGGAAAAAAAAGCGTGGAAATATCACCCCAAAACCCCTGTTAGGGCTGAAAACGCGAAGGGCTTACCCTCGAGTTTGTCATGCATTTATTTGTGAGAGGCTCGGTTTTTCACAAGCAAAGTGATAAGGGTGGGGAGGGGGCACACAGGGCTTGGCACTTGTCCCTGCGACTGGGCTGCCCTCCTGCGGAGTCACCCGGGTGTAGCCCCCCCTGCACCCCCTGCTAGCAAGAAAAAATTGCATTACAGTAAAAACCCCAAAGGGACCCCGAGAGCTGAAAGTGCAAAGAGCTTATCCCCAGGTTTATCATCCATTTATTAGTGAGAGGCTCAGTTTTTCACCAGAAAATAGGGTTGGGGAGGGGGGTTCACTTTTTCCTGCAGCAATTCCCTGCCAGGCAGCCGACAAAGGGTGCGAGCCCACCATCCTACCCAAACGGGGGGGGTGCTGGGGGGGATCCCAAAGCCACAGACTCAGCTGTTGTAAAGATGCTGTAAAATCACAACGGAGGAGCACAGGGAAATGGGGGGACCCCTGCAACCCAAAGCCCTTTGGGAGGAAGGGGGGCTGGGGAGCAAAATTCACCCCCTTATCCCCCCTGCATACAGTGGGTGCCAGGGCTGGGGGG
>NW_008824412.1:87940-91998 GCF_000699105.1 Pygoscelis adeliae | reverse complement strand
CCGGTATTTGCTGCCGGCTGGCACGGAGTCACTCTGCCGGGCTGGTGATGCCCAGGCCCCCGTGCCACGAAGCACGTCTCCCCCCTGCCAGGGATGCCAAGGGGCAGGGAGCTGGCTTTAGGCTGGGAGCCATCCCTGGGGACGCCACACAGGTGGCACGAGGAGGGGGGACGGCAGGACAGGACCCCTCCGCCACTGGCCTGCAATCCAGCCAAAAGCGGCAGCGATGCTGCCTAACAGCACTGTGCTGGGCGTCAGGTGTGATTAGGTGGGATATATTTTGGCTGTGAGAGGGCAGGGAGCGATGGCACGCTGCTGTACGCCCCAGCCGGGGAGGGGACGGGTGCTTGGAGCTGGCGGATGGCGGGGCGGCTCATTGCTGTTATTGCCACGTCTTTCGAAACTGAAATTATCGTGCTTTGGGGAAGGACTGTTGTGGCACGGGCTGCACGGGCTCGAGGGGAGGCAACGTACGTGCTGTCTTTCTCACTGTTAGGGCTTGCTGTAGAGCCAGAACTTCTCCCGCTGCAAATCAGTGCAATTGCCCCAGTACTTTTCTTTCCCTCGCAGGGAGCTCTCCTCTCCCTGCACCTCCTAACCCAGGTGGGACCAGCCACCCCTGCCCCTGCAGGGATGCAGACCCACCCTGCCCACCTCCCTTCCCCACCCAGCACCAGGAGAAGGGCCCTGGGAGATCCCAAACTGGGTATTCACAACCCCTCACCAGCAGCACCCATGTAAACAAAGCCAATTTCTGCAAGATTCTGGTGTTTGGAGCTCAAGAAGAAGAAGAAAAAAATAAAAGCCAGCATCAGCAAAAAGAAAGGTCTTTGTCCTTTATTACACTCACAAAGCAGCTTCATCCCATGTCCAACCACCCCCTTACAATGCAGTACATAGCTACTGAGGCTAATTAACTCTCTAATTAAAGATTAGAGCACTGTTGTTGGTTTTTTTGCCACAGGGAGAGTCTTAAATGCAATCTTGGTAAGTATTATACAAAGTCATAGTGGTGGCTCTGGCCACTGCGTTTGGGTTTGGGAAGGGCATTGCGAGGTACAGAGGATGGGCAGAGCTGGGCAGGACCCGCTGCTTCCCCTTCCTCGCCCTTTGCCCTTATTTTGGGAAAAGCAGAGGGCAAAAGGAAGGCGAAAGGCGGGGAAAATAATCGTGGGGGTGGCAGGGGTTGATGGGGATACAGCCTGGCTGCATCATTCCCACCCTCTCGCTCTGGGTGATGGTGCTGAGGCAGGACAGCTGGGTGAGGAGGAGATGCTGCAGGGGGATGTGATTAGGAATAACGTGTGCAATCCGCTCCTTTTTTCCTTTTTTTTTTTTTTTTTTCTCCTCCTCCTCTCTCCAAGACTAAAAAAATGTGGGGGGAAAAAAAAAAAGTGTTTCATGAAGTTTCAGACAGTCTGGGGGACTGATGTGGATAAAACGCTGCAGAAAAGCAAGGGGGGAGAAAGGAGAAGGGCAGCCTGGCTCCTGGGGGTCCCGGCAGCACCCCTCCATGCCCCCGTGTGCTCTCCCCAGCCCCTTCCTCCTTGCTCTCGCTCCCCGCATAACCTCAGGGCAGTGCTGAGTAAGGCTCTTGTCCCATGTTATTAAGTTTACCTTGACCATAAAACCCACAAGATCATAAAAATGCAAAAAAGGCCATTTGCTCTTCACCTCCGTCGTCCTTTATTTTGCACTTTCTATCAGATTCCAGAACAGCTGATTCATTTCCCTGTTTCTAACCCATTTTACTGCTGGGCTCTCATGCCAGAGGGGCTCCCCCAGGAGGGGGATCCCTGCAGGAACAGCCAGCCCTGACCCCCGAGATGGGGGAGCCCACCCAAATCCTACTTTTCTCCTAAAACTAGCCCCTATATTGGGGCAGAAATACTGGCTTGAGTACGTTTTCCCAGCAGAAGCAGCCCAGCTGAAGCCCCTAACAGCCACCCTAAGCCTCCAAGCAATAGGCTGATATAAATGAACCCTATCAAGTCTTTCTTCTTTTTATTTCTCTATTGTTTGCCCTTGTTGTGGAGAAATCTATATTTTAACCCTAATTGTCTCCCGGTGGTAATGATTAAGGCATGGCTGGGTGATTTGCATTACAAATGCCATAGGGCTTTTGGTCGGGCCCTGATGAATCGCTTGCTCGGTGTCCAAAGCCCATTAACGTGTGCTTGTTTTTGCCACGGTTTGTGAATGCCTCTCTGGAGAAGAAAGCTTCTCGCTCCTCCAGTGGTCACCAGTTCACGTTCCCCATCAGAGCAGCATCAAAGAGGGGCAAGGCAGAGACTCTCAGAGTTTTATTTTTCCCTTGGGGCAAGGGAATCAGTCTGGAGCTGCTTTCCTGTCTCCTCTCATTGATGCAGCACAAAAGCCTGCTGTTGGAAAAGGTGGTGGCTCAGACCACACGGACTCGGCTTTGGTCATAGTTTCAAGTATTTTTGCAGGCTGGAATTAGCTGTAGTAATTCAGGAGCTAAATCTATGCTTGGGGAACAAATACAGCTAACCCGTGGCGATGTGCTTTTAAGTCGTCCCTCACACATCTGAGGGGATGCTCCGCCAGACACACACACACCCCAAGCCGTATCTGTCTTACGCATTTCCTTCCCCTGACAGCTGTGAGCACGTCGCTCCAGCACCGCTCAGCATCCCTCTGCTCTCTGCAGTTGCTACCTGAAGGGGCAAGCAGGTAACGCTGCATGCAGCAGCCCCAGGGGTTTAATGCAACCTCTCCTAATGCATTAGGGATGGCTTTTGCTGTGCAAATCTTCTCTAAAATGTGCAGGAGGGTTGTTTTCTACACTGGGCTTGAGCTAGGACTGTTCATCTTCAGGCTTCCCTCAGCTCACCTCCCACTGGACATTCGCAGGCACAGGGCTGGGTTTATTTGCCCTGCCTGGGGAGGCTGTGGATGCATTCCCCATTGGCTTTCTCGCTGCTCCCCCAAACCATCATTCATCCCAAGAGGGATGCGGGAGCCGAGCCCTCCTGCAATGCCAGCCAGCTAAAAGCCCTCCTAGCACCCCCTGCGAGAAGTCCTCAGCTCTCGCCTCCAGCTTCCCAGGGGGTGTAAGCACGGCATGCAGGTCTCAGCCCACATTAACCACCGTAGCTGTGGCTAATACAGCCTCCACAGGAGGGGAAAACCCAAAATAGATTCTTTGTTAGGGGAATTTAAAAGTTATATTTGGAATTAAACACAATAGAACTAGATAATTACACAGCCAAAATACCTATATATAAAATATTTTCTAAGAAATCTGCATATTAAAAGAATTCCCACGAGAAATCACACAAAGCAGCAAGAATTTGAGAGTGGAAACAAGTTCGTAAATAATGAATATGTATTAGAAAAAAAGAAATATATTCACTTAGAAAGTAGAGTAGTTGCTAGGCTGGTAAATATCAGTCTATAAAGAGCAAATTGTGGTGGAGCCTTAGTTTATTTAGTCTTAACGTGAGGTTTTGTGAAGGCTCAGTCCAACCCACTCAGCAGCTCCATAAATGGAGTTTTCCATTATTGTTTTGCAGATTAAAAAATACAGGCTGATAGTTGAGGAAGGACATTAACCTTCTTTTTTATTACTTTTTATGAAGTGACATAACTGGTTTCATTATATTTTCAAACCTCAATGAAATGAGCAGTTTCACTGGGATTTACACTTTCCCCTGCAGCGTGTGAAACTTAGCAGTGTTGTTACAGGTTATGAGACTCCAGCACCAAAAGAAAGAGTCAAAGCAAATGCGGCTCATATCTTTATTCACATTTGTCACAAACCACGAAAACAGCCACATGCAAAGGATGGAAAACCAGCACGCACATACAAGAAAACATGTCTTGTGAGTTGGAATAAATTAAAGAGGGTGATGCAAATCCTGCTAGAAATCACCATTTGGAAAAGCAAAGAAAAAGTGACGTCGCTGGATATTAAGAGCTGAAAACACATCCCCACCTCAAATTAATTTTGGATCCACTGCCTTCCCAACAGGCAGAGCTGTTTAAAGCCCGCACCCGAGTCACGCTGCATCCCCAGCCGCGTCGCCCACGGCAGC
>NW_008824412.1:85015-87793 GCF_000699105.1 Pygoscelis adeliae | reverse complement strand
CCCGCTCCCCCCCGCCCCCCCCAGCAGCCCCCCCCCCCCCGAGCCCAGCTCTGCCCAGCAAAGAAACACTTCCCAAAGGCTCTTCCTTGCCAGATAGGAGCCAAAGCACCGCAGATCCAAGCAGAAGCACCACAGCAGCAAGAAACAGGACCCCACACACAGCACCATACCTAAGGGCATCGCTCCGAGCGTGCCTAATAAAGGCAGGAGGATTTTCTCCCCCCTGTTCCCCATCGGAGCTGATTAGGGTGAACCACTAACCCGCCTCTGCCAGCAGCTGGATTGGGTGTCTGCCTTTTGCTGCAATGGGAACGTCGCTGATTCAGGCCCCCTCCCAGATCCTAGCTGGGGAGAGGACGGTAAAAAAGCAGAGCCTCACCCCAAAGGCTGGAGGAGAGCAGCGGGGGGCAGGATTTGGGGAGGTTTGTCCCCCTCTGTCGGCTCACTGTACCTCCCACACTGCAAAGTTTGCCCAAGCCCTAATCCCACTCTATTTTACTCCAAAATAGAGAGCCTGTGGGGCCACAGAGAATAAAGGGACGGGGTCTGGGGCATCGCCGCAGCACTGGGCTCGCAGTTCAAGGGCTCCATAAGGGGACAGAGAAGCAGTATTTTATTTTCCGCAGGAGGTGAACACACACGAGTGCCACCAGCCATAAGCGATCCCAGTGCAGCCTCTGCCCTTGGGTCCAAGCATTTGGATGGGGCTGCCGGCCCCACAGGGAGCCCAGTCGGAGCCTGGGCGCATCCTGCCAGGTCGCCCCGGCTGCAGGGACGGCACCGCATCTGCCGGGGGGTGGATTTGGGGCTGCGAGTTGGTGCCGAAAGCTTTCCTGACTCCAGTGCTTCAAAACGGTCCGGTGCTTAGTTTAATCAAAGCAAAGAGGTCTGAGCATCCAGAGCCCTGAAACAGGGAGGGGAAGCAGGGGGGGAGAGGGTTTCATGGGGCTGGCACATATTTATTGATTGCGCTTGAAACAAAATATTTCAGTTAGCATGGAAATGAACTTCAGTCCTATCTGAGCCCAGGGAGGGGGGCCGGTTCCTCCTGCTGCTGGTAGCACCACGCAGAAGAAGCGACAGCTCTGCGTACGAGCAGCCACGCACACGCAGGCACATCTGGGAATTAAGCATCACTGGAGAAAGCGGGAGGCCGAGCCGCTCCCATCTCGCGCCGCAGCTTTAGGAAACAGCCCGTCCTCGTTACCTCTGCGAAACGGGCGCTGCTGCACGGGCTTCGCGTGTTGCTGTTGGTGAACGTAAGGGCAGATCTGATATCCATAAATCAACATATTACTCATTTTCGAGCATTGCAGTCTGACAGCTGTTACATGAGCACATTGTTAGGAACTGTCAGGCAGTGATACATAGTGCCTTTTACAACATATGTTGACTTTTATCTAATGTTGTTCCATAATTAGCCCCAGGGAGCAGGAATTTGGGCAGCTGGCTGGCTGTGTGATCTCAGCTAACCTTTCCTGCCAGGGGGAGAAGGGCAGAGCCGGGAGGGCTGCGAGCTGGGGACGGTTTGAAAGATGCAGGAGGAGGCAGGCGGGGTGTGGATGTGAGTGGTACCCACAGCCTGCCGCCCAGGGATGGAGAGGGTCCCGTTCCCTTCCCAGGTCCCTGAGCATTTCGGAGCCATCATAAAAGGTAAAATAAAGCCCCCAAGGGACTTGGGAGCTTCCCTCCTGGATGGAGCCCTGAATTTCAAGCTCAAAATGGGGTCATGGCCCTGGGGGTCTGGACTGAGGAGGGGACCTGGGTGTACTTCTCCCATGCGTGGAGGGAGGGGGAAGGCACGGGCAGGGGACGACTTACTGATGGGGATAGTAGATAAATGAAGGAGCAGATGGTGGAGTTAATGAGTGGAAAGGGTAGATGGATGGACAAAGAGACAACAGAGAAAATGCAATAATGGATGGTTGCGCTTCTACCCGGATGAGGACGAACGTGCTGAGGTCTCCTCACAGCCTGGCTCTTGTTTAGGAGCTGGCGATGCTACCCACAGAGGACCGGCTCTCACAGCAAGCTGCTGGGAAAGCTGGGAGCGGGACCCCGTCCAGCCGAGCAGGAGAGGGCTCCGGTTCCTCTGCGGTGAGACACAGAGCCGTGCCGGGCATCTCCCCTCGGTCCAAACACGGTGGCGATGAGCCTGCCTGAGGCTCGCAAACCGGGGCAGACCCCAGCTCCCCAAACCAGCTGCGGATCGCTCTCCTGCGTCCTGGGGCTGTGACGCTCTCACGCACGTGAAGACCCAGCAGCCTGCAGTCACCATCCCGCTCATCCCCCTGCGGTCCGGGACACCCTTCACGAGCATCCTTGCTGTCACTAAAAATTATTCCCCCCGTCTTTGCAATATTCCCAGGCTCCTACTTCGCCAAAACAAGCGTCAGAGTACTCAGAAGACGTTGGTCTCTATAAAGCAGTGCTCAGCTTCGCGGTTTCAGCCTGCGAGTGGAGAAACCTAAAGGGACCGCTTCGGGGCGGGGGGACGGACACACACTGTCCGACTGCAGCAGCCTCCCGGCCGCCTGGGCTGTTTTCCCTTCCTCACTGCAGCTGCCCGAGCTTGAAAAACGGGAGAGGAAAATAAATCAATAAGACATGAAGATAAATATGCTTTTCAGCACTTGCACATTGCAGCCGATTCCTCTGGACGTGCCGTGGTGGCTGCATAATTCATAAACTCGCCACTAATATGCAAATGGCGCAGGTCCCGCCAGGCTGGCCCAGACGGGCCCGGCTCCCTCCTTGCCGGCAGCCGCCCCCGCAAGA
>NW_008824412.1:79259-84880 GCF_000699105.1 Pygoscelis adeliae | reverse complement strand
TGCGATCCATTGCTTCCCGCTGAGCTGAAACCCGCATCGTTTTAGGGGTGTGGGGGGAGAAAATATTCTTTCCCCCTGTTTGCATTCAGCCTGCCCCTGCTCCCACCCCCGGTGTCACCCCGTAAGCCCCTGGGGGTTTGGGTCTGGCTCACAAACAGCTCCACACCCTGACACGCTGACGAGGGGCACATCCAGCGCGATGCCCATTCCCACACAGGCTGCCCAGGCTGCAGAAATCCTCCTTTTGGGGTCCGAAGCTATCACAGACCGTGGGACCCCACCAGAGACTAACCCGGGAGCAGCCCAAGGTCTGGAAGAGGCTGGAGACCGAGGCACGGCTCAGCCCACAAGTGCCCACGAAAATCGCTCTCTGAGGAGTAAAAGCCTGCCAGCCCCACGGCCGAGCACAGACGTCTCCTGCTCAGCCACCACCCTTTCCCAAATCTGCAAGGCAGCGCTTTATTTCCACCCCACAAAAGCTATTCCCATTGCTGTCTCTGAGAATAAACCCCAGCCAGAATTGGAGACGTGCTTACAAAACAATTGATAAAAACCTATGCGCGTGTCTAATGCTACGCACTCCATCAGCCGACTCGCCCGTAGCACAACGCTGGGCACCAAGCAGAGGGGGGCAGAGATGAGCTGCGCAGCCCCCCGGGCCCTCTCACTGTGGGGTTACTACCATTTTTCTGGAGAAACACATTTTTTTCCCCCAAATTTTTACACCCTCCCCCTCACTCCGGATGAATGGAAGGTTCAGGGATGATCCAGCAAAAGATCTTCACAGGTGCTGCGTGCTCGTGAAACCAGGGGGGGTTTGTGCCACCGCATCAGGGATAAGACGACATCCCCCATTAGACACCACCCCTGTCCCAAGGAGCCCATCTCCTCCCCCAGCCACCACTGGTGGGTTCGATCTGAGGATCTGGGGTTTTAAAAAGGAGGATTTCAGAGGCATTTCCTTCTGATCTTTCAGACAAACACAACAGTGAAGGAAAGCGCCGGGCTAAGACCTTGTTGCAGCAGAAAGGCAAAAAACCTACATGCTTTTATGAGAGATTAGGGCAAACTTAGTTGCATCTTAAGCTACTAAAGGCTTATAAAAGCCCCAAAGAATAGACTGCAAGCCTCAGAAAAACCTCCCAGGGCTTCGCTAAGAAAAGTTAATTCAAAGTTAGAGTGCAGCCTGCTTCAGTAGAGAGCTCTGCTCTGCAAACTGCAAGCCTGGCGTGCCCAGAGAGGAGAGTTTGGGGGCGGGGAAGGGTCCGGGTTCCCTGTGCAGGGTGGCACCGAGCCGTGGTCCAGCTCTGCTCGCCCGGGAGGAAATGCCATCCTTCGTTATGGCCGGGTGTGACAGGCGTTAATATAAAAAGACACCAACTTCTCAGATGGAAAGAGTACTTTATTAGTCATCCTAGCAGCAGCAAGGAGCTGTTTCAGGCAACGCGTAGAAGTCGGGGAGGCTGCCCAGGGCTTGGCAGCTTTTTTGGGATGCTGCAGACGGTACCCGCCTCGCTCAGCCCTGGGGCTGCTCCCGGCAGAGATATTTCCCCCCCCCTTCCCGAGGGCTGTCAAGAGCCTTCCCTCACCCTCGCCTTCCCCAGTTCGCCACTGTGCCCATTCCTCCTTCATCCTGACAGCAGTCCTTACCAGGAGTGGCTGCCTTTCCCAGATAAATAGCTTAATTAGCTTTCTATTGACTCAGGCAAACACACTCCTCAGGCAGCAGCTGGGAGAGGAGAAGCAATAAAGCCCCGGGGAGCGGATCCCATACCCCAGCGGCACAACGGGCTACGCGGCGGGAAGGGCTGCGAGCTGCCAGGCTCGGGGGGGGGGACGACGACAGACAGACGGTTTAAAAAGGTCTTTGCCCCGTCTTGCCCCATGAAATCCCAGGTTGGCCAAGAAGGGCAGATCCAGCCCCAGGAGGGGTTTCTGGTCCCTGTACGAGCATCCACGCAAGCATCCCTTCAGCAAATTCCATGCTGTATTCCCTAGGAGAAACACACAGAGGGCGAGACCGTGGCAGGAGGACAAATCCAGGGTGGGGTCAACAGAAAAATAATAATAAAAAGAAAATCAAACATCTGCTGGACAGCGAGGCTGAAAATCAAAGTACGAACACCAAATGTATCTGCAAGACACAGGGAAGATTTTTAATTTTGGAAATTGGCAAAAGACTTGAGATAGCTGGAGAACAATCAGCGCTTCCCTTCATGCCTGGGGGAACGAACAAACTTTGCATGAACAATTTTCCTTCCCTCTGATCTGGAAACGCCACCACCGAGCAGCAGGAGAGGCCAGTGCCGGTCCCCAGTGCCCTGCCCGGCAGCCGACTTGGAGAAAACCAAACCCAGAAGGACCCCTTGAGAAGTGACATTAATGGCCCAAGAGCAGCGGGAAGCGGGTAATGCAATGGGAGAGGGTTCGGCAGCGTCTGCCCCGAGCTCGGCTTCTGATTTCTGGTCAGGGGACCCTGGGCTGCTTCGTCATCAGCAGCCCTCAACCCAGCCACGCTGAACCCCATGGGCAAAGATATTTCCCTGCCAGGTTAAATGCCATCCGCACGAAATGGGGGTGGGAGGAGGGGTGTGTGTTAAAAATAATAACCTCCCACAAGCAAGCCCCCGCAAACTGCGCCGTCCCGAGATGTGCACCAGCCCCAGACAGCATCGGCATATTAATGCGACGGAGGATGCCGTCCGCCTCGGCCAGGCACCAGCTCCAGTGCAGGAGAGAGATACCAGGAGCTCAATTTGTGTTTGCCTGAGCCAAGGAGAAAATCTAATTAAACATGGCGTCGGGGCTTGGAGGAGCTGGGGATGGGGCTGGAATATAAAGCGTGGCTGCTTCCCGCAGATCAGAGGGCAATATTAATAAACCCGCAGAGGGGGACCAGAGGATCAGCTGGTAATATTGATAAATGTAAAGCAAAGACAAAGCTGCCAGGGGATATTGGATGGTAATGCTGATAAAAACCACAACGGGGACTGCCTCGACAGCAGGCTGCAGACAGCCCTGCCGTCCTGCTGGGGTGAGCACAGTAGCCGCCTGCCCGCCTCCCAGGCAGGGGATGGCATGGGGTGTCCCAAAGAGCCCCACAGCTTGTCATGGGGTGAATTTCAGCCTGACAGGCTGCTACCCCCATTGCTGTGCCCCCCCAAACCTGCAGCCCCGGAGCAGCAGCGGCTGCCCTGCACATCCCAGAGCCAGGTCACAGCGGAGAGGAGCCATGAAGGCACAGGGCAGGGGCAGCATCTGGCATCTCCTGGGCAAGGAGCCGGGGAGGCACAGGGGACAGGGATAGCAATGGCCAGGGGCTGTGTAGGAGAGCAAAATGGGGACAGGTTGGGGGCCCACAGCACCAGAGATGCTCACTGCTTGCTCCATCAGCTGCAGGGATGCAGGGCTAGAGCTGAAGGTGAAGCCGAGGGCAGGAGCAGCACTGAGGGGACGGCACAGCCTCTGCAGCTCTTCCCCTCCCGTTATCTGCAGTCTTTCACCTGATCTCAAGCGTGAAAGATGAAAGTTTGTTTTCCCCCACCCTCGGTGAAGGAGAGGCTCCTGCGTTCTGGTGGGGCCAGAGTGAGATGGGAGAGGGAAAGGGGCCATGGCTCTTGTCAGCTAAGATCGCCATCCCTGCTGCGTCTTGCACAACCTCTCTTGGAGCAAGAGAGCTGGCAGCGAAGGCACAGCTAGCACCTGATGCAGAAATCCAGCACAAAGCTGCCTGTCCAGGCTGCAAGGGACCTCCCTCACCCACTACCCAGCCTTGCCCCGTGCTGTCCTGGGCACCACGCAACTCCCATTTCCCAGCGAGGAGAAGCAAGGCACGGGGAGACAGCCCCAGCCCCTGATGCAGACCACAAAGCCCCAGCTGCCCTGTGAGCTCGGACGAGGAAAGCTGGGGTTGAGCAGGGCAGGGCCCCTCGGAGCCTGCCTGGATGCTTGGCTCAGAGCCACCCCCTCCCAAACACAGCATGGCCCCCCAGCACCCAGCCCCTGCCTGTTTGCACAGCTCCCGGGGAAGGGACATCGGTCACAAGTGACCGTAAGCATCCCTGAATCCCCTCTTGCCCCCCCCCCCGGCCCCCCCCCCGCCACTCCCTCCCCTCCCCTGCTGTGCTGCTTCGAGCTACCCCTCCCCAGTCCCCCACCAGCAGCACACCCGAGCCAGGGGATCAGAAAGAGCCACCGAGTGCATTTTAAATAAAAGATTGCATCTTTCAGAGCTATTGGAGTGATGATTTAAACATGAAGTCAAAGCCAGTAATGGTGTTGTCAGAGCTGTAGCGGTAACTCCAATCAATAATTCACTGATAGGCAGTAACTGTGCCTCCAGCCAGACCTACCTGCGGTGGGCAGGGTGCTTCCCCCCCAGGGTGGGAGGTACACCCCCTTGCCTTGCTGCAACCTCCTTTCTCCCTGCCAGCATCACCCACCCTGGCAGCAGACGTTTGGCCCCCACCAGGGCCGGGAAAGAGCCAGGGACCAGACCCAGAGCCCCACAGGAGGAGGATGCTGCCTGGCTCTGGGGAACGGGAGGTGAAACAAATTTGTTACCTAGGGACGTTCAAAACACTGGAAACGCCTTGGCTTGTTGGTGATCGCAGCCCAAGCCTTCCTCTCAGCTCCTGCGCCCTTGGAGAGAGCCCAAACCAGCCCCAAGAAGTCCCAGCTCTTCCCTGCGGAGCTTAAAAGCCCTGCCGAGGGACACCTGCGTGACCCCCCACCCCAGCCCCATCAGCACAGCTGAGCCGCCCACCTACGCCGGGGGTGCCGGGGGTACCGGGGGTTCAGGGCTGCTGTGCACGCCAGCACTCTTCTGCTCCCCACCCCAGCGAGCATCCCTCATCCCCGCGACCCCCTGCCCCTCCAGCCCGTGACCCACACACCCCTCGATGAGCTCCTGCAGCATCATTTAGCTACACAAATGCCTCGGTCACACCCCAACAACCTTGTATTTGCCCACTCATTTCTCTCTAACGCAGCATGAATCAGTTCCCCCTGTATCGCAGGATCTGGCCAAAGGGGGCTGGCCCCCCACCTCATCCCTCCTCCTTCCCGCAGGGCTTCATCAAGCATGGAGCAAAGCTGGATTGGAGCACCTTAACGACTCCCGAGCAGCCTCCAGCTGGGCAGGCTGGCGAGGGGCGGCAGCCGGGCTCTGCCCACCCTTGCTGGGGTGCAGGGTGTTGTGGCACCCGCGGCAGGAGCATCCCCGGCCTCTGCACCGGCAGAGTGGAGGCGTGCAGGGTCCACGTGGGAATAGCCGGGGCAAGCCAGGAAAGGCAAGGGGCTGCCCTCGACACCTAGTTTTGGGGAGCTGTGCGTGGAGGAAGGCGGCCAGCGAGGGATGTGGAAGTGGCCTTCCTCTGATCCCTGCTCACTGAGGGGCTTTAACTGGGAAGCCCCGGAGCTGGTACCCAAAGATGCTGCACCACCCCGAGCTGCATCCCCAACACACCGAGGGGTGCGAGGGCAGCACACCTTCCCGCAGAGCAGCCAGCCCCTGAAAGCCGTCATTGCAGGGAGGCTGGGGGGGACCCAGCGGGGATCCCGGGGGGCAGCAGGGATGGCCCAAGGGAAAGGGGGCGGAGGGCAAGAAGGACAGCAGAAGA
>NW_008824412.1:77571-79162 GCF_000699105.1 Pygoscelis adeliae | reverse complement strand
GGGGAGCCGGCACTGCCACCTCGTGGCACAGCCACCGGCAAGGCTGGGGACGGTGCGGCACCGCACACTGCGCACCGCGCAGTCCTGGACGAGGCACACGCTCCAACGGTGTACACAGCCTTTATCAGCAGGGGAGCTGCCTCCAGATGAATCAGCGCCAAAAAGGGGGCAAAAAACTTCAAAGGCAGCCGGTAAAGGGGAGCGGAGAGCGGGTCAGCCTGGATAAAAGAGGGGGGCGAGAAAGGGAAGAGGCAGCAGCGGATGGGGCTGGATCCCTGGTCTCAGGGGAGACAGCAAGGGACCCGGCTCACTGCCCAGCCTTGCCCCCGTCGGACAGGGTTGGGGCTCTCTTACCTCCTAGTCTTCGCTCGAAAGCAGGACCTGGGCATTGGTGTCCGGCTCGGTGTCCGGCTTGGTGTCCGGCTTGGCTTGGAGCACCAGCCGGGACATGCTGCAGCAAGCCGAGGTTAGGTTTTTTGGGCTGGGGGGGGCGGCAGGCCCCCCCCCCCCCAGACAGGCGGTGAAAGGGCTGGCTTTCCACCAGGGTCAACCAGCCCTTTCTCCTTGCAGGGGATGGGGGTTTGAAGCCCACGGGCTTTAACTCTGGGGAGCAGGGGGAATGGGAGCCTGGGCTTCAACCTGCCGAGGGCCAGCAAGCCAGAGCACGGGGGGTGTCTGGGCGAGGGGAGCCCCGGGGAACGTGGCAGCCCCCCAAAGTCTGTGCAGGGGGGAACTCACCGGTTTTCCATTTGCTCCAGCCGTTCCTGTGCCGCCTCGTCCTCTGACGCGCTCAGCGCACAGCAGACCTGGGTTTGGCTGCAAGAACCGCGCCGGTCCCCTCAGGCGCTGCAGCCACCACTGCCGAGCTCCCCGGCCCGGTGCAGGGGCATGTCCTACCCCATCCCCAGCCGGTCCTGGTGGGCACCATGGGGCTTTACCTCTGCCTCAAGAGCTGGATTGTGGTCCTGTCCTCCAGGAAGGAGTGGCTGAGTGACCGTCCCAGCGGGCACGCAACGACAGCCACATCATCCTGCCAAAAGCAGAGGGGGACGAGGTGTTCAGGGCCTTGGCACGAGGAGCACGTGCCAGACAGACCCAGTTCGTGGCACGGACACAGGGTGGCTGAAGCTGGGTGCCTCCAAGGAAGGTTTCTCATCCGAGGGTGTGTTTAATCCCAAAGGAGCCCCCAGGACTCCCTCCATCCCCAGCAACCTCCCAGCTGCACTTTGCCGAGCTCCCAGACACCTCCGTGGGGCACGGCCACGCTCAGCCCACGGATCCCAACCTGTGGGTCCAGCCCGCTCACTGCCAGGCATGCTGGAGGAGCCGATGCAGACTCTGCCCGCTGCACCTCCGCGCCAGCCAGCATCCACCTGAAGAACCTGGAGGTCCCGTCTTCAACCTGCAAAGGCAGCAAAGCCGCCATCAACCACAGGCACCCCCGGCGGGAGGACCATGCGTTGCATCCTGACCCCCAACGCTGCCTTTGCATGAAATCCTAGGAAAACCTCCCTGGATTTAAATCCTGGGCTCCCCTGGTTGGGCATCGGCATTCGCGCGCCTCAGCCTCACCTTATGCAGCCACCGCTCC
>NW_008824412.1:74105-77485 GCF_000699105.1 Pygoscelis adeliae | reverse complement strand
GGGGGGAAGAACCCTGCCGCAAAGCCCTCGGCACCACCGGCAAAGCCCCTTCCCCGCCCCACTGCTTACCCGGGTGCCAGCAGAGAGGAAGGGAGCGCCGATGCCTTTCCGTGCCGTGATATACACCAGCCACGTGGAAATGATCATCCTGGGCGCCCGTCGGTGGCACCGCCGACGCCCCAGGCCCGGCACATTATTGGGTCAGAGCCGGAACCGGCACCGCGTCCCAGCACAGGGTTCCCAGAGCAACGGGGACAAGGGAGCTACAGGGAGCAAATCCCAAGGGACCAAATCCCAAATCAGGGCCCCCACGGGAGCCAAGACTGTGGCACCGGGCTACAGGGCGGGGGGACGCGGGGCGCAGCTCACGCAGGCTTTTTTGTAAACCCTCCTGCGAGCGTGGCTGAATGGGACAGGGGAGAGCAAGAAGCATTGCTGAAGGCTGGAGACACCCTGCAAGAAGTCCCGGGTGGCTGCATAGCTCACGGAGACCCGACGGGGAGGACGTGCCTCGGGGCACCCCAATATAAGGGCATTCCCCCTTACACCCCACAGCATGCTCAGGGCAAAGAAAAGCCCAGCACCTTCACACATCCCGAGGGAGAAGCGACCTCTCCGCAAACATCCCCGGGGCAGCCCACCTCCTCCCCATAGCCCCCCAAGCCAAATCAACGACACCAACAAGTCTTTTTTTTTTTTTTTTTTTTTAGCAAATGTTTATTTATATCAAAATACAAAACATTTCTGAAGCAGGGTAATGTTACATGAGGAGCAAGTTAATCGATTCCAAAACCCATCATTCTCTTACAGCTTGGCTAGTTGTACGCAACATTGCAACACTGCCAGAATTTCTTATAGTGGGTACATCAAAATAAAAAACCAAAAAGTCAATCTATGAACATGCAAAGTTACCGGCGATAACTTGTTAAGTACTCAGCAGGCCTTAAAATCCCAGCAGGCAGAGACCGAGGGACCAGCTATTCCCAGTAAGGCAGGGCTTCAAACTCTCATTTCTTCCAATTTTTGTTGGCTTATTAGCATTTAACTCGTTAACTGACAATAGTCCAAGAGCCAAAGGGACCCAACTTTCTCGGCAGAATGGGATTATTGCTTAGAGCTATCAAAGCAGACCCAGCTCCCGGCCGTCCCCAAGGGCGGATGGGCAAAAGCAGGGACAGGGCTCGCAGGGCGAGAGCCAGGAGAGGTCTGCCTTGGCCAAGCACCGCGTAGGTCGGGCTGACCTGGAAGATGTAAAAAAAAAAACCCACCCCCCCGGCTGAGGGGGCTCAGCGGGTCATTATCCCCTTAGAGACCAGCTCTGAGTTTGCCCAGCCGCTGCCTGCAGTGGGGGGGCCGGGAGGAGCGGGCAGCGCTCCCGGCGAGGTCTCGGTTACCTGCCGAGGACAGGCTAGCACCCAGTCGGAAAGAGAGTTTGGGGTGAGGGACCCCCAACTTGTATCGCACACCTGGGGAGCTGCGCTGAAGTTTGGCTTCCCCTCCCCGCGGTCCCGCACCGGCTCCGGGCAGGAGCCCGGCCATTCCCGGGGATGCCGATGCCGAGCACGCCGCCGGTCCCTCCTGCTGGCATTTTACAGGCCTTCGCGAGCACGGAGGCCGAGAGCAACAATACAGATACAGAGAGATTATATAGAGCGCGGAATAAGTTTCGTATAAGGCTTTGGTACAGCACCATCATGTCAGATTTATTTGTAAATCGTTTACAGAAAAAAAAAGCTTACTGAAAAAATAGTGTTTTGTTTCTCTTATTTTTTTTATTTTTTTTTTATTTTATTTTCTTCTTTTGAGGAACATACCTGAAGTTCGAAAATTAACCCTCTAGTTGCCGTCTGGGCTCCCATCAAATGCTATTTTTGCTGTGTGCAATTTAAAAAAAAACGAAGCGACTCGAACCCGACTCCCACTAACCTGTTACACAGCCCGCCCGGCTCGCAGCAGCCGCCCACGCTGCCCAGCCAGGCAGCGGCCAGCGGTTTGCCGTGCACAAGTCAGTAAAATCAACACCACAGAGATTCGGCAGCTGATTGCTACTCACTTTTTAGTAAAAATTAAAAAAACAACAACAAAAAGAGGAAAAAAAAAAGTCACAATGACAAACAGTATGGAACCAGCAGTACTAAAGTTTCCTTTATTGTTATTGTTATTAAAAAAAGTCAGTTCCACTGGTTACCATTGAAACAGCACCAAAGAGCACCCTAATGTGTGTTATACATTGTAATACTCGACATTCAAGAAATGGAAACGAGGTTGAATGGTCTAGTCTTTATATCCATAGGCAAGAAGTTCTTCTTAAAAAGAGGAAAAAAGTTGTCCCATGCAACCAGAGACCTGTTGGGTCCGGAAGAAAATCCTGCCTTAGGGGAAAGCACTATGGAGTTAGGAGGGAATTAAATCAAGAGCTACCTGTGGAGGTCTACAAGGGTTCAGAGACTCTACAAACCTATCAAAGGGGATTAAAAAGTCTGGGCTCCCCGGGAGAGCCAGGGATGCTCCCTTGGGGATCCAGGGATGCTCCCCAGGGAGCTGGTGCAGGGGTGCGATCTCCGAATGCCCAAAGGATGGCTTGAGAAGCCTACGGCAAGGTAGGTGTTTCCAGGAGGATTTCTATAGGGCTTTCCCACGAGGGAAACGCAAAGGGACCGGAGCCCGCACAGCCGTACGGAAGGGTCCTGCATCCGCCCCAGGGCTGCGGGAGCATCCCTTGCCTGCTCTCTGCTGGCCCCACAGGGGGGGAAGAAAAAAAAAAAGAGAAGTTTGGCCTTAAAGTGCATGTGGGAGGGCAGGGAGTGGGTGCCGGCATCTCCCACGGAGCCAAAACCTCCCCGAGCGGAGACGGGCGCTTTCCCACGCGGCTCTTCCCACCGCTCCCGACAGCCAAGCAGGAAGAGCCTGGGAGGGGGCAGAAAGCAAATACCCCTCCGGCCCCCCAAAAAGCAAGCTCCCACCAGACGCGCGTGGCTGCGGCAATGGAGGAAGCGGGGTTGCATGTACAAAAAAAAAATAATAATAAATGAAACCGAGGGAAGCAGGACAATGCTGTCGCTGCAACCGCCCCTTCGTCCCACGGCGTCCAGGGAGGAGCGGCTCTTTATGTGTCTGTTTGGCATCCAGAGGGTTAACGGTACTGTGGAAAGTGTGCTTTGTAAACAATTTTTTTTTTTCTCCTGTTTTTTTCTGTAAGTGATTCCAGGGGAGATGGGGAAAGGAGAAAGCTGCCCGCCCCCCAGCCCACCCCCAGCAATACCCCAAAGCCCCGCCAGCTGGGGCAGGGGGCAACGCAGCCCCCCAGCCCAGCTACCAACTGGCGAGAAATCTCATCCCTTCTCTTTCTCCTCACATCCTTTTTCTTTCTTTTTTTTTTT
>NW_008824412.1:72252-72942 GCF_000699105.1 Pygoscelis adeliae | reverse complement strand
TGGAGCCCCACAAGCCCCCCAGCCTTGCCCAGCCCTCCTCTCTCCCTCGCCACTGTATTGCTCAAACAGCACTAGGCATGGATACAAAAATAAAACAGCTATGTGACTTATATATATCTAATTTTTTTTATATATATATTTGTATATATATTTTTGTCTATTTATAGGTGGATGGAGAAGCAGCGAAGCCGAAGCACAATATAATGTAAAAATACTTGCTCTGCTCCTGCTGTTCAGACTCTCCCCACCTCTGACAGCCTCTCTCATGCTGCACAGAAGTTTGACACCTATTACTAAGGAATTATTTTAAATATTTATTCTCCCCCCCCTTCTAAAATAGAAAGTAAATATATATTTGTTTAATTTTATATACAATGCAGTTTCAATACACCAATATCATTTCTTTAGATAGAGATACTGGGGCTCATTTCTCAAGTCTTTTTTTCTTTTTCATATAAGTGCTGGGGAGGGGAGCGGGTGGAAATCAGAGGAGCTTTCAGACCACAGGACTTCCTTGTCCCGGGAAGATGGGCACCCCCCCTTTGCAGCCCTCTTGGTCCCCTGTAACCTCAGGAGAACAAGAATAAAAGCCCCCCTGGGAGAGAAATCGTCATTTCGATAGTAAAGCAAAAAATCTGGGCAAACTCTCCTCCCCGTGGGGATGCCAGCCCCTCCGTACCGCGTGTCCCG
>NW_008824412.1:70952-72161 GCF_000699105.1 Pygoscelis adeliae | reverse complement strand
CCCTCCCCAGGTACGGTCCTTCGTCCATCCATGCACGTATCAAAAGGCAGCCAGAGCCCTGGGGATTGGGGATGCTCGTCGGCACATGTCCCGAGGTCACCCGGCATCGCTGGGCAAGACGCCTACTGCCACACAAATGACGAGGAACAGACGGCTCAGAGGGCACAAACCTGCCAGGCCAAAACACATATAAACAGGGAAAACGGGGAAACACGGCACCCGGGGAGGGGAAACGGGCTCCCACCTCCAGCCCCTTCCCAGAAACTAGCGGCTCCGCACTGGTCCTCACCACGCGGGGATGTGCAAACTGATGGAAATTAAGTCCAACGCTAAGTTTCTTCTCTTGCTGGCACAGGCGTTGCCAAGTCAAGAGTTGCCATCGCGGCTTCCTCAGCCTCCAGAACTTGGCTCCTGTGCTTCCCAAACAGATTTCAGCAGTCACCTCTAATAGGAACAAACTGCGCTTCCCAGCCTCTCCTCCTCTGCAAACACAGGCAGAGAGGAGGAAAGATATTCAGCAAAAGAACATTAAAAAAAAACCCACCACTAAGCTGAAGGGGGGAAATGGGAGTAAACATCCTGTTTTCTTTAAGAGTTACCTCGTGCCCCGGCAGCACGGGGATGGGCTGCCAGAGAGCGGCGAGCATCCAGCCTGAATTCAGCCACCCCCAGGTCGGGAGCCATTGGACACTTTGCCGGTACAGGCTCCGGCATCATCGGTGAACAAATCCCCTCCATGCTTCAGACCCTAAAAGTCCTGCTAATGAGGTTTTAAAAAAAAGACACTGTGAAGAACATCTCGTCCTGCCGAGGAGCCGCTGCTGGGACCGGCTGGCACAGCCGGCGCCGCGTTCCTCAGCCCAAGGGACAAATTTAGCCCTATCCCTCTCATCCCTTCTGACTCATGCTTTTCTGGGAAGAACAGATGCAAAGCAAAATGCTTTCACATGAGTAACCAGAGAGCAGCATCTAGAGGGACTTCAGGGAAGGGATTCTGCTTGGTGATGCTTTTTCTTTAAACGATTGCACCAGAGATGAGGCAACGTGACGTCTCTTTCCCATGTCATGCCCCATGTGCGTCGGACACGCAGAGGAGAGAACCTGTCACTCCTGCTTCTCAGTATCATGGCCCAGCGGTGAGTCACATACGATGAACAAAGCAAAAAAAAATGGGGAGGGAATAACAAAAAAAAAAATTGATTTGGTTGC
>NW_008824412.1:68389-70882 GCF_000699105.1 Pygoscelis adeliae | reverse complement strand
TGGCTGCTCCCAGCCCCTGCCCATCCCACCCCCCCCCCTCCACCGCAGCTCTAAACTCTCTCCCCTAGAGACAAACATACCCCCGACATGCAAATCTACTGGACTTCTGCATACCTATCTATCTTTGTCCTACGCTTCTCTATGTATTTATATCTCATATATACATTGCGTTTTACTCCAGTTCCTTGAAAAGATTTCCTTCCACAAAAAGCATCGACTCTGCCAGCCCGGGGCCGCAGCGAGCCCATGCAGGACGTGTGGAAATCCCTGAAGGCAGCTGGCAGCCGGTCCAGCCTCGACGGAAAATGCCCCCAGCCAAGAACTACAGCTGAAACCAACCCGAAACTCAGCGAACTCCCGAATCTACATCACTGCCTGAAGCAGGAGGAGAAACCAAAGTGCCAGGCAGATTTTGTCCTAATACAGACTGCAAGGTATGAGCAGCAATAAGTCTCAAATGCGTGTGCCGTGCCCGGATGCCCCGAGACACGACCAAGCCCTACCAGGACTGTGCCTGGGCTGCTGAGCACAAACCCTGAGCCCACAACACCCCTGGAGGTAGGTACAGCAAAGTTGATACTCCCTTTATATTTATGTACCTAAACACTGTCACCTCCAGCCTTCCCCCAAAGCGGGTGGCACTGAACCAGCTGACAAGGAGGCCAATGCCAGATCAACAGCCTGGAGCCCACCAGCGACCAAAACCAGCCTCCAAGTCACAAGTGACCGACACACGGCAGCAGCAGTGAGCATCCGACCCTGGGAAAACCATCGCCTGCTCGCACAGGCACTCCCCACCACCCTGGCAGCTCAAGGGGACCACTCTGCTCGGGGGGGGGCACCTACGCACACACCCGGCGAGACCGCAAACCATGCCGGTGCCTCCTGCCGAGGGCTCCAGCCCAGGTTCGTACTACAGGTCCGTGGCAGAGCTGGGAAGAGACCCTGGGACCCTCCAGCTCCCCCATCCTACAAACCCATCACTCCAAGCGCCCGTGGATGCAGTTAACGGCAGGCACAGAAATGGAGCCCCACAAGCGAGCCCTGAACACTCCCTTCTCTCCCCGCTTACACTAACTTGCATTTGCCTTCACATCAACATTGCAAAACCAAAACATCAGTGGGTTCGCACGGCAAAGTCACCTTAAAAATACGTGGCCGATTGCTCAGCAGCTCCTGCTGGAAAAGCAGGCAAAGCATTTTCCCTGCCCCACCGCCTGCCTGCAACGGGATGGCGCGGGTTTGATGGAGAGGGTGCGAGGGGCAGCACCCCACAACCACCCCCTCTTTCCAAGGGATCTCAGCGACACCCCTGTACCTACCTCTTCGCGTTACCTCCCCCAGCTCGGGGCAGCTGAATCCTGCAACTCCCGCGGCAGCACGAAAACGGCGCTGGAGCATCCCCACCGCAGCCATCTCGCAGACAGATGCGCCAGCAAGGACCACCCAAAGCTGAGCTGGTGCCCACTGCACTGACGCCTCGGCGAAGCCCAGGGACAAATATTCTTGTGATTCAGAGGCATTTTTTCACCGTGGCCCAGGATTTTCTAAGGGACCTAAATGAAACACATCACGCTTGCACCATGCAAGGAGGAATCGTACGCTTACTGGTAAAGCAAGAGCCTTCTACCTCAGACAAGCTTACAAAATAAGAGAGTTTGGCCCAGGAAGATAAAAATCAAGATATATTTTGCAGCATGAAAGAAAAAATAAAAATGAAGCAGCAGCAGCTGTGTTTGCAAACCACCAAAGCGAAACGGAGTTCAAACAGGGATGAAATGGCATCGTCTGACACAGCTTCGATGTCCCAGGTCCGTGGGAGGAGAGAGGAGCGACCCCCTGAAGGGCATGGAAACCAGAGAGCTGGGAGAAGCGAGGAGGTTGCCAAAGCAAGAGGCGAGCCCGTCTGCCAAAGCACAGCCCGAGTCTATCGGAAGGTAACTCGGTCTAGCGGGGAAAGGAGTTAAGGATGGTTTTAGGGAAGAGCCGCTTCCACGAGGCGCCCGGGCGGGATTTCCCACTCCAGCAGCGTGGCAGGTACACGGCTGAAAGAGAGAGGGCTGCAGCTCCAGCCTCTAAAGGTCGAAGACCATGAAAAGCAGGGGGCCCAGCGGCTCAAAACACCTGCAAAAGGAAAACAACTCTCAAAAGACTGACCCCAGCAAGCCGGCGCGCTCCATCAACCTTCCCTGCACTCCAAGTCCTCTAGAGCTCCTTAAGACGGGACGGGGGCACGGTCCCGAGGTAGAGACCTCAAGAGCCTGAAGACACTGCCTTGCCCGTACGAACGGGCGTCATAAATAGTTTGGAAAGCACTCAAATGAAGAAACAACCTTCTGTTAGAGAGGTCGAGGCAACAAGAGCAAAAGGAAGAGCAAGTCAGCCGTGGCACGGCCAGCGCAAAGCCTCTGCGCCTCCCCCCAAGTGGGGCATCCCCCAGCCCCAATCGTCACCTGTCCGTCGGGAGCAGCCCGGCTCGCCTCCGCACGGCGA
>NW_008824412.1:65938-68352 GCF_000699105.1 Pygoscelis adeliae | reverse complement strand
CGGCGAGAGCCACTGCCGCCGGCGCGCCGCACCGCTGAAGTTACCGACGAGCTGAAGTTAGCCAGGCAGAGTTTTCCCCGCTGCCGAGCGGGCGAATGGCATTAAATCAATTCAGATCCGAGTGGATTCTAGGGAAATCCCTAAAACACACTCAAATAAAAGAAATTCGCAGTCATACCGTTAGCGAAGTTGAATTCTCACTCTGATAGTTGAGGGTCTTACATCAGGTCACTCGTCACGTACTCAATAAAAAGCCCTGGTGCAGGCTGGAAAGAGAGGGGCATTTCTCCAAGACCCTCCCTCCTTCCCGAGACAAACCTGCTCACGGTTTGAAGACCACCTACACAAAGTTGTTAAAGCTCGGAAATATCTCGTTATCGATTTAGAGGATTCATTGTCAAGTGGTTCAAACCTAAGTCAGGGCTTCGAGATTGGAAAAGACGCAGTGCTCTGCTTTTTGTGGTTGCAGGTTTCTGAGCATCCTGCTGGAAGAGGAAGCACAACCTCTAAAACCAGATATTTCGAGGCAGAGCAATAAACGGCTCCTACCTAAAAAAAAGCTCCCGGGGCGCATGGCATGGTCGGAGTGCCACATCCCGACCGCCCGGCTGAGAGCTCACGTCTTTCTCCAGAGATCTAAGCCCTTCGAGGTTCAACCAGCAGCAAGAGCAATAACCAAGGCAAAGCAGAATTAAAGGCGAGATTGCGGAGAATCTCTTGGCAAGTCTACCTGGGAATAAACAAAAGTTTTGTATGCAAATGGAGAGCCTGGGGCAAAAACCATGCCTACAGGCTCTTCAGTTCTCCTGACGCTTCTTCTACAGCCTGAATCCGCTCAGAACAAGAATATCCACATGAAACACTCGGTATTTTATTCCCAGGCAGGCTGGAGGGTTTAGCACTTTACCACAGAGGAAGAAGTGTGCAAACCTGGATGCAGCAGTTCATTTCACCGCTTCAGAAAAAAAATCTCTAAATATTTTAAAGGTAGGGATCACTTGCTATTAGCACTCAGCATTTATGTAGCACTTGCAGTCTGTAGGCGACCAAGTGCTTGTCCAAAGTGCTCAAATATGACTTATCCCCATTTTACAGATGGGAGAACTGAGGCACAGAGAGGTTGAGTGACTTGCCCAAGGCCACGCAGTCAGAGAGCGGAGGCAGAGCAGGAAAGCGAGCCCAGCTGTTCTCAGAGCGGGCTACACCTTTCCTGCTAAAAAAAAAAAAGGCCTATGCAATCCAGAAAACCACCGGCTGCCAAACCTACCCTAAGTATTTTGAAGAGGAAATACATTCTGGTGAAGAGTTAGAACAGCATTACCGAGAGGGGAACAGCGGGTCTCCTCGGATGGGGCAAAGGGAGGGACACAACCCCAGCGGGTGTCACAGCCTACACGGCCGGGCTGGAGCAGGAGAAAGAAGGGGGAAAACAGTGAAACCAGCAGCAACGTATTTTAAGCTGACGCGAAACGCTGGGCTTAGCTTTGCGCGGTCGCTCTGAGAAGCCATCCATCTCCGTCCGCAGAGCTGGGGATTTTCCAGCCGCTCTCGCCTGGGCTCAGCATCTGCCGACGGAGGCTTTTGGGACCACGCAGCCAAACCCCCTTTGCTCGCACGCCTGCGGCAGCGTCTCCCCATTTTGCAGTTATGAATAAAGATTACAAACGTTACTGCAGTAAGAAATCACGTTACTACACAGCACTGAAGAACATTTGCCAGCGATATACGGAGTGTCAGGAAGAATTAATCAAAACCACCCTCAAAGTTGACACGCACCATACTTTGGGGGAAAACACCCTTGGATGAAAACAGTCCCATACCTGCGTGCTCGCACAGCGTTGAGTACATGTTAACAAGGTTCAAATGCATTTGCACAGACAAATGGTGATTTCTTGTATCTCAGACCGATTCGAAGGCTTGGGGTCTTTCTGGTTTCCCCTTTCAGAGATAGGTAAGGAAAGATGTCATGGATGGTTTTGTTGCTGTTATCTTCACATAAAAGGAGGCTGGGAAGGGGGAGGCAGGGAGATTTTCACCATTACAGCTTTCCTGGGATTATTTGGTCGTGTTTTTATCATAATCAGATTCATGGGATTACCAGTTTCCATCTGGGTTGTTAGTTTCTTGTCAATTAATTACAACCTGTGTCATTTAATTTCTTCCGGCGATTGAGGGCCAGCTGCTCAATGCCACACTTTCTCCCTAAACGCGTGCTGCAGAATAGATGTCAAAAGCCCCATCTATGCCTTTTAAGCCTAGAGATCTTTTCTGAAACCGAGGTGCAACGCTCCCCTTCCCACCCCACCGAAGCCGTCTGGGGTGGGGGGAGAAGCGGATCCGAGGGGCGCCCAAGCCCCAGGCATCCTCCCCTTCCCCCCCTAACCTGCCCCAGGGTCCCCCCCCAGCTCATCCCC
>NW_008824412.1:57284-65488 GCF_000699105.1 Pygoscelis adeliae | reverse complement strand
CATCAGGACAAATAAATTGACACTCAAAAAGAAAATCCAAAAGAAATCACTAAAGATGGGAGACACATGGAAGGGGAACTCGGTTTGGAGGCAGGGGAGGAGCAGGGGAGGGACAGCCCGCGGGTGAGCGGACCGAGAGCCATCCCTTTGGGGGGCAGGGGGTGAGGGTAGCATCCAGGCATGGGCTCAGAGACCGCCCGGCACTGAAGCCGGCAGGGACCTGCCCGAGCTCTGCCCACAGGGGGACAGAGGGGATGCTTTTGGGGACCGTGGGGTCCTCGCACTCACTGGATTGTTTTCTGGATTTCGAGGAGCCCTTGGATGACTTTTTGGGCTTCTTTATCCGCTGGTATTTCAGAGCTTCGAGCCTCTCAGGTGCAGCAGCGTCCCCGGACGGAGATGGACATTTTCTAGGAAGGAAAAGCAGACAGGCGCTGTCAGAGACTCTTACCCACGTTCGGGCCTCCGGACGTCCCCGCTGGGGGATCGGTCGACCCCAGCCAGCTCTGCCGTGGAAAAGGAAAAGGTGAGAAACCCGGGGCCGAGGAAGCGGGGCCAGCCAGGCGTGCCGGAACGTGGGGAGGGAGGAAGCGAGGCGCCTGCAAGTGCCGCTCCGCGAGGTCCCCGCCATCCCCCTACGTCTCCTCTGCCTTGCCAAGCGGCCCCACGAGCCCGGCTGGTCCCGCTGGCAACATCCAACACCGGCCCCGCAAGAGAGCCACCGGCACCCCAGCTCACCTGCCTGCCACGTCAGCACCGCTAAACAAAAAAGGACGGGGCAGATCCTATGTCCGATAAGGCATTTCTGGGAAGTGATGGGAAACCCCTTGGGATGGAGATAGAGGAAGAGACAGGCAGAAGCGGCACAGCAGCACCGAGACGGGCACCGTGAGCCACCCGGGGCAGACAACACCGGCACCACAAACAGCAGGGAGGCAGGATGCTGCCCGGCCCTGCTCCCACAGCCAAAAAAAACCAGGGGCCACACAACAGACAGGGACATGAAGGGCACACGCCGACACAGCCGGGAGCAGTATCTTGTTCCCAGGTCCCTGCTATATGTGACAACAGAAACACAACAGCACAGGAGTGTCTACTCCTTAACACCAAGAGGCTGGGAGCTGGGTTTTCTCGCCCTGTGGGACAGGACATTGAAATGGAAGCTCTGACAAGGTTTTATTGCGAGGGACAAGGAGGGGATTTGCAAAGGGGTGTTTCCCACAGAGGAGCCAGAAGTTGTGATAGTTTTCCAGCTTTAGCCCCTGAGTAACTCTTCTACAGCAACCAGCTCAAGGTTAAGTGGTCTCCCCTTTGCAAAGGGATTTTTTGCTTGCTTTCTTCACTGTACTTGTTTTTCCTGTCCGAGGACCAGACAAGTATGACTGCTGTGGAGAGCAGAGCAGTAGAGGAAAACCTTTTCCTTAGGAGAGCATCGGTCTAGCTCTCATCTGTAACACATCACAGCATTCCTCCCCCCTCTTGCTGCTTTCCCATTGTCCTTCCCCCTCTCCATTTTACTTTCATGTCCCTCCAAGTTGCACCAACACCTAATGCCACAGAAGCAGAAGTCTGAGTCAAGGCAGTTGAGGCCACAGGTAACGACCTGGGATCAACCTGAGTCATCACAGAGCAACCTGCACACAAGGTGCCCGGAGACGACAGGGGAAGCATCCACAAAGCGCCTTTCATTGCAATAAAGCCAATGCTCGAAGCCAGGCTCCAGAAAGAAAAGCCTGGAGATTTAAACCAGCATGCCTCTAACAAGCCAGTCCTACCCTTCAAAGGAGGAGATGACACTCTTCTGCTCTCACAACTCAGTCACCAGAGGTCAGCGACCAAACCTTTTCAGAACAGCCACACAGAGGACAGCACTGAGGGCAACTCCTGCATCTTCAGGCGACTGTGACTGGGGCAAGGTTCAGCAAACTCCGGGAGCCACAGGCTCTTCACAAGGCAGCAGGATGGGCAGGTGGAGGAGCCGCCTTCGCCGGCTGCAAGGACGCAGCATCGGTGCATTCAGACTCCTGCTTTGTCACCAAAAAGCTGTGGCCGAACTCATCCACCTCATTCCTGGTCTGTCAGTAAGCTGAGACCCGTCCAGCATTGCAAAAACGCTGCCGGTGCTGGCAGGGAACGGGTGAGCACATGGGCTCGAGCACAGAGCCCCAGCACACCCGGGCTGCGGTACAAGAGCACATCCACCTACAGCGAGTTTGGAGCTTCTCATCTCCCTTGGGTTTCAGGTGGAGCCTCTCCAGAACTGAAGACACCCCGCAGGCTTTCCTCTGCGAGTCCCCGCACATGCCACCGCCGCAGAGAGCACAGCTCGGTAGCAACGCTTTACGTCTGAGATCCCAAGCAGCTGCCGGAGCTGTGATGCTTCAGCTGGAGTGGCACAGGCGAAGAGCTCCCAAGGGATTTTTCCCCATGGGGAGCAGAAGGGGTTGTTTTTGAAGATGCGCGTGACTGCAGAGCTTCTCAGTTCTGCTAGCAGCATTGGAGAGCACAAGAAAAGCGCAGTGTGAATTGAAGCAGCAGCTGGGGCACAGCAGATGCAACGGAAACCCAAAGACTGGGGACCCTTTTCATGTTTCCCATCGCAACAGAGACATCAAGGCGTGGATGCTCCTGGAGAGCCTCTGTTCCAGCTCCCAGCAGAGCAGCACATCAGCCGAAGATGAAGCACCTCATTAGACAAGCTGGTAGAACTGCTGGCTGGATCCAAGCGAGAGCCTTCCCTCGTAGGAAAGACAACGTTTACAAGCCCGTACAGTTGCTGTGCTTAATTGCCTTCTTCCCAAGTGCAACCAGCTTCTCGTGAGAGATGCTGCAAGCAGCGGCTCCGAGCTCTGTTGGGGCACTGCCCGCTGAGCTGCACCCAGCACTGACAGCGGCCAGGCTGCAGCCCCGTGCACACGCTAGCTCAGAGTAAGACCACAGGGACCCGAAGGGCCAACAGCATGGGACTTCCCTGCAGTAATTCCTCCTTGAATGGTCAATAGCAGGCTTTTTCCATTTTATATCCACCAAACACAAATATTTGCACAAGAGTTACATTCATGTAGGTACTTGGCTAATTGCAGCCTTGACTACGCCAATCCCAGTCCATCTCCCATGGAGATCACATGTGCCAAGCCCTGGATGCCAGCAAGCTCAGCAATCCTGTCACCATCCTGCCCATCAGCATCTGTCTTCACCGCCTGTTCCCACCGCCCAGCTTTGCTAATATTATTAAAGCTCAACTTGTAAAAGGCTCTTGCTCTTTCCATTCTTTTTTCCTTCTAAGAAGATGCTACTGTGGCATGTTGACAAAATTAGACAGATTTACGCAAGGGATTATGAGGAAATTGCCTGAAGCTCGTTTCCACTAGTTCTCCGTAATTGGACTTGTATTTATGCACACAAATATAAACAGCGAGCGCACTGAACCCATGTGTCACCATAAATACTGTCTGACCTCTGGCAAGGAAGAGATACAGTGGAGGACGAAACGATGTTACGCACCAGCCAAATTTTATCTGCTCTACCCACCCTTTATTTCTTCAAAGGACTCTGAGTCTTTCAAATTTGTTTTCATTTTAAGCTCCGCCAAAAGCCTCTTCCCTGCCCCTGGAGTTAGCATTTTGGGCAGCTGCCCATGCACGAGAGATATCTTGAACACCAGCAGACAAGGGGTTCAGGGAGGCGGGCAAACTTCTTCTAGAGACTTCAGTGTAGAGCCAAGCAAAGGAGCTTCAAGAAGCACACGTGAATTCCTGACGCAAGCCTTCTGGAGAGATGCCACAAACACCCGGTGCAGCAGTTTTCCTCGAGTCTTCAAAGGACAATCCTTCTGAACGAGCAAGGGTCTGAACTGCATGGACAGAGAGGTACTGGAGAGGCCACAAATGTACCGAGGGACCTCAGAGAGCCCCAGGACAGGAGGAGGTAGCTAGGGGAGAAGAGCTATCCAACCCAACACACATCAGCTGCTCTTCTTCAAATGTCTTTCCACATACAAAGCGAAGATGTAAGGGCGAAGGCCCCATCACTAACCTTTTTCCACCCAAAAGGGGGAACCCACGTAGAGGAAAGGACTGGGAGATTCAAGGGCACAATACATGTATTTGACCTCATGGAGGTCTCACAGCACATGTTCCCCATCTCCTTCTCTCCTTGAGTCAAGACAGTGACATCCAGGAATAGTTTGGACATGTTAGAGCATCCACTTGGACCAGTTAGAGCATCCACTTGGACCAGAGCCCACCATGTCTCAGCCACCGTGTCCTTCAACACTTCATCCTCCTCAGACGGAGAGCTCAATTCGCCTACACGAGGCTCCATTTCAAGCTCAAGTCCTGCACAATCCCGTGAGATGTCCTGCAAGTTGGAATTCCCCCTCTGCTCTGAGGCAGTGCTGGCTGCTGCCTCCATCCGGGGATGCCATCGCGCATTGCTTGAGATCCTTCAGCGCGAGAGGTGCTAGAGAAACACAGCGGTGACGGCCCCTCGTCCCAGAGCTGCTGCTGCTGCCGCCACCAAGGCACCGCGATGAGGGAGGAAGGGGCTGGTCACAGCAGGGAGCACACCGGAGAAGGGGGTCCCTTCTACGGGTCTGCAGACACCACAACTCATCTACACAACAGACTTCACCATGCTGACAGGAGAGGTGCGGGGAGAGAGGGCGAGGGAAGAGGGGCCGGACTGGAGAGGAAGAGGGGGATACAGTCACGGGGAAGGGAGGGGAAGAGAGGAAGATAAATGAAAAACAGGAGTGAGAAAATATATAAGTAAATTAAAGAGACTGAAAAGAAAAAAATAATAATTAAGAAAGAAAAGAAAAACGCACTCAGACAAGCGGACTCACAACTTCTCCAAGCGGGAGGAGGCATGAAACACATGCAGAGGATCAGCACATGGACAGTCTTTAAAGGGGAACCTGTTTTCTTTCAAGCTGGGAGTGAGGGGTGCTCTTCCTCCCACACGCCTGGCACCGATGTCCCTTCGTCACTCAACGCTACGCCACGGCCAAGCGCCCAAGCTCCCGGCGTCAGCAGCGCTGTCCCGACAAGGGGGGGGAGCCAGGATGGCCACCCAGGGCAGGCTGCGGTGCCGAGGGGCGCGGGGGCTTGGTGCCTTGTCTGTGGTTTTTGGGTTTCCCTCTGCAGGGAGACGACAGCCCCCTCTTCCCCCTTAGGAGATGCATCACCGCGCACTGCATCCAAAGAGAAGATGGGAAAACTGCTCATGCCGACTCAGTAATGGCATTATTTATCTCTGCCAGACAGTAAAAACTACCCAACCTTCACCCAGCGAAAGCCACTGTGCGACAGCCGCCCCACGCCTGCTCCCAGCGCCAGGGGCTCAGCTGCAGCCGCCACCGAGCCTGCAGACTGCCTCTCCCTCTCCTCCTCTCAGCTTTTATTACTGCAGTACAGAAATCCGGCTGGTCTGGTATAAAAATCCCTGTGCTCCGCATGCACTGACAATTTTATGACCCCAAATCATCAAGAAATTACTTGGCTGGGCTCTTTACAGGATTCCTCGCTTATTAAAGCGAGATTTATTCTTCCGGCCTCTCCTTTTTGGGGATAATGACTCTGGAGTCGCTCCTGTGACTCCAACCCCCGGCAGCATCTTGGAGTAGGACACACGGCTGCTCCTCAGCAAACGTCCTGCTGGGCAACGTGACCCTGCTCCTGAAACCCCATCAGAAAGCAGCACCCATCACCGGAGACAGGAGCCAGCCAGGATCTATGCAAGAGGCACACCAAACTCGGACGTGAGCCTGGACTCACCTCTGCTGTGCTAAGGCCAATGTTCACTCATGTCCCTAACGCTCCCGGGGCAGGGAAGCACCACGGAAAAAGAATTGAGAAAACAGCCACGTCCTTGCTGAGGGCTTCCCTATTTCCTGAGAAGTCTGGCGCAGCCCAGATCTCACCAAGGCTTGGCGCTAGCTTTGCTCCTCATGGGACACCCTGCTCTGGGATCAGCGGGGGAAAACAGAAGAAGGTGGCCAAGCGCTTAAGAGCTTCGGAGGCTGCAAGGCTCAAACTGGAGGGGTTTTGCCATGCCAAGAGGATGGCTCCTCCATCACATACCCACTCCCATCGCCAGGACCTGACACTCCTTCCTCCCCTCTCCTGCTCTCCCCACCCCAGGACAACCCTCCACATCAGCTGGAGGAATTCCTCTCTTCTGGAAACATCTACCTGATTTCTCTAGGCATCTCATCTCTCTTGTGAGGCTCTTTTCCAGTCCAACAAGGCTCCTCAGGCTTTAGGAGAGCATTGGCCAGGACCTTGACTCTTCCCATCCAAGGCAGCAAAGCTTAAGTTTTTATAAGACCTGTCCTAAGGAAGCTTGGGCATGGCCAAGCCCTAGAAACGGTCCCATCCACAATCCCACCTCTCCTTCCATAACCAGCCTGGCTGACAGCCAAAAGGGTCAGCATTCCCACTCCTTGGGGTCAGCAATGACGGTTATCCCATCTGGCTTTAACAGTTTTAGCGACATTCTCTGCTTGTAAGGTCTGAAAACCACCTCCCGATTACTCTGTCCCAGTTCCAGGGATGCCCATGGCCATCTAAGGAAACCAGCCCCATGAAGGCAGCCTGAGAAGTATTTTCTTGGGAGAGTCTTTCAAGATGTGCTTAGGGCTGTTTAATTACAGCTGGATCAGAAAAAGTCTTAACGATTTCTCCAAGGAGTATTTCAAAGAGGGAGGGCTTTTACTATGACTACACTTGTGACGGGAACGATAAAACACCTCACTGGCAGCCTGAAACTATAATTATGCTGCTGCCAACCATACAGTCCATCTTGAAAGAAAGACTTCTCCCATTTTCCATGATTGAGAAGACTTGGGAAGAAGAAAACAGATCCAGGTACTGATGGGAACTAAATTCTACACGTCCTGGACCGCAACTGGAGACTGATTTTTGGAGCCCCCCTCCAAGAACAGTGTCTGCAGCTGGTTGCTCCCGAGGTGGCTGTTTTAACAGGCTCCAGGGGGTGGCCATGAGATCCTCCTGGTTTGGATCGGCTGGGACAACCCCACCTCAACACACACCTCCCTAACACCGCACAACCCTCGCGCCACGCAAGCCCTGCCAGGGCTGAGGGTGCCACGTATCACCGTCCACTAAGAAAGGGAGGGCGGCCATGGGGAGATGGCAGCTTGGCTCATCCCAAACCCCAACATGAAGACACAGCTGCCGCCACCGGGCTCTCCAGCCCTGCCGCCTCCCCGAAGGCAGGGGAGCAGCAGCATGCTGCTGGGAGGGGAAACCCAAAAGCCACAGAGACTGTGCGTCCAGAGGTGTTTCCTAGTGTTTTCGGATTCCTTATTCCCCTTTAAAGGAAGAGATGGTATTGGAAAAGCCCCTTCCATGTCCCCTCTCATGCCCCGCTCCCGGCCACCCTCCACAGCGCCCACACCATCCTTTCGGACATGGATCACCCTTACCTATTGAGCTGAGGAGAAGCTTGTCTCGACAACACTGCCCAGATAGCTGAGATTAATCAAAAACAAAGCAGTTATCAACACCCGCAAGGAGCCGAGCTCCGCAACACATCAGCACGTCAACAACTCCAAAGGAAAAGGAGGGAAAGAAACCAAACTGAAACACAAACGAAACGAGGCTGGAGAAGAAAGGGGGAAAGAAACAGAAGAGAAAGGAAAAGAAGAAAAGAAAACAATAATCAAAGTGAATGGATACACTGCGTAAAAGCACGGACAACAGTGCTGCTCTAACACGGATCTCTCCTGGAGCTGGGTCTCCTCGGGGTGCCCTGGCTAGGAGACATGGACCTACATCTACGTGCTTAACTGCACCGCTCCATAGCTGTGTTTTCCAGAGGCACACAGAAGTCGTTTCAGGCTCGTTCAGCTCCTCTCCCTCCCCATCCTCTCCCCTGAGCCCTCCTTCCTTCCCACTGCGCACCCCAGCCGTGCCGGAGGGGTTCTCTAAGGCCATAACGCTTCCAGGTACCAGAGGGCAGGAGTGAAATGCAGAGGGCACTGCGGGGTGAAACGCTGCCTCCCCCCTCCCCGAAACACACGCCTCTTCTCCGTATGCCTCTAACCGCGCCGGCTCCACGGGGCTGGATGCCCCGGCCCCCCAATTCCCCTCTGCCACAAGCCGGAGGGGGGGGGTTCGACCCCGCCAGACAACAAGCCAAAATGAAGCAAGACAAAAGGATGGGACGAAAGCACGGCT
>NW_008824412.1:56821-57220 GCF_000699105.1 Pygoscelis adeliae | reverse complement strand
TGGGACACCCCCGGCTCGGGAAAACCCCACCCGCTACTGTCTAGTGCAGCCACATCCCTCTTTAGGGCAGGATCTGAGCGTGCCGGCAGCCTCCCGATCTCCGCTGGGGTTAGTTTATTTTTATTTTTCCTCCTCTCCTGACATGCTGCTGGTGTGGCTAAGTCCTTGATCTCTCCCTGCCCGCGTCCTGGGGCTGCAGCATCCCTTTTGCAGGTGGGGCGGTGACCGTGATAGCTGTTTCTGTCATGCATTAAAGCTCTCTAGACTCCGCGGGAAGGAAGAGGAGGAAGACAGAGGCACGGCAGTGGCGGCCCTAACGTTCGAAGAAAGCCAAGAGCCAGCAGCTAGAAGAGGAAACAAACGCCAGTGACACCAGGACACCTACCTATGCGCGCCAGG
>NW_008824412.1:55651-56315 GCF_000699105.1 Pygoscelis adeliae | reverse complement strand
GTTGAGCCAGTGGCCAGGGAGGTGAAGGCGGTGGTAGGTCGGTAGCTGGGGCTGCCTCCCTGGCTGCTCGGCGCAGGCGATCCTGTCGACGGCGTGGACTTGCGGGAGAAGCTGACCGCTGCGGGGGGCTGCAGGGTGATCTCCGACACCTCCGCCTGCTGGATGAGGCCCGGCCGGGGCCGGGCACGGGCGGTCAGCTCCGGGGAGCTGTTGCGGGAGCTGAGGGGGCTTTGGGTCAGAGGAGAAAGCCTCGAAGGTTGTAGCACCACCTGATGTAAACTGGGCTCAGCCCTCCTGACCTGCCGAGGGCTGGGCCGAGGTCGGGGTTGGGGCTCGTACCACCTGGTGTCCAGGCTGAATGTGCTTGTGCCGCTGGGGCCGACGGGCTCGGACGGTTCGTGGTAAGGCAACACGGGTATGCCCATACCTTGGCTGGTATGTCTTAGCTGCCCTTGACATCCCATGGGTTGCATAGGTTTGTCCTGCCACTTGGTGGTGGTGGGCACAGAGGGTTGGCCACTGCCGGGTGACTTGCCGGTCCAGCTCTTTGGTGCCTCCAGGGGCAGGATGCCCGGGTAGGACGCGGGGACCACCTGCAGGGAGGAGGGGGGTGGCCCCCGAGGAAGGCAGCCGGTGGGCTGGGCGCCCTCGGCCGCCTCGCAGT
>NW_008824412.1:45987-55278 GCF_000699105.1 Pygoscelis adeliae | reverse complement strand
CTGAGGTAACCGTAAAACTGGTGGTGGAAAGCCCGGGGGGCCGGCGGGCGGGCCTGGCCGGTGGCCTGCCGGGGACCGGGACCCTCCAGCGCCCGGTGGAGCCGGGGGCTGTATGCTGGTGGCTGAAGGTAGGACTCCTGGCTGGAGGAGAGAGGGGTGAGCTGGGCTTTCAGGGCGGTGACGGAGGCGGGGACGACGGGGTCATCGTTCTCCTCATCCGACTGCCTGAACTCGGGGTACATGTCCGTCTCCTCCACGAAGGGGAAGCCCTCGATCCGCCGTGTCTTCAGGGAGGGCTCCATCTCCGCCGGGTCCATGACAAAGCGGCCGTCCGGCCCGCGGCTGATGAGCTCGATGGGGGTGGTGGCCTCGGCTTCGGCCTCTGCCTTGGAGACGCTGTACTTCTTGCTGCTGATGGCTCGCTTGGTCTTCTTGTAAAGGGAGAGCTCCTTCTCCTTGGTGGGGCTCAGCATCCGCTTGGCCTGTGGGCCCTGGTCGTCCGAGGACTCCGAGGGGGGACGGAGCGTGCGGATGCTCTCGGGACTCACCTTGCCGGAAGACAACCTGGACCACAGGGGAGAAAAACCGAGAGAGGGGACAGTCACCCGGAGGTGAAAGGAGGTCTTCTCGCCCAGAAGAACCGCTGGCCGGATCCAGAAAAAAGTGCTACCAGCTCTCAAAAGAGGAACCGCTGGGAGGAATTTGCAGGGGCTAACCAGGACAGCAGTCTTGCCCGGCCACGGCACAGGCCAGAGAATCAGCAGCGGCGCACATTATCCCCGCTCCTCGGGAGCGGAGCTCAGCACACTCAGCATCCTCCCCTGGGCGGGCAGCTCACACCAATACCCTACAACAAGCTCCACCAGCGCCTTGCAACAAGTTCCACAGCCCCAGCAGGACAAAAGACAGATCCAGAGCTCACTTCCAACTCCTTCAAAGGTTTCCTACGTTAACCTGAGCTATCCACACCCGGGAAAGCCCCCGAGAGGAGGGACGTCAGGCAAACATCCCCCTCCCGCAGAACTCGAGCATCTCACTTGGAGATGCTGATGGATCATTTCAGACCAACTTTTTCCCCCCATTCTCAACACTCAAACTTAAGGCTGAGAGCCTCAAAAGGCATTTTTTTTTCGAATAGTTCACTCATCCCTATCCAGAAAGCCTCGGACAAACAGTATTGAAAGGCAAAAGGTAGCAGATCCAACAGAGACAGTGCAGGCACGGTTATTTCAGTGCAAGTGGACGAACTGAAAAAAAGCAAAATTAAGGTCCACCAGCACCAGGACACTTTGCAACGGTCCAGGAGCCAAAGCATGAGGCGTCCACATCTCAGATTCTTGCGCTCACATTGGGAAGATGCTCCCGCTCATTAGCGGCTATACATGCTTTTGATGGGCTCTGCAAGGAGCTGTGGCTACTGCAGCACCACAATCCACCACCTTTGCACACATGTGGAAAGAGGCTTCAGCGGGGCACTCTTCATGGGAAAAGAAAAGATATAGGTGAAAGATTCAGTGAATTTCCCAAGAAAAACCAGAGCCAACAGAGAATAACTCAAAAACTACACTGAGCTTGCATGAAGGACTCCATACACAGCAGGCTAGCCCTTCTCCTAAGGAGCCCCTTCAAGCTGGGTGTGTAATTGAGTTCCACAGTCAACTCCAGCTTTGGTCAATGCCCACAGATCAAACAGGGTCATCTCTTAGCTTAAAGTTTGCCGCATTTGTCCCTGCTGCTTTCTGCTCCAAAGCCCGTTTGTCTTTTGTGAACCGTTTTGTTCCCACAAGTTCAGAGAACACCCCAAACAACTCGTCAGAAGCAACCAAACAAGGTCAGACATTTCCGTTTGAGCCTTGCAACAGCTGTAGGAAGGAGGCACCTTGAAGACCCACAGCCTGGTGCTGCATCCAAGACAGATACTTACGGGGACTCCAAACTCTTCCTGCAGTGGGTTATCGAGAGAGGAGGGTCTGGAAGAGAATAAAAAGGGGAAAGAAGAGAGAACACTAAGGAGGCGCAACACGACAGAGACAAGACAAACTCAACATCAAGACAACAAAAGACACTCAACAAGAGGCCAAGGTTTCATTGCTCCAGTGCTTTAATGGTTGCTGACAACAAACAGCTCCCGTCACAGGGTCCTGCCCGTCCTGCTGCCGCAGTCTCGCAGGCTAGAGAAGGAGCCGATTCCCCTGCCCTCTCCGGCTCCCCAGCCGCCCTTTTCCCTACCGGCCGCTCCTGCATGGCAGCTGCAGTCCCAGCTTTTGGGAGGCAGAGCGGCAGGGTCTCCTTTGCGGGGGTCTTCTCTAGCCTAGCACGGCCATCGGGCACTGCCCGCTCCGGCTTGGGCAGAGCTGGGCAGGAAGCAGCTGGAGAGCCCAGCTCCGGGGGGACCTCAAGGAGGTGAGCGGTCCCCCCCATCTCTGGCCCAGAGGACACCCCAGCCCTAAACCCCCGGCTCTAGGAGTTATCACCACGCGAGAGCGCTCCCTCGGAAATCCCAGGCTAGTTTCTCTGTCGCCTCTTCACCCACCCTGCCTCTCCCGCTCCCGACCACGGGCGCTTTCAGGCACAGCCGAGGGATGAAGTCAGGGCTTCACCTGAGGACGCGCACGGATGGAAGAAGAGACAGACAGGGAAGAAGGTTACCACCACAACACAACCAGGGAGGAGAAATGAGGAGGTGGCAGGAGGGAGGAAGGAAGCACACCGGGGACGGGCTCACCTTTCTTGCGCTTGAGCTTGCGTTTGCGTTGCTTGTTGACGAAGCAGGCGGCGAGTGTGCTGAAGAGGATGGCAGCAGCCAGGAAGCAGATGGTGGCAACGATGCCAGCCAGCACTGGGCGGGCTAGACCCTCGTCTGTCAGGTCAGGCTGAGGGAATACGTCTGGGGGGAAAAAAAAACACAACAATTAGGTGATATGCACACACCCCTGCCCGCTGCCAGGATTCCCCGGGGACCTACCACAGCACGAAGGCAACTGGGACCAGGAATGATAATCTCTAAGTAAAGACCCTGCTTCCAACCCAGCCCACCTGGGGAGAGCAGTCAGCACTGCGGCAGGCCACTGCCAAGGGATTTAGCGACCTCACACCAGATAAACCTTTATGTCTTCACTGATGGACCCCCCAGGGAAGAAGCCTCCACACCACACAAATACACATTTATGTACAAGCGCACACAAGTGCCCCAAACCTGCAGTTATCTCCCGGCCCGATAACCCGCCGCAGCTCAGGCTGTAGCAGCATAAGGTATTTTCCCCTGTGCATCAGTGCAACATACTTCAGCTCTTCAATGAAAACTGGGCTCCGAACCCTCATCGTACCCCTTCCCTAACCACAAGCGCATCCGAACCACCAGCAGACCTCAGCTGCGGCCATTTGCAGATGCAAACCCTGCACACACCAGCGCTCCTGCCGTGCACTCGCAAGCAGGGTCAGCGCGCATTCGCCTGCCGGGAGCACCGGCTTTCAGCCTGGGAGGGCAGCTGCCTGGGGCCGGGGCGCACGCACACACACCCTGTGGGCTTTGCCAAACCCCATCAGAAAAATTGTGCGAGAAGAGCAAGGGCAGGCAAGCAGGCAGCCTGCAGCAGGCAGGCTCTCCGCACCGCGCCGGCACCACTTGGGGGCAGAGATTCCTGCACGCAGCAGAGCTGGGTGGCTCCTCGGCTTTTCCACGAGAGCCATAAAAGCAGGGTTCGCTGCATCCCCATCTCCTCCTGCTGCCCTTGCCTTCCCCATCGCAATCACGTACCCTCGCCTGTCCCTTGCTCGAGGAGCATCCTCTGAGCTGGACGGGGGTGCAGGGCACATGCACGAGCTGCAGTGTGTTGCAGTCTCCTGTCACAAAGCTTTTTTCCCCTTGGACTCTGCACTGCAGTGCTATGTTTCCCTCTCTGCACCTTTCATTCCCATTTCCAGGCTGCGCACTGCCCGGTCGGAGCTTTGTTCTCTGGGCACCCTGCAGAGCCGAGATGTGCTGCCACTCTGCGCCGGTGGACACCCGACAACGCTGCACTCTGCGGGAAGGACTAAATAGGGCTGTTTGTCCTTGCCTGCTCCAAGTGCCCCTGGTCCATTTGCATCGGGAGGCGGCACAGGGCCAGCAGCGTGCCCAAGACACTGATCGTAACCGTGCGTCCGTCAGCCCAGGTCACAGACCGAGCGTCTCAGGCAAAAGCACAGCCATCGCTGTCGTAAGCAAGTACTGATGCATGTCCTGAGTGCTAGCTCAGGCACCTGCACAAGCAGAGATGCTCCCACAGCTGGGGGTAGAAGAAGGAGCCACCCCTTACCTGTACTGGACACGCCAGCAACGTTGCTGGGTTCGCTGATGAGATCCTGCATGACCGCCAGGACCCGGAACTCGTACCAGGTGTCCTGAAACACCAAGCACATCCGTCAGGTCCCCTACTGCAGCCTCCAACCTTGCCCAGCTCCTTGAAGGCCCCAGCACAGGGACCGAGCCACCCCAAAAGCTTCCCCAGAGCTGCAGCAGACAGTGCAACACCAGAGGTATGGTGTGGGCAGCCCCTGCTTACCTGGGACAAGTCCTTGGCAAAAAACTCATTCTCGGTCCCCAAGATGCCATCGTCCAAGATCTCCCACCTCTCTGCGACGCGGAACTCCATGATGTAGCGGTCAATGGGGAAGCTGTGGTTAGCAGGAGGAAGCCACGACAAGAGGACGCCTTGCTGTGTCCGGTTGGCTGTTAGGCACCTCGGTGGGGTAACCAACACCAGAGGCTCTGGAGTTGTTACAGGGAATGCTGGAGACAGAGCAGATGGGACAGGGACACCTTTGAGATGGGAAGCGCCGAGGATGCTCTCCCACACGTGCCCCATCGGCGGCCAAACGGACCACCACGGCAGTTCCCACCTTCCGGGAGTTTAGGGCATGTCTCAGACGTGTATTTCAGATAAGAGAGCATAAAAGTGGCCTTCCAAAAAGCAGGGGACTAACAATGCAGTGACTCCAAGAAAAGGGGCACAGCGTTAGAAAACCTCCTGCTTCCTCCCACCTCTGCCCGAGACAGCCCCAAGGCAGGTACCAGCGCAAGGCCCTCTGTGTTAGCTCCTGCTCTGAGCTGCAGACAAGTGATTTTGTGCTCTATTAATACCTCCTGACCCCAGCTGAACTTAAGGAAGATCTGAAAGGTGACTGGTACAGTACAGCTCTCCCACGCTGCCTCTCAGGACAAGCCTTCAGGAGCCTCATGCATCCAGCAAAGTCTACAAAGTTCGTGGGGGGTCCTGGATGAAACATCATCTACGCGGCTGGAAACTACCGCTGCCGATCACCATCTCCGTCCCCAGCAGATAGGACACATGGACCAAGGCAAAGGACCACTTCTCCCCACGGACCTCCTGAATCCCTTCCCCCTCCTCCCCTTGTGCCCATGGAGGACCTACCTAGAGTGTTCACAGTGACCACCTCACTGAAGGAGCTGGTACCCAGCTTGTTTTGAGCCAAGACACTGAACTGGTACGCAGTCTCTGGTTCCAAGGTATCCACCAGTAGCCAGCTGGAACCAGCTGGCACAGGGAGAGATAGCCAGTCGTGGGGGCCAAACTGGGCTCTCTTCATCCTGCCGAGAGAGAAGGGAGCATCCTCAAGAAAGGTGCCTTTGACGGGGAGGACAAAGAGGCAGCATTAACTTCTCAAGCAAAAATGGAGCTTTCCCGAGCGATGGTTTGGTTTGACAGCAGCGATGTGTATGGACGTGGGGCAGCCACTCGCCACCCAAGAGCTGGCTCGGGGACGGTACGCACGAGGACTGCCAGGCACGGGGCACCGTCCTGTTGTGCCACACCAGCATCCCCCAGCTCAAACGGACACTGCCACCAGCCCTCCCCTCCGCCGTGCACTGCCTGCACCCTCTGAGCAGGGTCAGGGACAAAAGCAGTGCCAACAGCCCCGCTCTGAGGTTATCGCCATCAGATTCCCATGGGCAAAAGTGGAAGCTGGCACATTTTTACTTCGGTGGGTGCTGCAAAGGGGACAGCTGGAGCAGGAGATGGGCCCTGTTCCCATTTATACCTCGACAGCTCCCGAGCCAGAGCCAAGTTTTCCCTCGGCTGTAGCCCTGTACATGCAATCCCACAAGAGACATTTAACTAAATCACCACTTTTGCCACGTTTGCACAAGTCAGGGGTTGCCAGCACAGCCCAGGGCACAACTCGGGGTTTGGCAGAGCAGCGGAGGCACCTGGGGGCAACGCGGGACACAGCCTTTCTGCTGGGGTCTAACCCACAAACCCAGGGCGAAAGAAGCTCCCAGAGCCGTCCCAGTGCGACCCCAGTACACGTGAGCGTGCAGCCACCTCCACCCATAACCCTGCCGGGAAGCACCACGGTGAAAGAGCCCCATATCCCGAAGCAGCATCACCGCGCTGCAATGATACTGCAAGTATCGGCGCTAACGTTAGAGAGATGCTTTAGGGAGTCCCAGCCCTTGGCTGCAGGTTTCGGTGGTGTCCGCAGAGGATTTGGGAAGGATTACTGCAGACGGTCTATTCTGCATAGATAAGTGGGTATATCTGTAGCCACTGGCCTACAGCCAGGTAAATCCACCAAGTAGGAGGTAAAAGATGGAGCAAAGACAAATAATGCCACTGTAGAGGGAGCAAAAGGTGAGGCAGGAGAAGCAGCAGCAAGCTATGGAAACAAGCAAGTCGGCGGAGAGCCATGCATGTGCAGTGTGCCTCCACCAAACCGAGCGGCTGCAGGCAGGAAAGTCTCTGTATCACCGCGGCTCTGGCTGGGACTACAGCTCCCAGGATCCCCCGCTGCCGCAGCAGAGCCATGGAAGGCAGAGGAGCAGCCCCGCCGCCCGCAGCGGGTGGTTTCCCTGCGGCATTTAACCCCACCGCCTTCGCATCCCTTCTCCCCAGCGCTGCTGCAGGCAGGCAGGCAACGGCAAGGGGCTGAGGGTGGGGAGAGCGGAGGGTAAATGCAGCACTAATCGCCCCCGGGGACGGGAGCCCGCCCTTGCCGAAGGAGAGCACATATGCAGGCGGGATGCTGTGGTGGCCCTCGCCGCCCCCGCGGAGCCGGGTTTGCATTTCCAGCATCAACCACCGCAGAAGCAGGAGGAGAGCATGAACTCCACAGGAGGCAAAGCCATGTTTTGCTTGAGCATCCCATAGCCACAGCAGGGAGGAAAACGCACGGATGTCCAGCTCTCCGGACAGCACTAGATGACTCAGCACCGTCCCAGATCCCTGGTCCCAAGGAGCAGCACAGCCCCCAGGGCTCACGCCCTACAGTCAGGGCAAGACGGGTCTCTGCCTCCCTATCCCAGGTCCCCACAGCACCCTGTAAATTCCCTAAGGCAAGCCTGGTGCAAACGCCCCTCTCTGCCGCTGGCTGCTCTCCCCGGTGTGGGGTCTGGGAGAGCCTCGAGGAGGCAGGAACCTGGCAGCAGGTTGCAGAGCAAGAGCAGCAGCAGCTGCCATCCCCCTCCAAGGTGAGCCACATCTCCAGAGCAGAGAGGTTTAACCACTCCTTCCCAAGGACGTTTTCATCAGAGCAAGGTCTGCACCGCTCTGCTCGCTCCCTCATTTTCCCCCTCTGCTCTCTCCATTCCTTCCATCTCCTGACAGCCCCGGGCTGGAGCAGAGCAGAAATCGTTACAAGCAGGGTCTACCCTATCTCCACTCTATCAGCAGTCTCCATCAGGGCAAATTAAGGCAAGGAAGGAAAGAGAGAATGAGAAGAAAGGCTGAAGAATGCCAGCCCCAGAAGTGGGAAGGGAAGGCGCCATCCCCTCCACGTTTGCAAGGATGGCTCTTCAGAAGAGGAAGAGAAGAGCAAGCGCAGAGCCCAAAGAAAATCCCGACCTCGCTACAGCTACATTTCACCCTCCCTTACCCCAGGGGAAAGCCAGCAGGGCCGAGCCCGGCCCCATTGCGGGAAGGCGGGATGCACCCGCTGGCTTTGGGTACCGGGTAGCACAGAGGCAATAGGAGCGGAGCCCCACGAGGCTCAGACCCGGCCAGCATCTCACAGTGGCTGGTCGTGAACTCAGCTGGGATTTAAGCACCTCTGGGGAGCCACAGAGCAAGGAGAGATCATTTCTGCTTAGTCACAGCTCTTCCAGGACGCACTCTATAAAGGTTGCATTTTCCATCCTCTCCCTGGCTGTTAAGCTTCATAAACAGTTTATCTTGAAATTAGATGCCAGAGGCAAAGTTACATGAATGCAAAGCGTCTCCCTTGCACCATAAGCAGAACAAAACCTGCTGGGGCAGACAGAGGTACTGGCTAGCACAGAAGGGAGAGGAAACATGGGAACTACATGATCCCACCACCACCCATCTCTCCAAGGCACCGAACGGGAGCTCAGCCCCGCAATGCCCGTGGGCACCGAGCCGGGCACGCTGCCCTCGCCACCCTCCTCCCCCCAGCTGCTCGAAGCTCGGGTCGGCTAGAAAGGAAAAGAAGCAGAGAGCAAAGCATGCCGGGATGACTCACAGAGGGCCGTACCAAACTGAGAAAGTCTGCTCGTATCCACCGTCGTAGCCGGGCTCCCAAGAGACATTGGCTGAGGTCATGGCAGCCACAACGTGCACGCTGGTCGGGGCGTGAGGGCTTGTGCCTGCGAAGAGAGAGGGACGGCTGAAGAAGAGCAAGACCACGCGCTGGCCGGCAAAGGCAAGGGGGCTGGAAGGGGTCTGCTCCCAGCCCTGATTTGAGAGGACTCCCCTTGCACCAAGCAAAGGCCGCCTGGAATTCCTGCTAAAAATAGCAGCAGGACAGTGCGTCCACAGGTGGCCAAAATAACAGAGCAGAAAAAGGCAGCGCCACTAGTAAGTAAGATTTAAAGGAGACACTGCTTTTCACAGGAAGCATCCCCACCTCCTGCCTTGCCGACACGCTGCCTGGGGGACCCTACCCAGGGACCCGCCACCGGCCGTCCCCGGGGACCCGTCCCCTGCCCGTACCTACGACAGTAAGGTGGGTGCTGGCAGTAATGCTTGCGACGACGTTGGTGGCGATGCACTCCCACTCGCCATGGTCATCCTTGCCGAGGGAGCGGATCTGCAGGGTGCCGCCGGGCAGTGTGTTGTGCTTGCTCCTGCTGGGCTTCCCTACCTTGGGCAAGGAGTAGGGGGAGCCAGGCAAAAAGAGAAAAAAAACACGACTCAGAAGCAGGTTGCAGGGCAGGGCGAGGCGGCAGCGGGGTCACTAAGCTACCTGCACGGCCCAGGGGACACCGCCAGCCACCAGCAAGGGATCTGGTCTCTCCGGTCGTGGCAAGGTAGCCGGTTCCCCCGGTTTCGAGAG
>NW_008824412.1:43699-45939 GCF_000699105.1 Pygoscelis adeliae | reverse complement strand
TGATGCTCAGCACTCACACTCAAGCGGAAAACCCCACGGCACTCGCACAGACACCGAGCCCTGAGCCAGGGCTCAACCTCCAGCATCCAAAGCTGAAACCGCTACGAGGAAGGTGCACCGGCCACCCCTGACAAACACCCTCCCAGGCCAGGGAAGGCACCACCTGCCCCAGGAGGTGCCCAAACTGCCCCTCAGCCAGTGGCAGAGGAGAGGCAGGACCCTTCATGTCAGAGGTTTGGGCAGCCAGGGCCCCACGGGGACACGGGAGGATGGCGTGCGTGGAGGTGCCCGGGAGCTCTGAAGCCAAGCAGAAAGATGGATCTTGTAACAACTCATGTCTATGTCCGTCAGCCAAAGTTGTGCAAATCCCACGTTGTCCTGAGTCCTCTTCGGATGTTCTTCACGCAGGGGCCTCTGCCCATCGACACTGGGACCCACGGTTCGATGCCATGCAGGATGAGCAGAGGAACAGATGGGCACGTGCGGTTACCAGTGCAAAGCCCAAGTCTTCAGGAATCCTTCAAGAGACTGGTTAGCGCTGGTGGGCTGACGGGGAGCGAGGGAGCTTGCTTCTGCCACTGGGAAACTGAGCCCAGCCCAAGCCAGCCCCGACTGGAGTCGGGGGGGGATAAGCCCAGAGTCATGACATGAGGAAGACCGCCAGAAGGCACAAGAGGGGTTGAAAAGAAACCTGAATAAGAATGGTGAGGGGTGGGGAGAGAAAAATAAGATGGAGAAAAAAGACTAAACGGCCAACAAGTTTTAGGTAGCTCACTTGCAATCTGTGCAAGTCATGGTCCTCCTTGGGCTGGTAAAAGGAACTCAAACAGATCCAGCATCTCACACCACAAGGACTGAGGACAGTGCCCACTGGGCGATGCAGGGACCCCGCTCACTCTCAGGAGCCCTAAGAAGGGGACGGGAGGCTTGGAGAGAAGATCCTGACAGGGAGACAAAATGCCCAGGAGGTCCCCTGCACGGTGGCTTTCCTACGGGATCAGTGAAGGTGGGAAGCGAAGGGAAGGCTGGAGGAGGACTAGAAAGCCCTGGTAGCTCCCAGGCTGTGCCGCCACGCCGGACCCTACCCTGCTTTACAGAAAGGGACATCCTGAAATCATTATGCCCAGTCCAGCATCATTAAAACAGCTTCTTCCCAGGGTCTTCGAAGTCACCGGGCAGCAAAGCAGCCACTGACCGGTCCAGCCCCCTGCCAAAATGCAGCCAAGAGACCCCTGGACATGCTCCAGTAGCACGTCCCCTCCCACCATGGGACGTCCGTGCTGCAAGAACAGCATCACCAGGGCTGCCGCATCCTGCCGGTGACCACCTTGCAGGCAGGCAAGGAGGAGGGTGTCCTGCGGACAGCGTCGGCAAGGAAGAGGAGGGGGGGGGGCCAGGGCAGCGCTCAGCTTTGCAGATGCTGCCGTGACAGTTTCACGGGATTAAGGTACTCGGTGGCCACAAACCGGGCTTCCCCCACCCACCTGCGGGACAGGACGGCAGTGGCTCAGCCCAAAGCGAAGCAGCTGTACCTGCAGTTTGTTCTTACCGGGACAGAGTGTGGCTTCTCTGTCTGCAATATTCACCAAAAGCCAAAGGCACTGCAGATTTGTCTGGCAGGCCGGGTACCTTTCTCCAGGCGATGATGGGAAAGGGGTCTCCGGCAGCAGCGCAAGGAATCAACAGCTCCCTCCCTGCCTCCTGTCTGTACTCCCAGCCTGGTAGCACCGTGAAATAGGGGGGGTCCTGCAGCCAAGGGAAAAGGCAAGGAGCGTCAACCCGCGCCAACTCCCACCGCGCGCGAGCAGCTCCCCGCAACCAAAACCAGCCCTTTTCCAAAACAAATGAATCACCGGTTTGGGTAAGGCTGAGGCATTTCAAGGAAAGCCGTGGCGGAGTGCGGAGGCTCTATGGTACACCAAATTACACACCCGGAGGGAAGTTTTCTCCAAAGAGCTGCTGCACTAGGGCATCTTGTTTAAGTTTTAAGGAGGTAAACAGGAATAAAACCACCCACATCGCATCAGACATCAACCTGATTTCATCGACTCTGCAGCCATCTTAGCGGATGTTTGTGTCTGTGATACACAAAGCGTTATCACGTGAACCTCAGTGAGACACCATGAATCACCGCCGCTCACAAGCACAGGACTTTTCGTTCAGGGAAGGAAGAGGCAGCAGCTCCCACCCCAGCCGCGCCGAGAACCGCATCCGGAGGCCAGCACGCCCCGGGCTCCGCA
>NW_008824412.1:39564-43659 GCF_000699105.1 Pygoscelis adeliae | reverse complement strand
AAGCCAAGCAGAAAGATGGATTTTGTAACAACTCATGTCTATGTCCGTCAGCCAAAGTTGTGCAAATCCCACGTTGTCCTGAGTCCTCTTCGGATGTTCTTCACGCAGGGGCCTCTGCCCATCGACACTGGGACCCACGGTTCGATGCCATGCAGGATGAGCAGAGGAACAGATGGGCACGTGCGGTTACCAGTGCAAAGCCCAAGTCTTCAGGAATCCTTCAAGAGACTGGTTAGCGCTGGTGGGCTGACGGGGAGCGAGGGAGCTTGCTTCTGCCACTGGGAAACTGAGCCCAGCCCAAGACAGCCCCGACTGGAGTCGGGGGGGGATAAGCCCAGAGTCATGACATGAGGAAGACCGCCAGAAGGCACAAGAGGGGTTGAAAAGAAACCTGAATAAGAATGGTGAGGGGTGGGGAGAGAAAAATAAGATGGAGAAAAAAGACTAAACGGCCAACAAGTTTTAGGTAGCTCACTTGCAATCTGTGCAAGTCATGGTCCTCCTTGGGCTGGTAAAAGGAACTCAAACAGATCCAGCATCTCACACCACAAGGACTGAGGACAGTGCCCACTGGGCGATGCAGGGACCCCGCTCACTCTCAGGAGCCCTAAGAAGGGGACGGGAGGCTTGGAGAGAAGATCCTGACAGGGAGACAAAATGCCCAGGAGGTCCCCTGCACGGTGGCTTTCCTACGGGATCAGTGAAGGTGGGAAGCGAAGGGAAGGCTGGAGGAGGACTAGAAAGCCCTGGTAGCTCCCAGGCTGTGCCGCCACGCCGGACCCTACCCTGCTTTACAGAAAGGGACATCCTGAAATCATTATGCCCAGTCCAGCATCATTAAAACAGCTTCTTCCCAGGGTCTTCGAAGTCACCGGGCAGCAAAGCAGCCACTGACCGGTCCAGCCCCCTGCCAAAATGCAGCCAAGAGACCCCTGGACATACCTTGCAGGCAGGCAAGGAGGAGGGTGTCCTGCGGACAGCGTCGGCAAGGAAGAGGAGGGGGGGGGGCCAGGGCAGCGCTCAGCTTTGCAGATGCTGCCGTGACAGTTTCACGGGATTAAGGTACTCGGTGGCCACAAACCGGGCTTCCCCCACCCACCTGCGGGACAGGACGGCAGTGGCTCAGCCCAAAGCGAAGCAGCTGTACCTGCAGTTTGTTCTTACCGGGACAGAGTGTGGCTTCTCTGTCTGCAATATTCACCAAAAGCCAAAGGCACTGCAGATTTGTCTGGCAGGCCGGGTACCTTTCTCCAGGCGATGATGGGAAAGGGGTCTCCGGCAGCAGCGCAAGGAATCAACAGCTCCCTCCCTGCCTCCTGTCTGTACTCCCAGCCTGGTAGCACCGTGAAATAGGGGGGGTCCTGCAGCCAAGGGAAAAGGCAAGGAGCGTCAACCCGCGCCAACTCCCACCGCGCGCGAGCAGCTCCCCGCAACCAAAACCAGCCCTTTTCCAAAACAAATGAATCACCGGTTTGGGTAAGGCTGAGGCATTTCAAGGAAAGCCGTGGCGGAGTGCGGAGGCTCTATGGTACACCAAATTACACACCCGGAGGGAAGTTTTCTCCAAAGAGCTGCTGCACTAGGGCATCTTGTTTAAGTTTTAAGGAGGTAAACAGGAATAAAACCACCCACATCGCATCAGACATCAACCTGATTTCATCGACTCTGCAGCCATCTTAGCGGATGTTTGTGTCTGTGATACACAAAGCGTTATCACGTGAACCTCAGTGAGACACCATGAATCACCGCCGCTCACAAGCACAGGACTTTTCGTTCAGGGAAGGAAGAGGCAGCAGCTCCCACCCCAGCCGCGCCGAGAACCGCATCGGGAGCCCAGCACGCCTCGGGCTCCGCACGCAGCAAGAGCATGCAGAACGTCTCTAGAGCTCAAGTCATCCGTTTATTAAAATCCTCCGTGAATCCAAGCCCGGGTCAGCAGGGCTAAGTGCTTTGTTGGCAAAAAGGCCATCCCAGGGACATGTTTCCTCAAACTACCCTGGCCCAGCGCTGCCAAAGCTTTATACTCATTATACACGGGCTGTGGCCCAGCCTGTGCCAAAACCCGTGCCGCCGCTCCGGTGGGGTATTTCCAGCTGCGCCAGACGGGGTGCACTCAGGGTTCGCCTGTCCTGGTGGGAAGCACACCTCTGCCCGCAGCATAGACGCACCTTCGCGCTCGAGCCTCTGCTGTTCCCCTTCCAGGATGCTTGCAAGGGCCCGCGTTTGCCTTTCTCAGCACAGGTAAGAGACAAGGCTCAGAGCAAGAGGCAATAGGTTTTTGCTAAGCCAAGTCATGCAGGTGGAAAAGCGGACAAGTTTGGGGGCACAGAGCCCTTCTTCAGGCCACTTCATAAAGAAGCGCTCAGAAAAGTAACGTAAAACCTCAGTTTCTGCACAGAATTAACCACCACATAAGCAGCATGGAAAAAATCCTCCTCATGCTCCCCTGCAGCGCTGGGCTGAACAGGAAGGCAGAACGAGTGACACGCACATTGCAAAATCCATATTAAAAAAGCCTAACTACAGCATAAGATGCCTCCGCAAAGCTCCCACACATTCACACCACCTGGCCTGGGACTCCAGCACCCCGCACAACCCCAGGAGCTCTTCTTGGCATGGGACCAGCCCACGGGAGGACACAACCTGCCGCACAAATCTGCCGGCTGCGGAGCAAGGATTTTAGCAGACAGGTTACCTTCAGTACCAGTCGGGCAGGGGGAGACTGGCCCATCGTACCCAGGGCATTATAAGGCACACAGGTGTAAGTGCCGAGAGCATCTTCGGTTGCCTCCTCTATCCGGATTGACCCGTCTTCCAGCAGGTTCCAGCCAGAATACTGCGGCAGTGAGAAAGAGGGAGCTGACTTATCCTACACCCACCACAGCTTACTATTTTCCCTTCAGCCAAGCCCCCCACCTAAGCCCAGGGCGGCTGTCACGTCCCCGGGAGATGCCCAATTCCATCCCCAGCATCCGAGCCATCTCCTCAACTGCAGAGAGAGGAAACGTGGGCAAGATCAGCCCGTCCAAACGCAGCCCTCCTGGGAGGGGTTGCCCTGCTCTGTACGCACCCAACGACACGCAGGTTTATCTTGCGGCTGCTCTCCGCCATACACGCAGCCAGGCTTCTTCAAGTAGCTCAGAAGATTTAACATCAGAATCTATCACACCCTAAGTAAAACTCATCCTGGTGGCACCAAGGACACAACTCCACCCGAGGGGCTGAGGGCACCAAGGGCCAGGAACCCACAGCAGCAACAGGTTTAAATGGAATTAAAACTTTGGATCGTTAATATTTAAGCAAAAAATTTAAAATACTGAGCGCTTTCTTTAAATATTTAATGGCTAATATCCTTGCTCAGACTATCAAGATAGAGACTTGTTAAAAGGGTCCTTTAACCACCAGTTGCCATTGGAAAAAAAAAACAGGGCCATCAGGAGGTCACTTTAGAGGGCAGCAGGCATTAGGTCTGGGAGACGCAGACAGCCTGTCTACAGGCGTCCTGGGCTCCGCGCAAGAACCCAAATTAACTCTGCCCACAGCTGATAAGGAAAAGCGGTGTCATCCCTCCCATGGGGCTCCCTCTCTGACAGCGGGCAGGGCGCCCAGTGACACTCACTGGCGTTCACAGAGGACACAAGGGTCCGAACCTCTCCGTGCCCCCGCGCGACCCTCCCTGGGGGCTTCGTTACCTTCTCGATTCGCAGGGGACGTCCGTCTTTGTTCCACTTGACCAGAGTGACCGGGGGCTCTGCCTCGACCGGGCAGCGGATGTATCCGTGTATCCCGATGGGAACGTAGATGACGGGGGGCATGTTCACCACGCGGGCAGGATCTGGGAGAGCAGCACCACCGTGTTAGCACAGGGAAGGAGCCCATCTCTCCCCCACCACCTGGCTTCAGAGGATTTACATCGCTTTTGTAATGAATTCCAAACCCAAACACCACCTTGGCTCCCACAGGCTGTTATCTCCAGGCTTGCTACACGCAAATCTGCTGTAATACCTGGCATGTCTGGGAGGCTTTCCTCATGCCCAGGGTGGTCCTACCTGGGGCTCATTAAAAGCTGCAGTTAAAAAGAAACATTTAATACTT
>NW_008824412.1:35254-39519 GCF_000699105.1 Pygoscelis adeliae | reverse complement strand
CTGCTCCATCACGCTCAGCCTGCGGGACGCATGCATGGCGCACACCCAGCAAGCCACCCGCCTGCCCTGCAGCCTGGTTTTGCACACCAACAATGAAAACTAGTGCATCTCCCGAGCCTTAAAACACACCAATTGCAGCAATCAAGGTGGGAGAAGGGATCCACGGCCGGGCTGCTGTGAGCCCTTTACCTCCTATCTGTTTGTACTCGCAGCTCGTGCCTCATCGAGGCTGGGTCGCGTCGAGCATCAGCCACCTCCACCCTTTCCAAGGGGATGCAAAAGCTTAAAATACGTACCTAACCCCCCCACGCTGCACCACCCACACAGCGAGGCGTCTCACAATCCTCCAGTCTAGAATGTGTCATTAACAGTGCTTCTAAGAGCTTTTTAATTAAGTGCGAGTGGGTTGGAAAGAATCTAGACTTTCTTTAATAAGAAGCTTTTTAAAAAAAACGTTACTTTTAATAAGAGCAGCGAGTATTTCTACAATCTCGTCTAGACACCGGCAGCGTGACGTTACGCAAAAATCTTGATGGGGCTTACGCTGCATTAAGGGATGAATGCATTTTTTTGGGGTGCAGCATCCCTGCGCTGCTGATGCAAAAACGCAAAGCTGGGAATAAAGATAAGGTGTTTAGAAGGAAGGGATGAGGGACAGCGAAAGCCACCAAGTTTGGGAGCTCTGCTCCCTCCCTGCCGAAACACGTAACCCCAACCGCTCCCCAAAACGGCACGCCCCCAGCAACAGCACCATAACCCAGACTGCCAAGCGCTGCATCTGGAGCAGGCTCTAACCCCCCTCCGCTTGACTCCACGTCTTAGGAAATGTAATCAAGGGCTTCGGCAGCATGGGAGAGGGTAATGGGATCGAGCCTTTCACTACTAGGTCACTGGCTGGGGGCCAGCCCGGCTCACTAATGACCCAGAGCCATGTCCCCAGCCGACGGCTGCTTCGGTGGGTGCGTGGGAAGCCTCCGTCCCGAGGCATCCGCCCCGGTACAGATGAGGTTTGCTCCGGAGGAAAGGGGGTCTGCTGCACAAAAAAGCCAAGCACACCTCCTCGCGCCAAAGCCTCGCAGGGCCGACTGAATGGCAGATTGTCCAAACGCTGTTTTTCTTGCCATTAGAGCTATTTTTAACAGCTATCAGCCTTGACGAGTGGTCCTGGATTAGCGGTAGGGCAGATTTAATGGCCTGAGGCTGCACGCTTTCCAAAGAGGCGCCCAGCCGGGCACATCCAAGCCCCGAATCACGCCTCTGCCTGGGCACGGCATCAGCCACACCGTCCCCCTGCCCCTTCATCCATCCCCATAGGGAAACGATCGGACCTACCAGCCCTTCTCATAGCGGCTCCCCGCCGGCGTGGGGCTTCCCACTAACCAGCACTGGGGCCACAGGCAGGAGCTCTAAGGCAGCCTTCAAAACCCAAGTCGCGGGCCTGCTTTGCTCAAGCCTGTCTTTCACTATAAAATAAAACCGCTGCAGTCTTTTACAGCAGAGCAATATTGCAATTGCGAGCAGCAGCAATTGAGGCCATTACTGTCAAATGCCACAGGACGCGGGTAGCACACCACCCATTACCACCCGGGGAGCCCGAGAGAACAGGCGTGGGAAGCAACGCTCCTGCTACAGCCCCTTCTCCTCCGCTTGTTTAGATCAGTTACCGCCTGAGAAACATGACACACAAAGCTACTGGGTTCACAGAAAAACCACGCCGCGGGAACAAGTCCCCATAATAAATACCAAAAAACACAAGCAGGTAGTTGAGACTGAGAACCCTGATCTGGTGTTTCCCTGCCCGACACGAGGCAGCCGATGAGGACAGCGTGCTGGCAGCAGCGGGAAGATGCCCACCTAGTCAAAAACCACTTGTATCGAAGGTGGACGCTGGTCCCAGCTGAGCGGTGCTGCTCAAGGATGCTCAGGCTATTTGCTTTCTTGTTGCCCACACCCTACAAGCACACGTGGGATGCTCTCAGCCTTTTGCTGAGGATGATTGCATGCTCGTCCAAAGGCTGCTGTCACATCAACCTGAGCCTCCTAGCATCATACCGGGACAACAGAGCCTCTGGGACTGCCTCAGAGACTGGTATTATCAATCCCAGCCCCCCATCTCAGGATCGGGCCCCGCTGCCCACACTCACACTGCACCGTCAGGTAGGCAGAGGCTGATGGCGAGCGGCCCAGGCTGTTGCTGGGGATACAGGTGTATTTTCCAGCATCCTCTGGCTTGACGCGGAAAATGATCAGCGTCCCATCGATCAGGATCCGCACCCTCAACTTCAGGTCGCTATGAGAGAAGAGGGGAGGAGGATCGCAGGGAGACCCCAGGGGCAATGCCCACCCCGTCGGTGGCCCCAGCACAATTCGGGAGCAGGAGGAGGAGGACGCATCGCCCCGCTGGCTGCAAACTCACTTCTTGAAGTAGACGTTCTCCTCCTCCCAGTACCACAGGTAGGTGAGGTTCCCGGGGTACGCCTCGGCCTGGCAGGTGAAGAGCGCATCCTGGGAGATGTTGACCGTGATGTTCTCCGGAGGGGAAACGATGAAGGGAGGTCCTGGAGGGGGGAGAGAAAAGTGTCACCCCCACCAGTACAGGTGTCCCCACAAAGGTTGCTCAGGCTCAGCTCCATCACAGCATTGTTGGCTGGGAGCTGCTGGAGGGCTCCGGAGCAGAGCTGGCCCCGATCCCCTGGGATCACGGGGCGCAGGGGCTGACCTCGAAGAGCACGGTGGCCCTGTTATTGCCAACCCTTTCCCCTAATCTCCGCAGCTTTGGGGAGGGGGCCCTGCACCCATGGCGCACGGCTCTGCTTCTCCCAGGGCACATGAGCTCACGCCTCCCTTCATCCCAAGCACTTTTCCAGGATCACATCACCCGCGGGAAAAATCCAGGGGGAAAACAGCAAACTGCCAGGAGCCGGCAGTGAGCATCCACAGCAGAGCAGAGGACACCCCACGCTCCTCTCTCTGCTGGTAGCTGTTGACCTAATTAAGGATTTATTTAATAAAAGAGGGAGCGAGGAGCAGGAGGCCTGCCATGCATCACCGCTATCTGACGAAGCGCTTTGTGACAGCCTCAATCTTTTCCCCGCTTCCCAAACAAAACCAAGCCGCCATCGGGGCCCAGCTGTTCATCGGCACAGCCACCGTGGTGCCCCAGTTAAGTGGATTCCTCCATCCTACAAACGGGATGCGGAGCCACGGGGCAGCCGGCACGACGCCAAGCCCCCAAGGTCAGAGGGTCACGCCGGGGCAGCACCGCGTCCCTGCGGTCCACGGAGTTCCATCCACGGGAGCCCCCTTCCCAGCCCCCTGGGGACGCCAGCGGCTGAGGACAAGCCGGAGGGTCTCGGGTAGAAGATCTCACCTTGAACGAGCAGGCGCGTGGTGTGCACAGCCTCCCCCTGGATGCTGTACGCCCGGCAGGTGTAGGCACCCCTGTCTTCCCGGCTGATGGAGAGCACTGTAAGGCTCCCGTCGCTCACCTGGGGACAACAAGGGAAGACCCTGGAGCACGGGCAGGGCGGATGCGCCTTAGCCCCGGCTCAGCACCCTCCCTCCCTCCACGCCTCCCACGGCGGAGAGCTGCCGGCGCTTTTAGGGCCAGATGAGAAACGGCTTTCCCCGCTCTGCAAGACTTCAGATATTAATAAACCAACACACGCGTTTCTGCTCGACGCCAAGGGGAAGGAAAAAAAAAATAATAAAATAAATAACCCTCGTAACGTATTCATCTCCCGCAGAAGTGACTGACGGGCGGCAGACTCCAAACCGCTCTGGCCCAGCGCCCCAGCACCATCAGTGCTTCACAAGGAGCAGGATGCCCCGACAGAGCATCCCCTGTTCCCCAGGGACCAGCTCCACTACCGGGGTAGGATACGAGGGGGAAGCCCCGGCTTGGCCGTGTCCTCCCCGTGGGGCCACCTCACAGCCGTGAGAGGAGCGGCCGAATTCCTCCCCGGGGACACAGCTGAGGAAGGACGGGTGAGGGACCATCACCACCGGGGTAGCAGCTCCTCCATGCACAGGGAGCCCTGCTCCCAGCCAGGCTCCCCCCCCCCACCTCATTCTGCCTCATCCTTCTATTTCAATTAGTAACAAATGATTCCTAATTACTCTCATTAGTGCCTGCGCTGATTCCAATGCCTGATTTACCAATTACAGCTCAGGGGGGAAATCTCTGCCCAGGAGCCTCCAGGATGCAAAAAGGGTCCTGGGAGGGAGGCAAAGCCTTCCCCTGCCCAAACCTCCCCCTGCCCCAG
>NW_008824412.1:33214-34384 GCF_000699105.1 Pygoscelis adeliae | reverse complement strand
AAACACCGCAGTGCAGATCGAAAGGCTCCTTCCTGATGAAAGAGGCTGCCAGGATTACAGCCCGCCCCTAATTACCAGCAGTTGTTAAAGCCCACTTTCAAGGAAAACAGGTTGGCAATTTAATCTGCTCAGGAAAAAAGGAATTATATTTTGTTTCTCCCCAAATGATTTTTATTTTCCCCTAAGAAAATTAAGCATTGTAATGTGCTGGGGGAAAGCCACAGCCTTCCCCTGAAAGCAATTCCTCAGGCCGGGAGGATTACGGTTATTATTTTGCTATTGAGCCCCTGTGTGCCCCGCGCTGCATAAAACCCCAAAAGCGCCCCGTCTCGCAGAGGGGGTCAAGCCCAGGGTGGGACAGGGCACCTGGGGCACCGATGGCCACTGCCAGCCCCTCGGGCCGGCGGTTTGGAGGATCCATGCGCATGGTGCAGGCGAAGCAGGCACCCTCCTCCCCTGGCTTCCCTCGCTCCTTCCTTCCCAAGCCCTCCGAGCTCGTGAGCAGGCAGGAGGAGGGCAGCCTCGCCGGGGCAGCGTGGCAGCATCTCACTCCCTTTATGCAGGCAGGGGGAAAGGAGGCAGCAGCAAGGCAGGGCGGCGGGCAGGGACAGAGCTGGTGTGCTGCACGGCCCTGCTTGCAAAGCTCCTGCTCGCTAATTGGGCTCAATTAGGTGGCTCTGCTCCGTGCCACAGCCCAGCCATCCCCCCCGAAAGGTTAAATTAATTACTCAAGGTCAGGCAAGACCAGCGAGGAGCTGCCGGTGCCCACGTCTCCTCTCCAGTCACCCCACTGCAGCAGGAGAGGCACAGCCCTGCTGCTGGGCTAAAAATAAGACCTCTCCTGATGTGGAGAATGACAATTTGCTAATTAGTTTAATATGCAGCCTTAATAAAATGAAAAAGTAATTTGAGTAAATCTGAATTTCAAGAAAACAAAGATTTGATTTTCTGATCTGTTTGTTAAGAGGAGATTCGTTCCCAGCCCCATTTCTTGATGTCTCCCCTTTAAACAAGCTCCGCGTAATTAAACTGTGGAATCCCTAATAACAGTTTGTCCCTTTTTAAGTCGCACCCCGGCCGGAGCAGTCAGCCTGGATGGCTTCAGGCTCATTTGTCTGCAAGGCGCAGATACTATCGAGGTCCGGCATCTGTCAGAAATCAAAGGGAAAC
>NW_008824412.1:30878-32052 GCF_000699105.1 Pygoscelis adeliae | reverse complement strand
TTCTCTGCCTCGCTTGCTCCCGTCCCACACAGCCCAGCTGGCTTCCTAGCGCTGCTGCTTAATTAAAACCAACTGGGTGGAAAGCAAGCAACGAGAGGCAGGGCCCGCGTGGTTTCCGACAGAGGAGCGGATGGAGCGGAGCCGTACACCCCTGGCTGCGTCGCAGTCAGGACCCGGCACGTCCCCCTCATACCCCCGTGCCCCCCCTGGACTCACCGGCATACTCTGGGTCGACATGGGGAGGGTAAAACCCAAACTTGATGAAGATGGGGATGGGGACGCCAAACTTGAACCACTCCACAACATAAGGAGGGGGCTGCCCCGTGAGCGGGTGGATCACGTCGCATCCCAGGACCACGCTCTCGCCAGCGCGAGCGGTCACAAATTCGGGCTCCTCCCTTGAGCCGAGGGCACCTGCGAGGGGGCAACGGAAGAAACTGTGGCTGATCTCGCTGCCAGACCCCGGCACTGGTGTTAGCTGGAGGACCGGGACCCCCAACAGAGCCACAGCGGAGACGATGCCCATCCCCAGCCGCCTGGCTCCACCAAGGGCAGGCCCTGGGTCTCCCCCGCCCCAAAACCAAGGGGGGTTCCCCAATTCCCTCCACCCAGCTCCAGGGCCACCCCAAGCCACCACAGGACTCAGGACGGTGGCCATCAGCTCCCGCTGCTCCAGGATGGCTTCCCACCCTCTGCACCAGGGCAAGGGTGGTGCCCAGCAACCCCACGGGGGTTTTGGGGACCCCCTGCTCTCAGAGGGGGTGCACAGAGCATGCTCAGCACTGCTCCCCACCTAGCAGCACCATCAGGGCTGCCCCGCATCCCTGTGGCAGGGAAAGGGCTGCTTTTGCATCCCTGCTTATGCCCCGCATCCTCCAGCAAGCAGGACCGAGCGTGCAGGGACCACCGAGCTGCAGCCCTGGTGTGCCAGCCCAGGGATCCGGCTTTCCTGCAGGAGCTGTCCCAGAGCAGGCTGAGCCCCCGGAGCAGCGATGCTCCAGCCAAGCCCGCCCGTCCTCGGGCGTCCCCGAGAGCCCCAGGCCTGAAACCCAGCTGCGACCTGCATGTCGAGTCTGGCACCCTGCTCCTCCCGCCCAGCCCCTGGCTGGGGTAATTAAACAGGGCTTTGGTCTCAGCCTCAGACGAAGGCACTGCTCCACCCCGGCTGTGGCTC
>NW_008824412.1:29049-30214 GCF_000699105.1 Pygoscelis adeliae | reverse complement strand
CAGAGGAGCACAGCCCCACAGCCAACTGGGCATCCCCGGTCCCTGCAGCACCAGCAAGCCGGGCAACTGGGGCTAGATGGCTGCTGTTTAACCGGGAGGGGTGGCTGGTGGCAGCAGGGAGGGCGATGCCGGGGTGCAAAGGTGTGAACCATCTGCAAGGAGCAGACACTGCATTGCACGCCCGCTGCAGGCACCCGACCCCGCTACGGGAGTCCCACACAGCCGCGTACCTGCCTGGACCCCATCTGGGCCGGGGGAATGCTGTGCACACACATGCAATATGCATGCACAAGCGTGCACCCCGCTCCTGCCTCCCACTTTGCACTGCCCTGCCAACACTCTTGCACCTCTCTGTGCCTCGTTATCGCTGCATCGCCGATAAGCTCAGGCATTCGCACCCTGTCAGCGGGGACAGTGTCAGCCCTCCCCTGCTGTCCCGGCAGAGAGCTGCAAGGACCCATCCCGACCCCGCTGCGCCCATCCAGGCGGGCTGCGCTGCAGGGCTGGGAACCCCCCTCCCTGCCCACAGGCCCCCTTGCGCTGATCGGGGACAGCAGCTGTCACGTGCTGCTCAAGAGCATCCAAGGACACGCGCTTCCCTGGCCACCTTGCCCGAGCGAGCGGGTCCCCAGCACCTCACCGCCTTCAAAGGGACAGTCCTGCTTTCCACCAGCAGCAGAGGATAGAGGGGGCAGCGCCCCAGCCCCTCCCCGAGCCCCCTGACTGCTCCAGCCCACCAGCTCCTTGGGTACCAAGGTGGGATCTTGGTTTTCAGCTTCTCAACACCAAATGGAGCCTGGGATGCTGACGCTTGCCCAGCTGGAGAAGCACGCTGCCCAAAAGGCCACCCAGATGCCCAAACGCCCCGGGGATGGGCGCCAGGGAGTCACACTCGCAGCCCTATGCCGGGATCCCCTGACTGCCTCCCCAGCAAACCGGTGGGTGACGTCCCCAGGGAGGGGACAAGCCAGCCGCTCCGCCGGACCGACGCCTGGCCAGAGCCGCCCGGGCATAGGAAAATAGGTCAGCCCCAGCAGCTCACAGCACCGGTGTCTGATCGCAAGGCCAGTGGGGAATTGCATGCATGGCTGAGCATCACCTCCCCACGCGCACAGCCGACTGGCAGCCAAGGCGGCTAACCGGCCCCCGGCTCTCCCCAGCTGCC
>NW_008824412.1:27874-28429 GCF_000699105.1 Pygoscelis adeliae | reverse complement strand
GATGCCAGAAGAAACAGAGCGCAAACAGACAGGGTATTTTTAAACCCACTTGACTTTCCCAGCCAAGTTCAGAGGGGTTTCAAGGTTTAACCTGCAGTCTGGAAAGAGGGTCAACATCGGGGAGCCACAGCAGGGACGCAAACCCCAAATCCCCCCTCGGTACAGGAGCTCGTGCGAAGCTTGGGGATGCCTCGTAAAGAAAAATAAGTAATCAACAGGCTTCGTCATCCAAGCAGATCCAGGAAAAATAAAAGCACGCCGTGTGCCAGGAGGCAAGAATACAAGATGCGGAGGTGGAGTTGAACAGCATCCCAAAAGGAAAGGAGGGAAGGCCGCCACCGCGCAGAGACGGTGCCACCGTGGGGCTCCCCAGGATGGTGATGCTGAGGCTGGGAAGACCCTCACCCAGGTCTGGGCATCCAGTTCATCCCATCCCAAGAGCAGAGACGTAAGGCGACACGGGACTTGGGGAAGCTGGGGGTATCCAGCATCTCAGGTGCACTCGCTGAAGCGGGACCCTTCCTGCAGATACTTTGTGAGAAGGACGCGGCCGTG
>NW_008824412.1:25651-27315 GCF_000699105.1 Pygoscelis adeliae | reverse complement strand
CACAGCCCCCTGAAAGCATCCGCCTGCCCCCTGGCAGGGGGCAGCCCTCGCCCCCTCCCCCAGCTGGAAAGCAGCATCTGGGCTTTCAGCGCGATTCCTGCGTTTTAAACCCGATTTTCCAGATGGATGGAGGGCGACGCGCAGGTCAAGTGACATGCCTCAAGGTCATGAGGGGCCGGCGGAGGAGCAGGATTAGCTGCGAGGGGTGGCTGGGCACCCCGTTCACGGCAAGACGGGGACTTCAAACCCCGTCCCCGGGGACAAGGGGTGTCCTGCGGGACCACCAACACCATCCCCATGCAGGCAGGCAGCTGCCCTGGTACCCCCAGGGGAGCGTGCATGCCCAGGGTACTGCCCCACGGCAGCCCCCCACCCACCACAGTGGGTCCCCACTCCCCGGGATGACACAGGTGGGACCGTGCCCAGCTGGGCGGCAGCTCAGCGAGCACACGTACTGGCAAAGGTCAGTGCTCAGAGGGGCACCGAGATGGAGCATGCAAGAAAATGACTTCCTCATGGTCACCCCAGTGTCCTCACTCCCACCTGGGGGTCCCCGGCATCCCCTCCCTCTGAACGCCACTGGCTCAGAGTAGAGCATCCCCACGTGCCGCACAGCAGCCACCTCATGGGAGCCATCATCTCCCAGCAACAACCAGCAGCTACCTGCGAGCTCCCCCCGAGCTCCCTCCGCACACAGCAAGGCCGAGAGAGCAGCTGCAGTGGGAGGCCAGAGCTGAAACTGCTCCTGGGGGAGACCTCCTGCACCCGGAGAGCGCTGCCGGAGTGCTGCAACCCAGTGCATCCAGACCCACATCACACCGGTACCCACGGGCAGGCTGCCCACATCGCCCTCCCCACGGAGCAGTGCGTACCGCCCCGATGCCTTCACAGCCCTTCGACTGGTAACTGGGATGCAGGCAGCGTTCCGAGCTGTCCGCCAGCAGCTCCTGAATCACGCTGTTCCTGGCTCAGGCAGCCCTCCCACCAACGCCAGCCTCTCCATCGTGAAGCGGGAGGAAGGGAGTTGTTTTTCCAAAGGCCAGCTGGTTGCTCAGGGCCCCCAGCTCGGGAGATGCCTACCGCAGGGGAAGGGAGAGGGAAGGACTCCTCCATCGGCACGGCACGGGGCTGGACCCGCTGCTTGCCCATCTGCAGGGCTTCTCTTCCAGCCTGAAGCCAGGACCTCCAAGACGGAGAACTGGAGGTGAATAGGAGCTAACCCATCCTGCCGCAGCTCCGGAGAAGAACTTGCAGGGTCCACCTATCACCAGCGAAGCTTCATCTTCCAAGTCAAAAGGCAAGCGAGCCGGGAAAGCATCACCGCAAAAACCCGCCAGCAAGCCAAGTCAATGTCCAAGATGCACACGTCCCTCCCTGCCTCAAGCGCTCCCATCCAACAGGTCCAGAGGAGCAGAAATCCTCTGGGGAAGGATGGAAACGGGAGCTGGGCCAACCTCCTTGGCCGCTCCCAGTGCCAAACCATCCCCTTGCCAGAGGAGAGTGGGGCCAAAGCCGCACGTGCCAAAGCCAGTGGCTGCTGGTCCAAACCCCTCCACAGCCGAAGAGGCACCAGCCCTCGCGTGCAACAGCTCTGCGCTCGGAGCAAGCAGGGGATGCAGCACCTGCACCGCCACGCCGAGCCGCTCCGGCCAGCCAAGGTCGGC
>NW_008824412.1:25125-25502 GCF_000699105.1 Pygoscelis adeliae | reverse complement strand
CTCCGCCCCCCCGGCGCCTCCGGGACCGCCAGGAGGCCGGATCCCCCCTCCGACCCCCACTCCCGGCGCAGTCACGTCCTGGCTCTCCTCCCCCACGCCGTAAGAGGGGATAACGTGCCCTCCTTCCCTCTCTGAGCCGATTAATGCCTGGAAAGCCCTCGGAGAGCAGGGCCAGGCAAGAGGGCTGCCCGGAGCCAGCACCGCTGCATCTCGCCTGGCTCTGCGAGGAGGAGGCCGTGTGGGGAGGAAGGCCACGGCCAGGGAAAAAGCCCCAGCGAGGGCACCGGCGCATGGCGAGCCTCAACCCTGCTCCGAAGCCCTGTCCCCAGGCAATGCAGGGTGACAGCCGCGCACGAGGAGGGGACAGTGCTGGGGCC
>NW_008824412.1:17527-21463 GCF_000699105.1 Pygoscelis adeliae | reverse complement strand
CCCACCCCCAGCACTGGCTCGCTGCCGCTGCCACCCCTTGCACCAGCTGTACCACCTCCTCCCGCCACCCTGCACCACCTGTGTCACCTCCCCCTGCTCCTGCTCTACGCCACTTGCCCGCATCCCTAACCCCCTGCACCCTGCGACAGCTCCGTGTCACCCCGTGTGTCCCCCCCCAGCCGTGTCCCTGGCACAGCTTTGTGCCCTGCTGAGCACACCCCTCCATTTGAAAAGAGAGAACTGGGGTCCACTCCAATGGAAAATAGATAGAAAATAGAAAGTCCCCCTGTGCTCTCCCGCCTCAGCCCACTTCTCCTCCCTGCAAAGACCTCTGATGATGCCAGATGGGCAAACAGCCGGGCTCACTCCCCGAAGAGCGTGTCAGCAAGAGAAACGGGCCACTGAACTTCCCCCGAGATGACAGGCAGCCCGGGAGGGGACAGGCTCGGATGGAGGTGGGGGGGCATGCCATTTTGTCCCCAGCACTCACCATCTTCCCGTTGCCCACACTGTTGGGAGAGTATCTGGGGAGAGGTTTGAGCAGCTGCTAATCTTCCCACCTCCTCTTCCCATGCGTCTCCTGGAAAGAGGCAAAAAACCCAACCCTTGTAGAGGATGCAGGCGTTTGAGGGGTGCGAGGAGCATCCCACGCTTTCTGCCCGCAGTTACGCTTATTGAGGGTCAGGCATCGGCATGGCCTTGGGGAGGAGGCGAGAGCCTGCGGGCAGCACGAGGCTCGGCAGAGAGCATCCCCCAGCCCGGCCCGAGCTCATGCGAGCTCCCGGGCAGTTTGCTTCCCTAGCAAAATCCAAGACCTCATAAAAGCCTGAGTCAGCTCTTAGTCCTGAGGTCTGAACTGAAAGCTTGCAAATCTGCAAGGTGGGTTGGCGAGGTTGGCAGAGCCAAGGACGACCCTCGCGTTGGGGCAGTTTTGCTCTTGAAGCTGCTCTCCGGATCGCACGCTGAGCCGGGTCGGTGCAGCCTGGTTCCTGAAAGTCAGGTTTGCAGCCACGGGAGGGCAGAGCCCCTTGGCCAGCACCCTTCCCGCTCCAGTCCTGCCGGCTTCAAAGCACCCGAAAAATCCCAGCCATCACCCCCTGCCTGCGAGGGAGCAAGCCCAAGGCCGGCAGAGCTCCATCCACCCTCGCCCAGCCACAGAGAGAGTCAATATATTCTGGTTCAGCTGGAGTCCACGCTACCAGCCGGATCATCCTCATGTCTTTAGCTGGGTTTTGCCACAATCTCGAAGAGAAAAAAAATAACGAAGGGCGTTGATGACACCTACACTAACGCAGCCCAACCTGGGAGGCATCAGGAGCCCGTGGTAGATGGGGAGGACCCAGCCCCGCTCCCGGAGCGTACCTCTCTGAGCCGAGCACAGCACAGGGGCCCCACCAGCATCCCTCAAGAAACTGGAAATATGGGCTCGGGTTGGAGCACGGCTGCTGGTTCACACCCTTGTTTCTCCAGACTAATTTGCTGGTTTTATGAAATCCATTCCCCACTGTTTTCACACTTCTCTCCCTCTCTATTTATAGCTGGGTTTATTTACATGAACAGGGCACTCTGTGTACTTTCCCGTCAGTCTGCGGTGGCAGAGCTGGGAGCGGGCGAAGGCAGCAGGCAGCAAGGCAAGACAAGGAGCACCCAGGTCCTCGGCCACGGCCACCTCCTGCCCGCCACGTGGGAGGCAGGCGGGCGGGCAGGCAGCCCTCCCTGCCGAGATGGGAACTGCCAGGGAATGAGCCGGAGCCGAACGAGCCACAGACTCACGCATGCCCCGGACCCATCCCCGCGGGGCACAGCGATGCGGGTGGCCGTGGAGCCGGCACCTTCCCACCGTGCAGGTGAATCCCTTCTCTTTCAAAGGCAGAGCAGCTCTGGCAGCAGCATTTCGCTGGCCTGAGCCGTATCCGTCTTTCGTGCCGCTGGCCTGGGGATCCCCGTGGCCTCCCCGGCTCGAAAGGCGACGGAAAGAGGAAAAAATTAATTGCAGACCAGGACTCGGTAAGACTGCCCTTGCCCTCCGCCCCGCCGCACAGCCACAGAGCGCACAGACTACCACGCACAGCTGAGTCACTTGACAACTGCCCAGCGATAAATTTACCACTTTGCCTAACAAGAGGGATAAAAATGTCGTTGATTTTGAGGGTTTTCTTTAAAACTCTGACAGATGAGGCAGGAGTCCTCAGGTTAGCACAAGGGCAAGAGACTTGGGGGATGCAGCTCTCCCCATCGCACGCAGGATCATCTGGGAGAGCTGCAGCCCCGATCGAGCCCTACTGCCAGCTCCCTGGGACTTGGCTCTGAGGATCAGGGACAGAGGTTTAGGTTTGGGTATTGGCACAAGAAAAGAGGGAATGAGCTACAAGTCCAGGCTGGAAATTCAGAGATTTCCAGCCCTCAGAGCAGTGAGGTTCTGGTTCAGCCTTCACACGGGGCAGTAAAAATACCCCAAAAGGCTGACCCTGTATAGGCTCTGACTCTGGGGGATGGTTAGGGCACGGACCTCAGGAGAAGAGGCATGGGCTTGCTTTATGCAAGCCTTGGCAAGCCATGGCCCTGATGCACCTGACCGCTGGAGAGGGGCTGACCTGAAAACAGGGCTTCCCGGGGTGCGGGTCGCTGCCGCTCTCCTCCTGGCCCCTCGCCGTGCCCCAGCAGCAGCCAGCCCCGGAGCTGCCGGCGACCCAGCCAGGAGAGCAGGAGATCCGGGCTCGGTTGCCTCCTGCCTGGCCGCGGGATGCTCCAGCCCACGCGGGGCTGAGTCTCCCTCCACAAGTACATGATTATTCACAGCCTCCAGCATTTGCATGGTGGAGTCACGAGTCTCACAACACCTGATCTCCCGGGAGAGCTGCCTCCTGCACTTCGGGAGGCAACGGCCCACATTCGGAAAGTGGGACTCGGTGTCTCACGGCATCCCACATCGCCCAGCTGTCACCACCTCCCCGCTCCGCACGGGGACCGGGAGAAGGGAGCCAACCCCGTCCCTGCCACCACGGCGAGGAAGATGGCTTCAGGGCAGGGACACGCAGGAACCCTGAAAATGCAGGAGCTGAGCATGGAAATGCTGAGCCAGCCTGCAGCGCCGCTGCGTGCACAGCGAGCCTGCCACGGGAAAGACCAAAAAAGCCCCTCGATGGAGTCACTGAAGGACGAGCAGGCAGATGGGCTCGGCTCACGCCAAGCTGGGGTTAGGCTCGTTCCCTCCCTGTCCCCTCTCCCATCGCTGGTGGCTCATCACCGGCGCGTGACTCCAGCTGGCAAGCAAGGAGGAATATCCTGCCATGCCTTCCCGGCTCCACATCCAAGTCGTGGAATAATCCACCTGTGGTATTTCAGAAAAGACACACTAACTTCTGTGGAGAGGGGTCAGTTGAGTCACATTAACAACTTTTTCCTCCTGTTAGCAGGTCTCCAACGTAGCTGATTACTCATCAGCCCACTAATAGACTCACTCACACAGCACTCCGTGGATCAAGCAGCAGCAATTGTCTGTCTTGTCTTATTAACCTCAAAGAAGGAACCGACTCTGGTAACGCGATACCCCATCCTTATCTCGTCACCTACTTCTCCAGCCAAAATATGTCTCTCCGTGGTGCAGGGCATCCCTGTCCCAGCGCCGGCCAGGGGAAGCCAACACCGTTGGGCTCAGCCTCGCGGCGCTGGATCAAGCAGCAGCAATTGTCTGTCTTGTCTTATTAACCTCAAAGAAGGAACCGACTCTGGTAACGCGATACCCCATCCTTATCTCGTCACCTACTTCTCCAGCCAAAATATGTCTCTCCGTGGTGCAGGGCATCCCTGTCCCAGCGCCGGCCAGGGGAAGCCAACACCGTTGGGCTCAGCCTCGCGGCGCTGCTCCACGGGACCTTGGTTGGGGCAGACACAGCCCAGGCGGGGTGGGAGACGCTGGACCCACGGCAGCCGCCC
>NW_008824412.1:16240-16449 GCF_000699105.1 Pygoscelis adeliae | reverse complement strand
CGGGGAGCAGCGGACGTTCTGCCTTTCAAGCATTGCCCCCCTAAAATCCCAGCAGCGAGGGCACGTGCTCGCCCAGCTGCGGGAGGGGACAAGCCTGCCGGGGTCCCCTCCACAGCTGGATCCCGTAGTGTCCTGGGAAGGGGACAGGCAGGCACGTGCCAGGCTGGGCTCCAGGCGCCCGGGCCGGGCTGGCGGGGGGGCGGGGCAGG
>NW_008824412.1:8930-15985 GCF_000699105.1 Pygoscelis adeliae | reverse complement strand
CCCCACGGCCGTGCCAAGCAGCCCCCAGAAACTGAGCCGCGGGGAGCAAACCGGGGGTCCGTATGGAAGGGGGAAGCAGGAAGAGCCCAACCTGCCGAGGGGACCAGCCAAGCCCCTCCAGCCCCAGCCACCCCCCCACTGCTCCCTGCGCCACGGTGGGCGAGCAAATCCTCACCTCCCACAAACAACTGCCTGATGGGCAAAGAGCTACCTGTAATGGGATTACTGGACGCCACAGCCCTCCAAGCTGTCTGCTCCTGCACATGCATGTGAACCCAGACAGAGTGAAAAGAGGCCATGGCCCTGCCCTTCCATGGGTCCCCTCCAGCTGCAGCCCAGACGCCACAATGAAGGGCTCAAGGAAACACGATGTGCCCATTTCCCACGCTGCCCCAGCAGCACACAGCCCAGGCCTGGTGGCTCGGTCCCACTACAACAGCCCAAAACCTTTCCCGGGTTGGGAGGGACCCAAGGGCTCAGGGGACGAAGGTGCAATGGCCAGGTGACGCTGCAGCCTTGGGGGGGAAATCCCCAGCCAGAAATCACGAAGGCAGTGACACCAGTCTGCAGGCCCAGGGAACCCCCAGGTCACCCCTTTACAGGTCTGCCAGGGCACTTCCAGGGGACAAGAGGCTGTCAACCATCACGGGGAGAGGTGGCAGCCCCCCAGGGCTCTGCTGGGGACGTGAGGGTCCTGCACCACCAGGACACACAGCTCCCAAGACCATCCCTTCAACCGAGACTGGAGCAAACTAGAGAGACGAGTTGGCTAGTCCTCGGCTCGCTGCTGAAACCACCCCAGAGAGCCAGCCCGGCCGGGGAGCAGCACGGCAGCTGCCGGCATCGCTTCCCCCCAGCTGGGCTTGGGCCCGAGGCGGCCTTTTTTTTTCGCGCCCCCTCCCCCCCCCCCCGCCACGCTCCCTCCCCGCCAGGCAGCAATCAGCCCTGCATTCAGAGGGCTGCCGGGGAAGATGATTAGGCAGCGAGTCAGACCACTTTGGGGACAAATGTGCAATCAGTCCCGGGGAGCACGCCTCGCTCCCCCGGAAGGGCGGCACAGCCCCAGGGGATGTCCCGAAGCGGGGTGCGAGTGTGGGCAGCACCGCACCCTGCTTTGCTGACTCTCCCCATCCCCAAAAGCAACCCCCCCGGGATGCTCACCATCCTCCTGACCCACGATCTCCCAGCTCAGGCAGGAAGATCATGAAAATGCACCCCCATCTACCCATCTTCACTGATGAAAGGGCTGAGGATGGTCCTGGGAGAGGAGCAGCTGGAAATCCTTGGCTCCAGCCTGTTTTCCCCCCCATCAGACAGCAGCAGGAGAGCTTTAGGGGCCCCAAGAGCCCGGACCGTGGGGCGGCTTGTGACTGACTTGTGCCCAAATCCCGCTCGGCTGCAACAGCATCCCCAATAACAACCCGGGCAGCACGACAGCCACGCTTTGACCCACCAAATTCAGGGAGAGCCCCCTCCGCTGCTGCCCTGGCCCTGATTCCCACGGATTTTATCCCCCAGATAACAACCTTTCCCTCCCCATCTCGGGTGCTGGTGTGTTGCTACTGCCACACACTGACATTTCTTTCCCTGGATGCCACTTATTTATAGCATGCCTGACCTTTTCCCCAAGTTTACTTCCTCCTTTCCCTTCCACCCACCCAGCGCCAAAAACCACCCCCGGCTTTCTCCTGAGCCTGGCTGCGTGCAGACATCCCCCAAGGCCCAGCCGGGATGCGCTTCTCCAGCATCCCCACGGACAGCACGGGAGGACAAAGCTGGGGGTGTCTGTTGGGCACGAGCCCCCTCCTTCCTTCTGCAAGGAACAGCTTCCAATTAAACCGGCTGCCCGGCTGCTCTTTGAAATCCAGATGGCCCCATAATTCTTGCTGGGGAAGAGCAGAAAGGCCATTTCACCGCAGCCCCCTGTGAAGGCAGAGCTGGGGAAAGCAGCAGGCTTGCTCTGTGTGGGTGGGATTTGCCAGCGAGTTGCAGGCAGGCTGGAAGGGCAAGGGAGGGCCGGGAAAGCTTCAGCACAGGAACGCTGCAGCCCAGCTTGGGGCTTTTTGGTGCCGTTTCCTCGGGCTGTGGGGTAATTTTTCCCATTTTCCCCCGTCAGCTACAAGACCTGACTCCCTCCTGGATCCCCCATCACTTTCTCCTTGGGAAGTGCAGGGAGGTCTCTGAGGTCCCTGTCCTTGCAGGCACGTTCCAGCACTCAGCATCTGCCTGATTTGGGGAAAATAATTTCCTGGTGCAGGGGCTGCTGCTCCAGCAGGGAGATGGAGGGGAAGCATGCTAGGAAAATGCCTTTCCTTGCCAAGCTTCAGGGAGCCAGCCCTTAGCAGTTTAAACCCCCTTGCTCCTGCCAGCCTGGGGGGGCTTTGGGTGCCAAAGGCCATCCCGGCTGCCGGGGAAGCAGGGCCCGGCCCCTCACCCTCCCCGCCGTCTGTCCATCCCTCCCCAGGCGATGGGCTCCGGTGGCCGCCCCAGCGCCCCGACCTCGCGGCAGCCGGCTCCACGCCGCCTCTGCTGCTCTAATTACTCTTCTCACACCCAGTGCTGGGCCCTCCAACCAAATTACGATCGATTCTTCGCTCCAGCCCAGTCGATGCCATTGACTGAGGTATCAGAAAGACAAATCCAGGCTCCCTGTCCCAGGAAGGCAGCGGCAGCCTCGGGGGTGATGCCACCACGCGTGGTAAGACACGGGATGCACGGGGCTGCCTTCATTTAATGCTCTCCATCCCGAGAACCATATGGGTAGGGCAAACGCCTTCAAGGACTTGAAAGCACCAGCTCAATTGTTCTCTGGCTGCTGGATACAAGGCGACCGGCAGCAGGGACCAAGCTCCTGGACCACACAGCCCCGACCAGCCAGAAATCCCCGGCACCAAAGGACTTCCCTCCCAAAACCTCCTCTCCCTCTGCCCAGCTCCAGCTCCCATCCGTAAGGGAAAGGATTTTCTCTTAACCTGCTGAATCAGCAAATCCAGCCTGTAACCAGGACTGCAGCCCAGCCACCTGAATTAAGCACGATGATATTTAATAGCACGGGCAGCTGATGAACCAGCTAACCTGGGAAGGGGGGGAGCTCACCCGGGCAGCGTTACACCCTGCATGGGATGGGGATGCTGTGGTCCTCCCCTGCCCCAGCACGGGGATGAGCTGTCCTTCTCCATCACGCCATGTGAGGAACCAAACCCCAGCCCGGGGCCATGCTCCCCAGTAGCCGCAGGCAAGGCTGCAGAGGGGAATAATTGAATCAGAGCCCCGACAAGGGATCGCTAGCTAAACCTCCCCTGGCCCAGCATTACACAGATGCAGGGGCAGCCCCCTCCTCCCGTGCCTCCCAGGAGCAGATAATAGACCCCGCATGAGGAAATTACAAGGAATTTGCAGCCATCCCATCTAATCCACAGGGGAGACATCTGAATCCTACAAGGAGCATTTGGCTTCTGGGTACAGAAGAGCTTAGAGACATGCAGAGGCATTAAAAACACACACGGGGATTAAGCTGGGAACTGGGAAGGGAGAGCACAGCTGGAGACCATGGGTTACCGTGGGAGAAGACGCTTGGGGCTACCCAAGGGCTGTGGGTAAACAGGCTTTAGGCAACGTCTAAGTGTCCCCAGTGCCCTGATCCAGCCTTGGAGCCCGAGGCGTCAGGGATGGAGGTGGGAACCCACTGGATGCTGCAGGACAGGTGGGGTTTGACCACGGTGTGCAAAAGTGAGGTGCCACAGGGTTTCGAGCTCCAACGCCCAAGCAGGCACCGAGCGCTGCAGCCCATGCCCAAACTCGCAGCCAAGTCGGAGCACACAGCCTCGGGGCAGGGCAGAGCGAGCCCCGAGCATCCCCCATGGCCAGGTCCGTGCCGGTGGGGTCTTCCAAGGATAGACTTTGGCAATGTCCCTCATCATTTGGGATTTATTCTGATCATCTCTAATCCTCTGCCTTGATTGCTGAGACTCCCAATCTCATTAGCTGGGCTACGCTGGTTGTTATATATGTTGGGGGGGTGTTTAAAATCTATATTAATCCCATCTCGATAATCTGGCATTTATTGATTTTTATTTTTAACCTTTCATTTTATTAAGATGAGCCAAGGCAGCTCCCTGCTTGCGGGGGCAGCCCCAGCCCTGCACCCCCAGCAAACCCTCAGAGGTGTGACGTGCGATGCCCTGGTGACACCAAATGCTCCCAAAAAGCTGGTTGACACCAGCCCATGGAGGAGATGCTACCCCTGGCCTTTGCAGGCTGCGAGCATCACCAGGGGCACACGAGCTGCCAACATACCCAGCGGCACCGACCCCCGGGGTTCTCTCCTTTAAACTCATTGTTATAATTTTTCTTAATTATCACAGAAAGAAGCAGCTTCCGCCTGGCGTGTTTGGGGACATCCGCGCTCGCAATTGCCTGATGAGGAAGGAGCCATTAGCACCCCGTCAAAACAGCTTCTCAAAAACGAGCTTTGACAAAATTGTCACGGGAGAAGAAGCAGGGGGGAGCGAGGGAGCCCAGCGCAATTGTACATCATTTTGACAGCTCACATTAAGGCAACTTCAGGCACCTCTGGGAAATTACCTCCCCGTTAAACAGAGCTTGCAGCAAGCGCGGCGCTTCAGGGGCGAGCTCGGCAGCCCAGCTCCCCGGGCAAAGCTGCCACCGGGCAGGATTTGGCCTTGCTGGGGCAAACCAGGGCAGGAGGGTGCTTCTCAGGGTGCCCAATGCACACGTTTGTGCACGGAAACCGAGGCCCTGTGCCTCAGTTTCCCCGAGCACAAAGTCCTCTTGGCTGCAAGGGTAAATGCAGCAGCAACAGCTGCTGATGTGGCTGCAACCTGGATGCTCGGAGGGGGATTTCCTCCAGCCCCAGGCTCCCTCCTCCTAACCCACCTGCTCCCGCAACACGGGAACAAGCCACCTCTTTGCTCCAGCTCAGAGGTAATAGCTGTTTACCCGCCTCCTCTCTAGACCCTTGGCAAAAAGCGAAATGCCAACGACTTCGGGAACAGCTCGTGTTTAGCTTGGCAGGATGGCTATTGTTCCTATATTGCAAATGCATGTATCACACAGAAATGTTTTGAGCGAAAGCACACTGTTCCCCCCAGTCCCGCTACAGCAACAGCAAGCACCATCTTACAGCTTCAGGCACGTCAAGATGGGCTTTTCAGGGTGAAGCCATCTCCAAAGGCTCCCCAAATTATGGGGTGGGAGAAAACCAGCTGCAGCATCCCAGCCTAGCCCCATAGCAAACCCATCCCTCCATCCCAATCGAGCTGCTCTGGGCACATTTGAGGCCAAAGCTGGCGAGTTTTTTTGCACGAGGTAGGAGAAATCTTGATGGAGCAGAGCCAAAGAGTCAAGCGACAGGATTGCACCGGCTTCGTCACGTGCCTCGAGATCCTCGTGGGGAGAAAACCAACGCAGAGGCGGCAGTCCAAGGGAGAGGTGAGAGGTGCGGCAAGGGGGAGGGCAGCTCAGTGGCCTTGCTGTATTTTTAGCTCCTGGTTTTATTTGAGAGCCAACGGTTTAAGAAGGAGGTTGTTTTAATTGGAACTCCAGTCACTAAGGAAAACACAAGGAAGGGGAGTAAATATATAAAAATAGTCATGTTTCTAAAGGTTCTGTGGTATCTGCCTAATTAAATGGAGTGTTTTAATTACAAATCAAAGTTAGTGCCATTTAAAAAAAACAACAACCCAACCCACAGGCATTTTCCTTGATTTGAAGACCAGCTGACGTGGACTTGGAAAAACAAGTTCGGACCCACTCGTTTGCCATGGCACCAAAGCAGATTTGGAGAGACCCCCGGACAGGCCACAAGCATAGCGGGAACCGGGAGAGACGGGCACACATCGGCACGGAGAGACGACGCGGAAAAGCAGCTCCGTAAGGAAAATGAAGAGCCAAAGGGCAGAAGTGATGCCAACCTCCCCTCTTAACCCACGGTACTGAGGAAGCCAGGAGGAGACACATCACTTGGAAAATAGATGGATACTTCACGGCAGTGCCTGCTTAGCCCGGTGGGATGGCTTTCCATCAAGTGACGATACTGTCTGCGCCAGCATTGAAATAGGGCAGGTGGAATATGGTAACTCCCAAAATATTGGGTGAAGAGGTGCTTCATTCCCCCATCAGCCCCTCTTGTCGGGCAGATGTTTAGAGGAGCTGACAGAGACCAGGCGGTTTGGGGTCAAAATCCCCCTGCAGCTCCTGGGGGTGCCTCACCCCTTGTTCCTACCAGGGAAACCCATCGCTGGAGGTCCTGACTGTCCCCTGGACTCAAAGCAAGTCAGCAGGAGGTCGCTATCCCCCAGTCCAGGGGTGAAGGAAACTGGTGGTACCCGTAAGACGCTCCTCAAAGCCAGACACTCATAGCCCAGGATCTGGGGCAGAGCTAAGCAGCAGTCAGTAAAATACTAGAGAACTATAGACATCGAGGCACGTGCATCAAGATGTCAACCATCTGGGCACGTCTGATGAGCAAAAAGCCCCTTTTCTGTGTTGTTCCAGACATCCCGGTTCCCGCACTGCTGGTGTCGGGCATCAGCTCTCCGGGCACCGGGTCCCCAGGGCTGGATCCTTTTCAGGGCTAGGGACACCCAAGAGCTTTTCACCCCCCCCCGTACCTGAGTGATGCACAGCCGTCACCGGTGGCTGTGTGACTGACAGCTCCCTGCCTAGCGCTTCAAAACGTCTCCCCAGCAATTACCTCCACAAAAAGTTACTAAGAAAAGTCTTTGTCTGGAAGGGATTAGAATGGCACTCATTAAAAAAAAAATTGGCATGAAGAACTATGTATATTGCAAAACAAAATGTGTTGCTTTTTAATATGTTTTTATAACCCAAACAAATTTGTTTCTCACACTCCCAGGCTGGAAAAAGGAGTCGTCCGACAGTTTAGGATTGCAGTTTGCAGTCAGCTCCGCCAAAGAATCTGTTGCAAAGCTGTCGCAGCAAATAAATGCCGTTTCCCTGCTGTGCTGCAGCTCTGCTGGCACTCTGGTCACCGTGCCGTGGCTTGCACGGCAGCCGCGGGTCCCCACCCCGGC
>NW_008824412.1:7259-8864 GCF_000699105.1 Pygoscelis adeliae | reverse complement strand
CGTCGCCCCCGGCTGACAAGGACACGGTGGCCTTGCACAAGGCTTTGTGCAGACAGCACAGCCTCTGCAGGGGCATCGCTCCGTCCCCAGGTTCTGCCTGCTCTTGCTCTGCCGACTGCAACCAAGCTCAACGTGCCACGGCCTCGCCGAGGTGGCCGGGTGCTGCCCGTGCCGCAGCTGGGAGGAGAGAAACCCTCGGCTGATCTCCCCGTCCCCATGTGCTCTGTCCTCCACCACCATTTGCATTTTCCTCTCACCACCTGGGTCTGACTCCTCATCAGCAAAAAGGGAGGAAAGAGTCACAGCAGGTGATTTTTTTTTTTAATTTTTACTGGAAACGAATGTACAGCCCCAGCTCCTTGAACCCTTGCAGAGACGAAAAGGCATTTGAACATACAAATGTCTTCCCATCAGTGCTGCAAAGCCAGAGGCGGACTGCGGGGACGAGGCACCAGGCACGGCCAGAGCAGCCCTGCAACCTAAAGCCAAGGCAGGCTCGGCTGCGGGAAAAACACCCGTGGGGACCCACCGGCACCCTTCTAATCCCACCGGCGCAAGACATGCCAGGGAAACGACCCCCGTATCCTCGGTCAGCTGGGAAACCCCCCCCAGAACTGAGCATCCTTCAGGAAGAGGGGAAAGCAGAGCCACCCCCTCCCTGCGGCGGCGCTGCCCTACATGCCTTTCCTCCCCCAAAAAGTCCACGTGCGTTACCTGCGTTTTATCATCTGCGCAGCCAGACAGGGCATGAGGTGCTGCTCCCAAATCACCTGCGCAGGCATCTCAACCGGAGGACCCGGAGACTCCCGGCTGGTTGCCTGAGGGGCTCCGAAGAAAGCCCCCCCCCCCCCCACGAAAAGCTGCCTGCAACAGGCAGGGAGCCATCCCAGCCAACCCACAGGGAAGGCGCCGGGAGCTCGCTCCGCTTTATGCTCGGAGAATGGCTGATTCACGCTTTTTCCAGGCATCCCCTGCAAAACCTTGGATGAAGACAAAACTCAAAGCTGAGCGGGTGTCTTCCACAGCGCGCCACGCTGGGCTTCCCTTCAGGAGGGATGCTGTGAGCCAAAACTGTGTAATTTTTTGTAAAAACACAAGAGAAGGCCTTACGACTTAATTAAGGAGAACTGAGCCCCCCTGCGATAAATCAGCCCAGCCCCAGACACCTGCTGCTCTGACCCTCAGAGCCTGGTTATTTTTAGGCAGCACCAAAAAAGTCAAGTCTATTTTAACAATATATTTTTTTGCACTTAATTTTAAGTCCTTAATAGATGCAAAGTGCTGGATCAGGAGTGCTGCAGACTCAGAAAAGGAGCAGGAATCCCCCAGCACAAGCCAGGTTAGATGGTAGGGGACAGGGAAAGCAGAATAAAGGCAGTAAAAAAAAAACCGTCCTAAAGAGGGGAAAAAGTCAGTTTTCAGCCCACTTTCTGCCTTAATAGGGATGCTGGGCAAGGATCGGGCAGAGCAGCCGGGCACCCATGAGCCATCCCTGGGGATGGTGCATTCACATGGAGGACGTTAAAATGAGAAGGGGGGCACTCAGACAGAAGAGGGTGCCCCCAAGGGACTGGCAGGGGCGGAGGGACCAAACCACACCCACCC
>NW_008824412.1:4364-6631 GCF_000699105.1 Pygoscelis adeliae | reverse complement strand
CAGCCCCTCTCCCCATCACCCCCACAACCCTTCCCAACCCCCAGATCATCGTTCAGGCCCCCTCAAATATTCTTAGGCTCCACCTGAAGCCACGCACGCACCCGCAGAGTTAAACAATAGCATCGATGCTTTATTAATTTGCAAGGATAGAGGCAATTAACAGCACTTCGCTTCGAAAAATCCTAATTGGTTTTCTGCCGAATTTCCTACGGACACGGGTCTCTGCTCGGGTAACTCTTCACACGAGCAGCACCGCAAGGGGATTAGAGCAGTGGGACACGCAGATGCCAGCGGATATTTATGACTGCTGCAAGATAAATAGCAAGGTGACGTGGGTGACGCTTATCCCCCAAGCAGCGCTCCATCACCGTTGCCTCGTTGTACTGAAGGCATGATAATGGCTCCGAAATGTTTGGCATGATGCATGCTGCGTGAGAGTGTCAGTTGCTGGGGCAACCGGCTGCAGAGGTACCCAGGCCTCCCCTTGGACAGGCTCCAAAATGGACGGAGTCCCCCGGCCCGGGCCAGGCAGGGACAAGCTCATCGGCGAGAGAGCAGCATTGCACAGCGCGCTGAATTTTTATAAGTAGCTGGAGTTTTAATTGCTTTGTAGGGGATTGCGGGTGCATTAACAGGAGCAATATTAGGGATGCGCCAAGGGCAGCAAGTAAGGACCACCCCCCTCGGTGCTGCAGCAGGGTGCTGGGACCCGGGTGACCCAAATTCACTGCTTATTTCTCAGCAAAATCATCTCCCCAGCCACTGCTGTAACCCAGGGCACCGCAGCCAGGCATCCGGACCTAGTGCCAGGCTCTGCCACGGGACACCTGGGAACACGCCACCGCATCTCTCTGGATAACGAGGTTTTCCTCCCCAGGAAGGGGGAGCACAGCATGGGTACCTTCATTAACGCCTGCAAAGCCACGTGGAGGGGCACGAATGCAAGGGGACCGCACGCACCCTGCAGAGAGGCACTAGCAGGAGCTGCAATGCCAAACAAGCCAGAGAAGGTCTGGTCCAGCCCAAAATTACCCTTCATGTTGCACACTGAGCAACACAGGCACCTTTTTCTGCCCATAACCAATGCCATGAACAAACAGGACTCCCCTAAACAGACCTGAGCAGCAACTCCATGCCCAGAGCCCCCTGAGCCACATCCCCTGGAGCTCAAGGCAGAGTCCCCACCCGAACCATTTCACACCATCTCAGACACCTTGGAAATCCGGGTGCTGCTGGGGGAAGGACCCGCTCTGCCAACTCTCCCTACCCCAAAGCACGCACCGAGGCCTGTTTCCCAGGGGAGGTGACAACCCCATTGCAGCCAGCACCCCCATCACCCCGCAAGCACGGCGAGCATACCCCTCATGACGCAGCCCAGCCATGCTGCCGGTACCTGACCAGGAGAGCCACGGGGTTGCCGAGCCGGGCAGGAGCCAGGGCAGAGCAGCAGAAGGGCTAGGAGGGGTCCTGCTCCCCTATTGAAAGATTCATGCTCCGCAGCTGTGGCTCCCACGGCGTTTGGGAGGCTCCAAGTGCTCCCTGTCAGGGCTGTCGTGGCTCCTGCATCCTTCCCCACCCTGCATCCCCCTCCTGCTGGTGGGCATCCCCTCGGGAACGCTGTCCCCCTTTGTCCCGCTCATCCATGGGAGCCCCTGTGCTCCTGTCTCGGCAGCAACGTGTTTCTCCACCTAAAACCCCCTTCCCCACTTGAATCCATATTGATTATTTCGCTCCATTAAGAAGCAGTGTCCGTGGTGGCAAATCCGCCGGCAGCTCATCCCTCGCCCCTGCCTCCCCTCTCCAGTGCCCTTCCCTTAGCGCCTCCGTCCATCCCAGCATCAGCCTCGCCGAGAGCTCCTTAAAAGCCCTCTAAGCCAGGAGCAAACCTCGGGTGGGGGGGATGCATGCATCCGGCCCACCGGAAAATCCCGCACCGGCGTGATGCCGGCACCTGCACGGAGGCGTGCCCGTGTCCACCGGTCTCCAGCAAAACCCACAGCCTCAGTTGTGCTCTAACCACTGCCATGTCGTCTCAGGCACATTGCGGGGAGGGGGGGCTTGGGGACGTCCTTTGGGGAGCCGCCTGGAGATACCTAGGGCAGGGGATGGGTGTGCTGGAGGTGCACTGCACGCCCATCCCTGGGCGGCAGTGTCCAGCCGCGGCTGCTCACCCCGCAGACCATCTTCCCAGGGACTCGGCAAAGCTCATCAGCGTCGCTGAAATCCCTCCCTGCAGGCTCGGGCTTGCCGAGAAAGCCCACGCCGGC
>NW_008824412.1:2310-3453 GCF_000699105.1 Pygoscelis adeliae | reverse complement strand
TGGCCCCCAGCCACAATGGGTTGCCCGCAGCTCCTGCCTGCAAGCTGCCCCCGGGGTGGGGGGGTGGGTGTTGTGTTCTCCCCCGGCTGTCCCTCCCGGAGCATGTCTCGGAGTGCATGGGGCCAAGTGCTGAGGCATCCCAGAGCATCCCTCCCTCCCCAGTGCTGAGTCACTTGGTGCCGGCGGTACCCAGGCTGCAGTGGCAGTGTAGGGCTGGCGGGCGGCTCCTGCTCCAGCACCCACGCGGCAGATGGCAAGCCTCTCGCCTTGTGATTTGATTTTTTTTTTATTATTTTTTGCTGTTATTTTGGTCCGCGGCCCCCTCTCCCTCCCTTCCCCCTGCCGTGTCCTCTCGCCACCTCCTCCGGGGAGGAGGGGAGAGGGTGACCGTGGTGAGCACCAGGTTTTTGCACGAGGGAGCGGAGCTTTCGGTGCCTCCCTGCAGCCCTTGGTGGCTTTCCTGTGGGACGTCGCAGGCTGGCAGTGTCCCACATGGAACAGCACTGGCTGGGGTCAGGCCGGCCCCGGAGCTTCCCACGGCACCGACACCGCTGCCGGCCGGGGCGGGTGATGCCGGCGTCCCCCAGCTGAGGTCTACACGCTCCTCCTCTGCACATCAGATGGTGGCCCTGGGCATGGGGACATCCTGCAGTGCCCCGGTGAGGTGACAGGTCTCGGGAGTGCTGGCGAAGAGACACCCACCTGCCCCATCACTGCCTGGCACCTCCCTGAAGGGCCATCAGCGGCACGAGTTTGCTGGGCCTCAGTCGGGTTCCCAGCAGGCAAGTGACTGATGCCACCAAACTGACGTGACAAGAAGCGTGGCCAGCCGGAGGGACGTCCCTCCTCAGGGTCCGGTCTGTCCTTCGCAGGGTCCCCGAGACGCCAGTGCCGCGGCGAAGACCGATGCTCCTCGCGCCGACAGCACCTAACAAGGTCCCGAATGCTGGTCATGGCCACGAGCAGCAACCTGATGCACAACCCTCCCAGCCACCCGCGGGGGGGTGATCAGCGCTAAGGAAGAGCGCGGTGACGAGGCTCTGGGCCGCTCCTGCGGGGATCCGATTTCTCTTCCACTCCCTTTGCCATGGCTGCGCGCAGCCGAGCCGCGGGGGAAGGCCCTCCACGGCACTACACGTTCAG
>NW_008824412.1:1259-1601 GCF_000699105.1 Pygoscelis adeliae | reverse complement strand
GTTTGAGGCCAGGGCTTGCGGAAGAGAAGCGTGGAGTGCAGCCCAGAGCAGCCGGAACAAGAAGCTCAGGTGCAGCTCATGGCCACGGGGCATTGTGGAAGCCAAAAGCAAAAGCCAGCCAAACCCACAGAAGAAACGTCCATGAGATGGACACGACTCCTGGCTGGGGAATCACAGACCGATTCTCTACGGCAGCTGGGGTGGCTTTGGCCAGGGAGAGACAGTTCCCCCCTTGCTGGCAGGGGGAGGGCAGGGCAGGCGGCTGGACTGGGGCCAAGTGAGGTCTCCTGCCTCAGTTTCCCCAGCCCGGAGAGGGGAGAGGAGCAGCATCAGCTCGGGCAA
>NW_008824412.1:542-886 GCF_000699105.1 Pygoscelis adeliae | reverse complement strand
GCTGCAGCAGGAGGGGGCCCCCAGCCACCCCGCGTTGCCCCTACTGCCCACAGCAGTGCAGCAGGGGCCTCCCCCATGGGGACCCTCCTGCTGCTGCAGCCCCCGACTCGCCCGGAATAACAAGCAGGCAGAGGCACGGAGCCGCCGAGAGCATCTTTGCAGCGACGTTCGGCCGGGTGCTAATGAGCCCCAGACTCTCCGATCTGCTCGGTGAATGTCATGACCCAGATTAATTGCTCAAAAAGACACCCAAAGGCTGCTAATAAAAGAAAAAAAGGAGGAAAAAAAAGAAAAAAAAACAACCTCAAACCCACAACAAGCCCCCCACAGTAGCCAGCATCCCA
>NW_008824412.1:0-349 GCF_000699105.1 Pygoscelis adeliae | reverse complement strand
CGCCTTCCCAGCGGTTGCCAGCACGACCGGATGCTGCCGCGGGACCCCCACAGCCCAGCGCAGCCCTATGCCTCTCGCTGCCCGGGGGCTGCACCTTTCAGAGGCAGCGCTATCCACTTGGGGGGGGAAACTGAGGCATCGGGGGGCCAAGTGCTTCAAGGGACACGGCTGCTTCACTGAGAGCTTTTTCAATGTCACCCAGAGTCCTCGCTGGCACGGGGCATTGCACGGAGGTGGCCTTTGCGTCTCCATCCGAGACCTTCCTCCTGAGAGCAGCATTTCTCCTCCGAGCCTGCAGACATAAGCATCCTCCAGGCCTTTGGCTTCCCGGCCCTTGGGCAGTACGTGG
>NW_008824411.1:8307953-8311437 GCF_000699105.1 Pygoscelis adeliae | reverse complement strand
TTATACGGCCTGAATCAGAAATGGCTGGATGTCAGGAGTTTGCAGCTGCAATACAGGAATTTCATTTATCATCAAAAGGAGAAAGAGCTCCTTCATGCTGAGATCAGAACTGGGCTAACTATACCATTTCCTCGTCCAGCCTTCGTAAGGGTGTTCCAGCGGCTGGGAGCAATGATTTATTCCATCGTGTTACCCAAACCCCGGTAAGGCATGTAGATCATGATGGGGCCAGGCCACATGGCTTTTTTTATTCCTGCACTTGTACAGCATCAGGCTCAAGGCCCAGAGTATTGCAGTGGTAGTCATGATGATGCTGATAATGATAAAGGAAGCGATCAAGGCAAAGTTTGTAGGTAGAGATGATATATATATTTTTTAGCTTACTGATATATTTGAGAAAATCAGATGGCTTTCAGTGACACGAGCCCCTCTTCAGGTCTGGAATAGCAGCACCAGACTTCAAAGCTACATGTAGGATGAGAACAACTTCTCAGAACTTGAGTCGATAGGTCTCAGATCATTTCCAAAATAAAACCTAGCGGGTATTTGTGGGATAGGGGTGTTGTTAGTCACAGAGAAAATGGTGATAAGTTAGTAATCTTTTGGGGCAAAGAGAAAGCTAATTATTTCTAAAATACATCTGTATGCACATATGGAATGTATGCGTGAGTGTATATGTGTGGTGTATACAAAAAGAAAGATTTCGATGTTATGACCTATAATTATCAATCCCTTATGTATAACTAATCTATATAACATTTTGCATATATAATAATACAGTAAGAAACTTGCTGATCTCTTGATCTACTTTATACCAGCATTGTGGCCATGTTTCTGAACTGGTGGAAAACCAAAATGCGTCCAGAAGTGCTGAAAAGGATCAGTGCTTTGTTACTTGTTATTTAATAGCAGCATTGTCCCGATTGTCTGGGGCAGCCTCGGCAATGTGCCATTGCTCCACCAGCACCAGCAGAGCTGCTCCAGCCAAGCACTTGTCCCGGCTGGATGTGTCCAGAGGTGCCACCACCCTCCGAACCAGCGCTGCAATGAGCGCATGCTCTGTAATTCAACAGAACTTCATGAGCAGATGAAGTTAGGTGTCTTGGGGTCCTGCCGTGGCCACCCAGCTGCCCTGTAGCCTACAGCTGCTTGGTGAACCCACCACTCATCGCCTAGCCCTGCTTTCCAACATGTGGGCTGTTGCTTGGCTGGATAATCCCCATGTGCCCAGAGGTGCCCAGGGGTAAGGACTTTCTTGCTGTGGTGTGTTGATGTAGCACCATGGTAGGAGGGATGCTGCAGCACCAGCTGCAGCTCCTTACATGTCCATGACTGGTGAGGAAGGGGGCTGGGAGGCAAGAGCAAGGCTGGAAGGAGAAGCTCATCTGCTTTCACACATGCATGTGCAGAGACACGCACACAAGGAGGTTTAGGACAGCAGCTCTGTCATAGGGAGGTGGAGCTGGGGATGGGAGCATGTGTATGTGCGTGTGCTGGGGGCACAGGCAGGGAACAAAGCAACTGTCTGGAGAAGGTGACTACAGGAGGGGAGGAGAGAGGGCTACAATTGGTACCAGATGCCCTCAGAAGCTAATGACCTGACAAACGCTGTGCTCATAAAACAAATTCTTTAAAAAGGAAGCAAATGGAAATATAAGCTAGTGAAAGAATTTGCAGCAGCTGCCCTGAAACCGTTTCTCACTTCATAAACAGGTCTGCATTGAAAAAACAGCCCCTTTCTTCTTGTTCTCCTTTGTGGTCCCCTCCCGTGCCCACTGGCTCTTTCAAGGCTGTGGCCTGCAGGTTTCCACTGTGTCTTTGGCTCAGTGGACTTGTCTAGAGTCAACAGCACATTGCGTTCCCTTAACGTCCATGTCAGCACTAGGGTTTTTTTGGGGGGGTTTTTTTTTTTGGTTGTCACTTGTGGGATTTCTAGCCACGCATCTCTGACTGGAGAGGTTGAGCAAATGCAAGGGGCAAAGGGTGAAATGCAGTGCACAAAAACTCTCTGCAGCCCTGTGCAAAGCAGGGAGCAGAGGGGCAGGCCTTTGGATATACCTCCCTCCCTTCTCTCCCCAGTTATCACCTGCAGCTGCAGTACCTCTGCCCCTGCTTCAGGAGGGCTGCTGTCATTTTTTTGCACTGGTACCACTTGATAAAAGATAAAGCCTGACCGCCAGATAACCAGGGCATTTTCTTGTGGGAGCTCTTGTGTCAACCCTCTGTCTCGGCCCCATTCTGTCCCAGGTAATTAATCTACTGGCTGCATTTCACTGATGGAGACCATAACCCCCTGGTCGGCACTCCTCTTCACTGTGTGACTATTTGTGATGCTTAATTAATCAGTACCAAATGGCTGGTCCTTGGCGGGAAGCTGCTGCAGTGAGTAGGGGGCTGTTTATTTCCCAGGAAATTATTTTCCACAGGTGACATATTGCAAGCTTTACTGGGACCTCTTGTAACTTAAGGTGGTGCACAGGGGAGGGTAATTCCTCCTTTTAGCTGCATCTCACCTTGGTGGCCTCAGCTGAGTCTCTAGAGCTGGACAGGTGTGTGTTGAGATGATCTTGATCCCAAAGAGCCCGATGTCAACATGTACAGGCTTGAAATGCTGCCTGAGCCTGTGGGAAGAGCAGAGCTGCTGAAGACCATCAAAGCAGAGTGGGAAGGTGACCAGAGTGGGGTGGAGGAGACAGCTGCAGCATGTTCAGCTTCTCCCTTCCACCACAGGCTGTGTGGACAGGAAGCTTGGGCAACTCTGCTGCCAGGTCTGGGGGGCACTGTGTGTAGTTTGAAGAACATTTCATGGATGGTTCCCTAGTATCTGCAGAGGTTCCTTCTCCAGCTAAACATTTCCTTGCAGTTGGAGAATCCTCTGTGGATTCTCTGATGGTTAATACAGAGTTTGACATACCTACCGCCCTTCTAACAGCACAGGCTTTAGAAAGGCCTCTTCATCTTTTTTTTTTTTTTTTCCTGACTATCTATTGCTGCAAATCTTGTCTTATTCTGCACTAAGGCTGACTGAAATTGAGGTGTGGATTCAAAAGACCAGGAAAGAGAAACACCCAATGTTACTGTCTGGGCTTTGTTGCCTTTGGAAAGTGCAAATCTCTTGGTGTCCACTGCCTGTCCCCCCACACTCATGTCTGAGACAATGTGTGAGCAGAGTATGTACAGGAGGACACATGTGAATGGCTGGGATCACATGTGAGTCTAACGGTGTACTCCCTATGGCACCGCAGAGCACAGTTTCAGGAGGTCTCTTGCCACAAGTTCCCTGGTGTCCAGTATGATTTGAGCATGTTGGAGATGAGAAATTGTCATGTGGTAGAGACCGCCCTGCTGCTGGAGAAGCTGCAGCACTCTCAGGAAGGTGCTACAATGACTGTTGTTTATTCCTTGTGCATTCAGGAGTGCTGCTTGATAGGACCATTTGATATAAACTTTCCCACTTTGGCCATGAGAGTTGTGGCCATGCTGG
>NW_008824411.1:8303811-8307924 GCF_000699105.1 Pygoscelis adeliae | reverse complement strand
TGCTCCCTTGGTCCACCTACACTGAGCACCACCAGCCTCTTGGTGCCAGGCTGTGTGCAGGCTCTGTGCAATGCAGCCTGCGCACCCCGGGGCAGAGGAGCTGGAGCAGCCCCACTAGAGAGTATGGGTTTTGGAAGGAGCATTGTTGGGCCGTGCCTCCTTTCATCAGCTTGGAAGGACATGATGGTCTGTGGGAAGGTGTGGGCTGGGGTTGGGCCAAGGTCCAGCCAAGGTAGAGCTGGGAAAAAGTACCCTCCTGGCAACATCATCAGGAGACTTCAAGCCTGGAAGAAGCTGGGACTGAGGGATAGGCGTGCATCTCTGCAGGCATCTGTGACCTGCTGAGCATCCCATGCAGGTGCTACCCAGAGAGAGTCCCTCCTTGCTGCAGAAGCCCTGGGACCCGCTTGCTGATCCCTTCCCTCTTCTCCTCCATAGCTGTGTCCACGGTGCCTGTGCAGTATCGGGAAGCTGCATGCGGCCACTGCTTGCTCACACTGCCACCCTCAACTGCACCTCCAACAGCCCAAGGCACATGGTGTGCACCATTGCCTGCGAAAAGGGCTTCGTCCTCCGCTCCAGCAATGGGAAGAGCCTGGGCTCCATGCAGGTGAGTGGACCTCAGGGTGGGGGTGACCTCACAGCCCGTTGGACCGAGTGCTAGTTAAGAAAGGTTTAACCACCCTGAGGTGGTTGGAGTGACCCCAGGACACCTCATTCCTCCAGCCCCGACCTCCTCACTGCTCTTCCAATGAACCTCAGCCCAGTGGAGGCTCTGGTGCTGGACCTCTGTGTTGGTGGTCCTGCTCTGGGGACTACTCTCCTTCCCTTGCTGCAATCCTCCTAGCTGCCTGCAGACCATGGCTCTGCTGGGCAAAAAGCTGCTGCAGGGGTTGTCCTAAGTCAGGGTGATGCAGTCCCGCAGAGGGAGAGGTAGACATCTCTGTTCTCCAGATGGGCATTGCTGGCAGGGTTAAACACCCCTGTGACATTTTCTCTCTTAAAGCTGAAGTTAGTGGCTCAGGAAAAAATGAAGTCATTGCAGAGTGACTATATTTAGAGGTAGCCAACAGCACTGAGAGCTTTTCTTCCTTTGTGTTGTGTTGCCATAACGCTGCCCACGCCAGTGGGGCAGCACAGAGGTCACCATGAGAGAGTTTGTCCTGCTTTCCAGAGGGCTGGTGGATGCCTCGTAAAAGCCACAAGCCAGCATGACTCTTAGCTGTTGACTGAGGAGACCTGGAACTGATGTGTCCTTGGGAGCTGAGCTGCCTTGGGTCTGGGCAGTCCCCTTGGCAAGGTTGTGGGCACACTGTGTCCCGTCCTTAGGCTGTTCCTAGAGGGGGAACAGGAGTCTTTGGGGCTGAGCTGGTCCCTGTGCCAGCCTGAGCAAGAGCATGAACTTGCAAGGGGTGGAGACAGATGGAGGTAAGTCAGGCCGTTGCAGCAGGATGGACCTCTCATCCCCTTGGAGAGTTGCAAGTCCTCATGATGTCTGGCAGGCAGGTTTCCTGTGCTGCAGCCATTGGTATTTGCTGAAAGAGAAGTGGGTGCTGCGAAGTGCAGTGGGGCAGCTGGGGGTGCACTGCTCAGCCCCTCATCACCAGGGGGTTTATTAATTACACGGCCACATGGCTCTGTGGGCCAAGGCATGCCCAGGGAAACCAAAATGTTCCCGTTCTCCTCTGAAATGAAATCATGCAAAATAAATCTGCCTCAGGTGATGGTTTTCATGCATTTAGCAGCGAGATGGGAAACTTCTGGACAGAGCTTTGCCATGTGACTGTCACAGCAGATGGCAGCTTGCAGGTGCCCTGCCTTGAGCCCCCAAATGATGATACTGGTTTGGCTGTGTGACTGTACACATCTTGAGGCATTTTGGTGAAAATGCACACAGCTCTCCCCTGAGCATCCTCTCCACCTGGTTCAGCTACACCATGATCATACCATACATCCAAGAGTACCAGACTCAAATTTAGTGATGACTTTCAGAGCCACCGTGTCCATGTTCAATCAAAATGTGTTGGCTGGGAGGACAGGTCACACATTTGACTGTACAAGCAGCATGGTTGTACTCAGCCAGTGAAGGGACATCAGGAACAGTTGAAAGACACCTCTTTGGTTTGCAGCCCCTGCCTGAGGACTGCTGGGCTAGGGTTAGCAGTCTGGGAACAGAAATCATAGAACAGTTTGGGTTGGAAGTGACCTTTAAAAGATCATCTAGTGCAACCCCCCTGCCATGGCTTGGGACATCTTTCACTAGACCAGGTTGCTCGTGGCACACTGTTATCCACCACTCTGTTTTGATGAAGTCTGTGGCACGTGTTGATCATGTTTAGTGGTGGGACCACTGGGGGTTAGGTTCTCATACAGTCCCCCAGCTGTGTAAGAGGGGCTGTGTAATTAAGATTTGTAAATTAGGTTATATGAACCTCTGATTTCAGTGGGGTCTGTGGAGTGAGGCATGAGAGAATCTGTGCATTTAGGGAAAAACAATCAACAGGAGAGCTGCCTGTCAATGGCTGAAGTAAGACTTGATCTTGTAGGGGAGAAAATTGCAGCGCACAGAGCTGGGAATAACTTGTAGTTCAGGAAGTTGTAGTGTATCTTGAAGGGACTTTCCTTTTTCCCTTAACGTGCTCTGGCACTGCCAGACAGTGTGCATGCAGCTAGCATTTTCTGGAGGCAAGCAGTTACAGACCAAGCATTAGAAGGTCTTTTGTGCAGGTGGCTTGTGTGTTACTCCAAGGGCCATTTACTGCTTTCACACCCCAAACACCACCCCATGAATAGGTAGGGGCTTTGTGACTTTGTGTCCAGAGTGGGGAGAAAGGGCACATTAGGGGAGGAAAAGTGGAGGAAAGATCTCCTTGTCCTGAAACCTGGGTCAGCCCTTTCTGCTGTGATGGCAAACCCACAGATTAAAGCTCACTTGCAGGCGTCTGATGGAGCCTTGCTTTCTCCACAGCAGGAGGTGGTGCTGACATGCAGCTCGGGGCGGTGGGACAGATCTGTGACTTGTGACCCTGTCGACTGCGGTGTCCCTGACCAGTCCCACGTGTACTATGCCGAGTTCTCCTGCCCCAAGGGGACCACCTATCTGCAGAGATGCTCCTTCTCCTGCATCCACCCAGCCAAGCTTCAAGGTACAGTCTGGAGTGCTGAGGGATTTAACTCTCCCTGTTTGGTGCCACCTTTTCATGCCTGTCCCAAGCTGTTCAAACAGAGTATTGCAACTTCAAATTTCCCGGTTATCCTGGCTTCTCCCAGCCAGGTGGGCTCTTGAGAGACCTCCCAAAATGGTGGGCATCCATCCCTCTTGAGCGAGGACACCATAGTATGGGGATAATTTCCTCTGACTCCCATCCCCTGGCTGGCAGCCCTTATCCATCCACCTCAGGGTGTAGGGACGTCTTCTCCTGACAGCTGGTGAGGGCTGGCAGCCTCCAGCATTATGGGGACAAGGGAGGCAAGAAGTGTGCAGGCAGACAGAGAGGACTTTAGAGAGCCAAAAATGGCTCGGTGCCTGGTGGCTGTGGGAAAGTGTGTGGTTCAGGAGTCCTGGGGCTGTATAAAGCCGTAGAGACTGATGCCCACAGCTGCAGAGCAGTCTGGGAGATGTTCACCACCCAGACACACAGCAGTCCCCCAGACATGCCATGGCCTGGCTTTCATTCTGCCGACTCTGTCAATAGCCGCAGGAATGTTTTTAAGCCAAGCTGGAGAAAGAGAGCTACTGTTCCTGTCTATACCAGGCTGAGCTGGATGGGATTTCGGGGGTAATTGCCTTGACAGCTTCAAGCATTGGGACTTTATGTGAGTTTCCACCAGTGCCTTTGCTCTGAACAATCACATACAACAAATCATTTTAATGGGTGCCCTATTTTATGGAGACATTTATAGCTGAAACGTATGAAAATAATTTTTTTTTTTTAAGTTAAATCTAAGGAGCAAAAACTGCAGGGAATTAAGGTCTCATTTCATGAGGGGGGGATGCCGGCAGATCCCCAGTGTGAGCTGATCAAAGGGTAGCGTGCGAATGACAACTCGACAGCCCAAATTCTGCACAAACTGATGCCTGTTGCCTTGGGTGGGTCAGCTGAGGGCAGGGCT
>NW_008824411.1:8281980-8303688 GCF_000699105.1 Pygoscelis adeliae | reverse complement strand
CCTTGATGGAGCACCCTGGGTGACTTCCAGCAGCTGACACGACGGCTGGTGGTGCTCAGCCAAGGCTGTTGAGCCACGTGGGTAAACCCACAGAGGTCCAGCTGACTCGGCTGAGCTGTCGATGCAGGGACGTGCCTGATGCTTTTTCTCCCTGAAGGCTCGCATCCTTACGGGCAGACTCTTGAGGCTAATAAATGCTAAGAATAGGCAAGGAAAGGATGACACTGCTGCACGGCACTTGGAGGCAGGGGGTGGCCCTCGGCAGTGCCGGGCCACTGGGAATGCAGGCGCTACACGGAGGCATGGTCTTGTCCCTGGTCCAAGAGTAGCTGTAGGCAGAGCAGCGGTCCTGTAAAAAGAAAGCAATGCTTGAAGGGAGCGTGGAGCAGTCTGGCTGCACCAGGAACCTGCTGATCCAAACCTCTTGGTAGGAAAAGTCCCATTCTCTCTAGTCCAGCTTTTTTTTTCTTGCTCAGCAGTTCCCAGTGAACCATCCATCATCCACGCCATGTGGGTGATGCAGTCCTGGACGCTTATTGCAGGCACCCAGAGCTGTGCAGTTTCAGCCACCCATTAGCTGGGTCTACCAAACCTCCTTTTCTCTAGAAGGACAACAGAAAGTTGGGCTGTAATACTCAACACAAGCCTTTTGTAACGGGTGGTTTGAATTCCCAGTCACACCAGTTAAGTCTCCCATATCTGTCCTGCTGGCACTTTCCAACTTGCAGTGCACGTGTAGCACAGGGTATGACAGCTTGTAAGGGAAGGTAAGGACAAGCTGCAAAAAGCACCTGAGGAGAATGGAGATGGGCTGAGCTAAACGTGACAGATAACTGTCATACACAAAAGCCCCCAACCCACTGAAGGCTATTCTGAGGCATCACCAGAGAGGGGAAGTTGAAGGGAAAGTCTGGGGGAGATTTGCAGAACCAAGATCCTCTCTCCATTCCCTAAAGTTGTCCCTTCCCCATTTCTGTCTGCATTCAAGGAGTTTGGTTTCTGCCCCAGCTTGAACAACCATGCAACAGAGTCCATGGTCTTTGTATTTGTTGCCTCCATTGGCATCAGTAGCCACTCTAACAAGAGGACTTTTGCTGGTTGCTCTGAGCTTCGCACAGCAGGACCCCATTCCCGGGTCGGCTGTAACCCAAACACACTGCTTCTCTTTTGGGGTCAGGAACAAACCAGTGGCTGACTTGCCTGGAGGACGGTCTCTGGTCACTCCCTGAAGCCTACTGCAAGCTGGAGTGCGACGTGCCTCCCGTGGTGGCCAATGCCAAGCTCCTGGTCCTGCGGTGCCTGCAGGGGAACCACGACGTGGGCTCAGTCTGTCGCTACAAGTGCAAGCCTGGATACCATGTGGCTGAGAACGCCGCAGGCAAGCTCAAGAAGTAAGTCTGTGGCAGACCTGTTATCATCATTTCCTTCCTCCTCTTCTCCCAGTGTGAGCAAGGAGGAGAGGTGATGGTATGTTGGCAGTCTCGAAGAGCTGATTTGATAGGTACAAGGCAGAGCAACTTGCTCTGGTCATGCAGATTTCTTGAGATACGAGAGGCATTCCCCTGGTTTAGGTGAAAGGAGGTGGGAACAAGATGCAAGCTGCTGTTGCATGCATGTGTACATTAAGTGCCTTAACCTACAGCATGCAAATTTTCCCATGCACCTCAACGTACTTGTTGCTGAAAATTAAGCATGTACAGAAGTGTTTGTGGGCTCTCAGGTAGTTAGATGTAATAAGATGCTGGAGCTGCTGTCTTTCCTAAGAGTGATAAAAAACATAGATAAAGGCACCTGGGGGTTGTAAGAATGAATGACTGCCTTTTGTCAGGGTTAACTTTCTACCCCCTGCACGTCTTGGCTAAATTTAATCTCAAGCATTGGCATTTCAATTGGAGAAGATTTCTCCCGATGCTTCGGGGAAAAATTCCTGGTGATTCACTAGCCCTGTGCTCAGCCAATATTGTGACGCTGGGGGGTAAAGCAGCATTTTGTTTGTGATGCCTCCAGCTGCAGTCCCTGTTGGGTATGGTCAATAAAGATTCCCTGGCACTGGCCGGGTCCTCCCCAGAGTCTTGATGCTAGCCCAAATCAGGTAATTATGTGCTAATTTTTTAATGCCCCCTTCCAGTTTTAATTGGATGCAGACTTCATCTCTACTTTGCTCTGGGGTAGGGTTGTTGTGCACTGGGAAGCAGTTGCCAAATTTCTTGCCTTGTAATGAAGGAAGTGGTTTCTGTAAACAGCTTTTTGCAGTGTTAGGAGCATTTCTTGGGCCAAGGGGAGCTAAGCAAATTATGATCATGGCTACAATCACATGGACTGCTTTGCAAACTGTGGAGCAGCTTGCGTGCCTGTGGCATTTCAGGCACAGGACATGCAATCAGATCAACGCAGCTTGCAAAGTTAGACCATCTCAGTCATGCTGCAGCAACTGCTGGTGAGAAGGTTGCCCTCTGGGAGTTCCTGAGGCTCCTCTAATGTGTGTGTAACTTCTCTATGGGTCTGAACAGCCTGTGAGACAAGTCAAGGAAAATGGTGTGAAGTGGTTTACATTTTCATAGCAATGCACGTTGACATAGCATTTTCACATCTGCTATTATCATTACTACTAATTCGTCTAACATGTTTGATGGTAGAGTACGATCCTATTACGGTAAGCAAAAAAACCACAACACATTAACAGAAGCAGAAACTTCATTGTTTCCTTATCATACAGATTAACTGCTATGTGAGTCGCCTGATTCAAAGCAAAAGCCTTTCCTTGGAAGAGTAAATGCTGGTGTACCATCTCATCTGGAGCTCTGCGTGTATACTCAGCATGAGTACAAACCCCTTGGCATGTGTAGTGAGTAGCAGCTACTAGCCATAAGCAGGCCAGTCAATTGCTGGATTGCTGGAAAGCCTTCTGGTGTTTCAGCCCTGGCAGGCAGAGGGTGGGAGCTGCCAGAGTGAGAGGTTGCTTTCTTTGTTCAGGCCAGTTTCAGAGAAAGCAAGTTGTTGGAGAAGGTGATAGAGAGCTCTGGAAGGGGCCAGGACTGGTGGGGTGCAGGATGCTGATGTGCTGGTGAGGGAGCAGGGTCTCAGCTGATGACTTGGACATCAAGTTTTGGGGTCTTCTGAAGTCTTTCTGGGTTCTTTCTGGGTTCAGCAAACAGTTCTTGATCTATCGTCTCCCTGTTGTCCATCAACCCAGCGAGCACCAGCCTTGCTAAAGGATTTAGTGTCATACAGGTGTTGATGGGCATAAGAAAGCAAGACTCTGTGTACTAGATATTGGACAAAAGCCAGGCATGATCCACAGCTGACACTGAAGAGTCCCCATGCCAGCTAACTAACCCAACCTTGGAAATATAGTCAGGCTCCCTCCAAATTATTCTTCTAGCTCTAGCGATTGTGCCTTTTTAGAGGGGAACAATGGAAGGGGTGTTACCCCCAGCTGGCCTCGCCAACCACTATGGGGCTCAGACTGTTCTCCAGGGAAGGTGTAGAGGCATCTTTGGGTGTCTGTGGGTTCCCAAGGGATCAGTCCACTCTGCTACTATGTGAAAGATATGCTCATCTTCTCACAGCGCTGTTATAAGAAGCTTGGTCATTTCCTTCAAGGGCTGCTTGTAGGCACCTTCCTTCAGGGATGGCTCTGGATCCCCCATGGACAGGGACAGTTAAGCTGTCATGTGAGTGAGCAGGAACCCAACCCAGCCAGGGTTCAGCATCACATCCTGACTAGCTGCTTTTTTGATCAGCCTTCTGCAGTGCATTCCTCTCTCATGCACCTCATAAAACACCATGGCTGCTACAGCCGGACTGGGGACCCAACCCCTGGGGCTTTGCTCCTCATGTGGTAGGGCTACAGTGCCCACCTTATGCAGGCCTGAGCTGTGGCTGGGATCCAGCTGTCTCTATCCAAGATGAGATGCTCTTGGACAGAGATGCTCATATGATTCCCTCACTTCTGTTTCCTTAGTTGAATTTTGCTGCAGGGGCAGTAAGGTTACTTAGAAGGCTCCCACAATCTTAGTTGAAATTCATTTCCCATAGCATAAGTGGAAGAGAAAGGGGATAAAGAAATCTGTTGTCTCAGAGAAGATGCTTTTATCTATTAACCTGAGTGAGGAAAGGTCCTTCAGAAATCACTACTTGTCAACAAGAGATCCTCGAGGAAGTGTTGATTGTGTAATCAAGATCCTGACAGAGATTTGCTGCCTTTCTGCTGGCAGGATCATCTGACTGACAATGCTGACATGAAGGGTAAATCTTCTTTGACTCTTCCTAAAGGAAATCTGTTTTCAGCCTGAAGAGCCCACATAACAGCCTGGTTTTCAGCTGCCAAGCTATTTCACGTCTAGCCCCAAAATAACAGTAACAGGGGGAATTTAACACATGCATTCGTGCTTTGTGATGGGAGGTCTCTAGTTTTGGGCAGCATCTGTCCAATGGCTGTCCAACCCACCCACCTGGATTGTGTACAGCAATGAACTGCCAAGGAGCAATGTTTGGCATCATCCAGGGCTGCAGCATTGAAAAGACCCAGCCTGAAAGTCAGAGGTCAGATACTTCGGGGAAAATGGGTATCACCCCCACAGTGGTCCCTGCTGTTGCTTACACTACAAAGTGCCATCTGAAGCAGCTCTCCAACAGGAATATCCAGGACATCCTTTAGAAGAGCACTCTAATGCTGGGGGGATGCTGTCAGTCTGGGGACCAAAAAGGTCAGACCCTGCAGAACAGTTGTTTTGCTTGCCCAATGCAGGATGATTCCTTGGAGAGAAGAGATTTTTTTGGATCTCAAAGCTACTTTTGTGAGGGGTTGAGCCCCTTCTGCTAGCTTGAGGGAATGAAGCAAAGAAGAACCGGGCACCCAGGTCTTTTCAGGCAGCTTTGAAATTCTCAGCCTGCATTTTGACCAGAGGTCAAGGGAGCCACAAGACAGCCTAGCCCCCTGATGAGCTTCCCTGGAGATATCGGCTCCTCTGCCCATTCAAAGACTATGGAGACCATGAAAGAGGGAGAGGAGGTGGGATAATGTGGAAGAGAAAATGGACTGGAAGGAGTTAGCAGACTTGGGGCTGGAAATATATCAGAAAGATTGCAGCAGGCAAAGCAGGACAGCCTAACCCAGGAGCATTGGAGTTCAGCGGGGCACTGGGCCACTGAACATTTGTGGTGGGTGCAAAGGCGTGGGGCACTCTCTGCTTCTGCCCACATCTAGCCCCTTCCAGATAAAAAGCGCAGCTGAGGGAGGCAAGCATCCAGGTAAAGAAAACACAGGCTGTCAATGGGAATCCTGTGTCACTTCCACCTCCAAGGTCTCTGATGAAGATTTACAGCCCAGGTTGCCCAGGCTGTTTGGAGCACAGCAGCAGAGGTCCTGCAAAGCTGATGTTGCTCTCTTTCAATTTACCAGCAAATCTCCTTGCTGCCCTCCTATTCTTTTTGAAGCTGTCAGTCTCCTGCCATGGGAGATGAGGCTTTAGGCTCATTTATCACCATTTCTGTACAGCAGGCCCAGTTCCCCCAAGCTGGCCGCCCCAGTACGCGGCTGGATCCTGGCCAAACTCCTGCATGCTCAGCTCCCAGAGCCAGGTGAGCGCTCATGCCTTCATGTCAGATGCAGTCCTCGCTGGCCTCAGATGTTTCCCCTGCCTCCTCTACCCATTAGGCATCCGCTTGCCCAGTTGGAGGGGGAAGCTTTGACTCTGATTTTCCTGGCTTCCTTGTTAATCCTCAAGAAATGCCGCTAACCCAGATCAGAAGAAGTCGGGGGGTCTGGAAATTTCAAGCTGCTATGAGGTTGTGGTTTTTTTATTTTTTTTTTTTTTTTAAAGCCTCTCCCTTCCCTTCCTTTCTCTGTGCCTTAACATAAACTGCTCACTTCATATGTGCGGCGGTGGTCCACATACCACCTTCTACCCTGGGGTCAGCCCAGGCTAGCCCTGTTTGAAGTTCCCCAGCACGGGTGCTGGCCGTGGGGTGAGCCTCCAGAGCAAGGTGGTTTCTCTCCCTAGGTCTAAGGGGGGTGCAGGTCTGGGAAGAGGTGGAAGAGGCTGTGCATGGTGCCGACCCCGGCTAGGGTCACACCAGCACCACATCAAGATGAGGAGCTCTAGTGAAGACGATGGGGTTCTAAACCACAGCATGCACCTGTGCAAACTGCAGCTCCCAGGGCGTGTCCTCCCCATGCTCAGCCCCTCTCTCCAGGTCTTCCTGTGGCTCCTGGACAAAGGGCCTCTGCCATGGTTTGGAGGAGCAACAGGGAGGTGCAGTGGCTGCATCAGTGATAATCCGCTGGCCAGTGGGGAAGTAAGAAGTAGTGTGTGGCTGGGATGCTCCTGGTTTGTAAAGGAGTTTGCTCAGTGCCTGAGACATGGCTGTTGCAGTGAGGTTTTGCACCACCAGTTTGCTCCTATCACTGTAATGCCATCAGCTTAACCCCCAGAGATTTACCCCTTGCAAGTCGTACAGCTGGATTGCACCCTGCGTGCCAGGCCATACAAGAAGGGAAAAATGCTGCTTGAGGACCTGGACATCCAACGTGGACCAGTACCTCCCGGCATGCACCTTCGTTCACCTTTAAAGGTGGGCAAAGTGTTCAAACAGACATGGGAGGAGGCAAGGTCTGATGGGGACATCTTCAAAAGGCAGTACTGTCATCCCTGTAGAAAGGGCAAGCAACCAAGAAAGTTAAATTAGGGGTAGGCTGAAACCACAGATGTCCACAATGGGATCCAGAGTTGCTCTTCCTCATCACCCTTCCAAAATAGTACATAGTTGCAGGTCCCTTCAGTCAATTCAAGGCTACTGCTCTTGGGGTGACTTTGCAGCACCACTTGCTGCTCAGGTGCTCACACTGCAGCCACCTATGCTCCCGGCGTGGACTGGTGGGAAGATTTGTGCAGAGCTCTGTGCAGGGGACCTGCCATGTCCCATCCCCTCCCCTGCCTGCTTCCACGTTACCTGCTGGAGCCTGAATTCACCACAGCAGGAACACACTGTCGCCCTTATACAGTCTTTAGGAAAAACAGATCCCTGATTTCTGAAGGGAGAATGGGAATCTCTGAGAGCCGCAAATATTTAAAAAGAGGAAAATGTTTCAAAAAGCTCTCAAATTTCCTGTCCAGGAGTTCCCAGCAGAAATGTGATGGGGATGGCCGCCAACTCCTGCCCCAGGTCTGGCAGTGGGGTGCAGATGGGGTCCCCTGGCTGCTCTGGGCTGCATGACCCTGCACTGTGTGTTGGGGGCAGTGGGGTGGCCCCACGCAATGTCTGCTGCCACTCAGAACAAAGGGCAATTTAGTGCCTCCCCCCAGGGGTTTCTCTAACCCAGTTAACTGCCCCTCTGTGTACCTGTGGGATGCTATAAACTCCATAACGCAGAACCTGGAGCCCTGCCTGCTGGCACTGGTGGTGGGAGAGGGCAGGGGCAAGCAGCTGGAGCAGGGTGTCTGGTAAAGAAGGATGGGGGTGAGGGAAAAGTCTTATTAAGGACGGAAAAATTGGCACTAGCTCAGGTAAAGCCCATCAAGGCTGTCAAAACCGGTGTGTCAAAGTCTAGGGTCACAGTGACATGTCTTCTTCTGGGAGAGCAGTCCCTAGCCAGCCTGATGCCTTATGGGGTTTTGATGCATCTATGTAAAAGATGTGGTGTCTCTATCGCTGCCAAGGACAGGAGACTGAAAAGTGGGTGGGTTCTGCTCCTGGACTTTTTCTTCCTTTCTTTTTCATCATTTTTTTGGCAAGTGGTTTGCACCTGGGCTGTTTTAGCAGCATAGGATGGTATTGGTCTGCTGCAGTATGACAGCCCCTCAGCAAGAGCGGGATTGACCTGGCTGCAGTACAAAGAAGAGCCTCAGGAGTAGCTGGGTGCAGGCCAGCAGGATTTACTGGTGGAGGCTCACTCCATCCAGCAAAGTACGTAGCTACTGACGATGGGACAAAGCAGCCCAGGACCCCGCAGGGGTTGTGGGGTAGAGAAGAATGGTTTAGTGGCACCACAGGAGGGAGGGAGCAATGGGGTGATGAGCGCAAGGAAAAAGCATCTAGTGCTCCTAAATCAGTGTGATCACCCCAGCAATGGGAAGAAAAGTTCCTGGTTGAGCGCGGGCTGTCCCTTCAGGAGGACCTGCCTGTGGGGAGGGGTGGGATGGCATAGGAAAACCCCACGCAGGGAGCTCGGTTGTGTTCCAGGAGAGATGCCTCTAGGCTGTTCCTGTCTTTGTGGGATGCTTGGTACAGCCAAGGTGGGGTTTATTTGGGGCACTGCAGCCAAGTCTATCATCTATGTTTCCCCAGGAAGTTCCTGAAAGTCCAGTGCCTGGAGAGCGGGCAGTGGGAAGAGGGGCACTGCGTCCCTGTGGTGTGTGAGCCACCCCCTCCCGTCTTCGAGGGCATGTACAACTGCACCCAGGGCTTTGAGCTGGACAGCCAGTGCATCCTCAACTGCGAGCCGCAGGGACAACAGGTGAGTGACGTGGGGGGGAGGCAGAGATTGGCCAAGCGTTGTGCTTCAGAGCACCTGAAAACAGCAGGGCTCCCTGTGCCCCACTGTGCAGAGGAGCCCCGTGGCAGCTTGGCCATCTCCAGGGCCAAATGTCCTTGTACCACCAAACAGTAGTTGCCCTGCAAACCTAAAGCTTTTCTTGCTGGATACCAGCCATGGCACAGGGTGCACTACTGCCTGGGGATGCTCTCCTGCTCCCTGGTGACCCTTCCAAAAAGCAGTGGTCCTAAGCAAGCTTGCTTGTCTTGAATGAAAAGGGTCTGAAAGCAAAAGTAGAGGGTTTCCAGTGGGTTTGGGGAGCTGCTGTGAATGTATGCACGTGGGATGATGGGCAACCTTGCTGCAGCAGGCTTGCTAACTAAGGGGCTTGCCGGGGGATGGAGGCTGCTGCCTGCCAGGCTCTTCCACCTAGGTTTTGCATCTAACCTGCTGGAGGGGTCTTGTCAAAAGAAGTGCAGTCAATTCCCTCTGGTGGGATCCAGCAGCAGCTGGAAAACAATTTGCTTTCTGGTCAGTAGTGCAAAGCACGCATAGGCTGGACCAAATGGCTGCAACCCAGCTGCCCCAGAGAACTTCCCTCTGGACTTCACTGGCAGGAGGGGGTTCCTTGCATTTTGCTCCCCCTAGAGCTGGGCAGTGGCCAGGCAGGGTGAGCCCTACCTCTGCCAGTAGTAATGCTGGCTGCTCTCCCTCTGCTTTGCAGGTTCCCATCGTCTGCACCAAGGACGGCTTATGGACAGAGGAGTTCAAACTGTGTGAGAACTTACAGGGCACCTGCCTGCCGCCCCCAGAGCTGAATTTCGTGGAGTACAAGTGCGAGCAGGGGCATGGTATAGGTAAGGGCAGATGAAAACTAAACAGAAAACCAAATCTTATGTTGACTCAGCCCTCCCAGAGAGCTAAAGGTCATGATGACTCTTCTTCTTGTACCAATCCCTACTAAATCTATGAAAAAAAACAACCCTGTTTTCTCTTCCATCCTCTTTCTAAACATAGAGCCAGGGGTGGCTTTAGCCTTGTGCATGCCCTGGTTGTACTCATGGGCAAGACTCAAAGCTAAAGCTGGCTCCAGTGTAAGCATCTCTCTCTTCAGAAGGAGCAGGGACTTGTCTCTAGGGCAAACCTAGCCCTTTGCAGTAATTTTCCTAATCTCTAACCCTCCATCCATGCAAGGTCTCTCTACTTGTTACTACTGCTGATGTTTGCAGGGTTAATGTGGCAAATCCTAGATAAAAGCCGCAGTGACAATCATGTGTAACAGGGCACTTTCACCAGATGAGGGACCACATCATCCATTTCTTTCTCCAGGACTTGGTCACTTTGTGCTTTCAGGAAAAGCTGCAATGCTCAGTGACAGTTGTTGCATCTTATCTGGCATCCTGCTGGACAGGACGCGCTTGAGCAAAGCCCATATCACGCTGAAGCAAACATACCAGTCATCCGGGTCTGATCAAAACAGGCTGAGGCGAGTCTAAGGGCAGGGCCTGCTAAGATTAAGCTTTAGACAGACCTGATGTGTGGCTGGGGTTAGGGCTGGGATCCACCTGGTTTTCCAAGGTGTTTTTTGCAGCTTTTTTTTCTTCCTAAGCCATAGGAAGGCAGTGGGAATTCAGCATGGTAGAAAAACTGTGAAAGATGCTTACTAACACGTCAATAACCATCCCATAGCATCTACGCCAGACTTATTTTCATGCTGGATCCCATGTCCTGCCATCAGGGCTTGAATCTATCTCTTAGGGCGTGTTCAATTTTCTTCTCATCTGGGAGAAGGGAATTGGCCACAACTTTTGTAGGCTCTTGCATAATTCAGGATTTGGGGAAGGAATTGTCATCCCAGTTTGGGAGGAAAAGGGTCTCCCCTATATCCACCTCTACCCTCAGTGAGGAGCCTATACATTTGGGTCTGGTGCCCTCTTCTAAAACACCATTGCCTGGTTCCTGATGAAGTCTTCAAGGCTCTCTCTCCTCCTGCAGGTGCTGTGTGTATACCTTCCTGTATCATACCTCCCAGTGACCCCGTCATACTGCCCGAAAACGTAACTGCTGAGACTATGGATCACCATCTGCAGCCCACCAGAGTCCAGGTAAACAGGGAGGTGGATTCCTCTAGCAGGGGGTTTGCTGGCAGCATAGAGGGGAGCCCCCCTCCTCTCTATCGAGTGTTTTTTAACCAAAATCCCTTTGCCTTGGGTGAAGAAGGGTAAGACTTAGAAAGACAAGCAGCATAAGTGAGCTCGGGGCTGGCTGGTCCTCTCCGAGGAGCTGCCCAGACCACATGCTCTGGAGGTACCTGCTGCTCCCCATAACAAGGTTGCAGTGCCAAGGTGGTCCTCCCTCCTACCACTTCTTCCTCCTCTTCCCTCCCCTGCAGATGCTACTGCACAGCCTCCCGCTCTCCTGTACCAAAGTTCACCATAAGTTATCAGCTCCCAAGCCAGCTTTCAAGGACTTGCAGGATACCACAACGAATGAAGTTAAATGCAGGAATCCCGCTGATTTTTCAGGACGTGCCACATGCCTAAACCTGTTAAGCTGCTGTTATTGTCAGCCAGTGTGCTGGGAGAGCAAAAGCTGCCCCTGGCACGGCATGAGCCTGGGTCCCTGGTTACCTGGCGGCAGAGATGCAACTGCAGGCAGGCATCTCCCGGCCAGGGAGGAGGCAGGGCACTGTCAGCTGAAAGGTGTCTCCGGCTGCCATGACCCACTGGCCGGCCGGTTGCCTCTGCTGCTGGAACGGGGGAGTTTTTCCCTCTCCATCTCTTACTCATTTTGTAGGCAAAACAGCTCAAATAGTTTGGAACCTCACGGCACAACTTTCCCAAAAAGCAGCTCTGCCGGGGTAATATTTCTTAAAATAAAAATGAGATACATAAGGAAGGAGGTGGAACAAAGAAAAGCAAACAATCTTCCCAGGAGCCAGCACTCCCATCCAAATGCTTTTTCCTCCTCCTGGGAACCCGCAGGAGGCCCAGCATCATGCCTGTGGATACTACTGTATGTCGCCTTGAATCAGACCCATGACAGATCGCTGCCGGGGGGTGAGGATGCCCGGGGCGTGTGGGATGGTTAAGCACGAGCCTTGGAAGGAGTCCTCGCCTTTGAGGGATCTGATGGTTTGGCCCGTCGAGGCAGTGGCATTCGGCTTTCCTTTCACTGCCGCTATGGGCTCTCATGCAAGGGGAGGCATTTTGCAGAGAGGAGGAGGAGAAGGGAGGGGAGGTGTTATTTTAAGAAGCGGCGCTCCCCCTTGCCAGGAACTCTCTCCCTGGACCGTCTTGTTTTCCTCTCTGCCCTGGCTCCTGCCTCTGCTCCCCTCTTTGCTCCTCCAAGCCTCCAACAGCTTGCCATTCCCGGGAGCTGTCGTGCTCCCAAGGTGATGGAGAGGATGGGGCGAACCACACAGGGAGCTGCAGAAGCCACTTGGAGAGGGCATGGTCCTGTTTTGCTTTCAGCTCTGATTCATTGCATCCCACAGCTGAGCAGGTTTGTCCCTCTGCCCTTATTTCCCAGCCTGGAATACGAGTATACCAATATGAATATGCTAAAATGCCATTCAAGTTGCACAACAACCACATATGAAACACACCAGTAGGGTTAGGATGCAGACATCATCCGGGCTGAGCAGGAACTGGCTAGCTCAGCCAGCATCCCCAGCCTCTGCCCCATCTGATGGTGGCTCCCTCCATGTCTGCCTTCCATGCACTGGCTGAGGATGGCCAGGACCTCATCCTGTCCCAGCCCCCTCAGGGTCTTGACCAAACATGCAGCAGAAGGACCTGCAGCAGGTCTGCATGGGCAGAGCTGCCCTATCCCCAGCTGCTGTGCCACCCGGGAATGCTGGAGCCGGTCTGCACGCTACTGCTCATTTCAAATGGGAGGCTAGGAGAAAACATATGTGCCCCTCTGTGCAACTCCCACGCTGTGAAGGGCATCCTAGGACACTTTCACAGGCCAGCCGTTGTTTTATGGGGCCTCAGATTTCAAAGTCTGCCTGAGCTTTACAAGGAGGAAATTACATGTGTGGTGGAGCTTTTCTTCCCCCTGTGTAATCATGAGTGCTCCCCACAAACCCCCGCTGAATGAGTGGGACAATGCATTCCAGCACAATGAAACCGAGCCCTTCACATCTTGCTCCTGTGTCCAGTTGGCTGCAACAGCTGAGTTCGTGCCTCATAAATATCAGTGATAACGTCAGCCCTGTGAGTGAACGTGAGTCTGATGTATCTGCTTCAGGCCAGGTTCGAGGAGGTGAGTCCTCCTGGGACTCGGTTCTCGGAGCCTGAGCAGGGGTGAATGAACAAATTGATGCAGGCACCAAGTGATGACTGGCTGAGCCCCCCATCCTATATAAGCGAGAAGCTGGTGAATCCAGTATCGCGCAGAGAGGTGACAGCAGACTCAGCCTGTCGTGGCCCCGGGTGGCTTCCTCCCAGCAGCAGTTTGTGGCCAGTTCAGCCCCCATGAAGTGGCACTGCCAGCCAAACCCACTTCTCTGGTGGTCCCTGCCATCTCCCTTTGTCCTCTCTCAGTCATGTATCTATGTACACCTACGTAGACGCGTGTGTGTGTCTGTCTAGCCTCTGCCTTGAACAGTGTACCCTGGTTTGTGGGTGAACCAGGTGCAGCTGCCTTGGGTTTGATGGGTTTCGAAAGGGTTTCCTGCTGGGCAGAGGTGTAGGGAGGGTCCTGGGGGTGCCACTGCTGTTCTGCACCACAATAAGCAATGCTCTACCTCCAGAGAGCATTGGTGGTTGTTGCCCTCCCTCTGCCGCCTCACCTAACAGCTCTTTTCTCCTTCCCTCCTCAGCATATTGTGTGCACGGGCAGGCTGCGGTGGTATCCAGACCCCTCCGTCATTCACTGCATCCAGTCATGCGAGGTAAGCCACCCCTGCCCCCAGCATGAGCCACTTACTCCTTGCAGGAGAGCTCTTGGCAACGAAGACTCGCTCCAGCACAAAGCCGGATGGCTTTGACTTCACGTTTGCTCCAAGCTGGGCCAGGGCTTGCTGGCTGAGTAGAGAGACCAGAACAAGCATCCCTGTTATGGTCCCCCGCAGCCAGGGCGATGCTGGGGAACAAGAGCTGCAGAATAACCCATTTCCTTCCTTGCCTGCTGCTTCTTGGCCAGCCCTGGAAGAATGTTCTAGCAAAAGGATTTCACTGGCAAGGGGTATCCCCAAAAAGCCCATGCTGACTCCAAGCCTGAATATTTCCTTAACCAGAACCACAGTTCTAGAGTAATGTGGATCCAGAAAAGCCCTGCGTGACTCACACATCCAACCAAAACAACTAGGATTTCCAGCCTCGTACATGCAAAACAAACAGCTCCTGAAGAATCTGCAGACAAAGAATTCCTTGCAGAAATAGGTTAGCTACTCATTTCGCTTTGAATAATGACCAGGCAGGAGAAAATCATAGGCAGCCTGGAGTCAGTTCGCAAAGGAAATTAAAAATAGGCAGTCTTTGTCAAGTGCTAGTTGTTAATACGACTGAGGATAAAAGGAAAAAGGGGGGGTATTTTGGAATGTTGTGTGCTGAAAATTTGGGATTTTTACCAAAAAGAAAAATGTAAATGAAGTTTGCACACTAAAAATAACTTTGGGTTTTGCTGATTTTTTTTTTTTAATGTGCTCATTTCAATGCAAATGATTGCTTTTGCTCACCGATTCTGCCTAGCTCAGCTCTTTGTCGACTGAAATGTGGGAGAAAGGGCGATGTTGCAGGGGGCACATCCCCAGGAAGAAAATGTTATGGTCAATGGAAGGTGCAGCAGTTATTTCCCAAACTCAGTGGCTGTGTTGTGTGTCTCTACTGCAAGGCACGGGCTGCAAGTATAGGGCAATGAGGTGCTGTGTGCTAGAGAGGTGTTTGATGGTTGAGTACCAGAGCTTAGTGATGGATCCTCTGGCATTTTGGGAGCTCCAGGTCTTTCTAAACCACATCTTCTAGCTCAGCTCTGGGGCAATGTATTTGAAGTAGGTGGGCTTATGTGGAAGAGCAGTCCAGATTGTTGTGGTGATCCTGTCTGTGGTTCTGCTGCTAGCAAGGGAGAACCACTCCTTGTGCTCTCTGAGAGTTGGTCCTTCCAAAAAAGAAACAGATGAGGTGGGAGGTGCTCCTTCTTCCCTTCCTGTGTAGCTCAGGTGAGAGAAAGCCAACACAGGTGTGAGGATGCTCCCTTAGGCTCAGGTACACCAGACCAACCCCAGCCCTTCCTCCTCTATGGTTTCTGTACCTCACCTTGGGTCTGTGTGTTCAGCAACAGGTCCCGTAGGGGATGATGAAAAATGCCGGTTTATTTTTGTGTGTGTATGTGTGAGATAGGGACTAACTACCTGAAGTCCCCGCACCTCACAGTAACAGTCACTGTCTTCTCGTCGGCCACCCAAACATGCTCACAGCCAACATCACCTCTTTCTGTTCCTGGATGGTTGTCATCCCCTTTTACTCTTAGAAAGCAATCCTAGATAGCAGTCTTAGCATACAGGAGGTTAAGCAAGCCAAAAACTTGCAGTGTCCTACCAGAAGATGGAGAGTCCATGCTCTTCATCACCCTTGTAGACTTTTTAATGCCTTTTCTGCTTTCAATTAATCTTTCATCAGGAATAACCAAGCAGTACATACTCTTCCAGCTGAGGTCTCACCAAAGCCCTGCACAAAGCTTCCTTGTGCTGGAAATGTCTCTTTTGATAGGACCCAGGACTATATCTGTTATTTCTGCAGTTGCATCTGTCTGGCAGCTCAGAGATATCCTGAGGTCAGCAAGTACACCCAGATCTTTCTCTACCTCCTTTGTTTCCAACTGATGAGTTCCAAGCTAATAGCAGATGTTTTACCATCAGTACAAGAGCTTGCCCTTCAATTTCATACAAGTGAATGTCATCCTGTTTCTCTCTAGTCCTTCGGGTCATCTAACTATTTGTGAGATATCCTGATCCTCCTCTGTGGAACAATGCCTTCTTCCTCGTTAGCAATTTCGTCAGTGTAGGCCTATTTTTAAGGTCACAGTCACTCACTGTAATACTAATGAAGATTCATCCTCAGATAGTTTCTCTCACCCTTATGGTCTCCTTTTTGATACAGCTCACAGCTGCCTCCTCCCTGTTCTTCTCCTCACATATGTGTCTTTGATTATTCTTTTCATTGGGTTTCTTCTATGATACTGCAGGTTGTTAAGGTTGGACTGATAAGCCAAGTCTTCCTAGATAACATTTTTTCGCATGTGTTTCGTAGTAGTCATTGTCTTGCCATAAAGAATAACTCTTACCGAAAGCGTCTCATTCAAAGTATTGCTTGGGAGCTGCTGCTCGGCACTGGGACTAAGGGAGGTGTTACCAGTCCACTCGTTTGACCAGAAAATGCCCTGAATATTGTTTTGACCTTATCTGTGCTGGCTTCCACCCTCATTCCTATTCCTCTCCTGCCTCCATCCAAAAGCATTGCAGTTCTTGGAGGCCATTTCACTTGGGACCCAATCTCTTGTGGGATGTGGAGACATTAGACAGCAAGAGTTGGGTAGAGATGGAACATAACCTGTAATCCATCCTTGCTGCATGGTGCCTCACCACCACATCTCCTTTTCTTGTTCTCCCCTTCGTGCATGAGAAATGTTCTGCCCCTGCTGGGTCTGATGTGGTTCAGCTTGACTTCCCATGTCCATGTGAGCCTCAGTCCCAGGTTCCACCTCATTTCTCAGTAACCCCTTACTGTAGGCACCTCGTTTTGGATCCCAGCCTTTGCTCTCCACTGGGCAGTGAAATGCTGTTCCAGTGGACTGTCCAGGTGACCTCAGGTCTGAGTCACCCCTCGGAGATGCTGTTGTCTCTCTATTGACTGCTGAGCATGTGTTGGATGAGGAAGCTTTCTCATCTGGACGCCTCAGTGAGGGGAACAACCCTATGTAAGAGAAATCCAGGCCACCTGGCTGCTCATATTGTCTCTTCCTGGTGGAGTCACTTTGGGCCGGGGCATGGCAGCAGTAGCCAAGCCTCAACCTCCCCAGTCTCAGCTGGAGCTCTGCCTTGCATTGAAAAGTTCAGGTCACCATGCAATAGCATTAGAGGGATTCTCGCTCATCTTTATCCACTGGTGGCGGATCAGCCTGCCTGCTCATACCTCTCACTCCTCTCCCCACCCCCCTTCTCTTTCCATTAATCTGGTCGTCCATCTGCCTCCCGGTCTCTCGCCTTGCCAAGTTCCCCATCCCCAGAGTGCTGAGGCACGTAGTTCAGTGAGGGAGGGAGGGATGCAAACCCTTCTAGGAGCCAGTCAGGAATACAAGTTAGCACTGAGCGTGCTTCGCCTCTTGAGGGCCAGTGGAACATCTCATCCCCTGCCATCAGTAGAAAAACAGATGGCAGCACTACTGGGGGGAGGGAGAGGAGGGGGCTTTGGGCTGGGTGGAGACAGGAGTGGAGGAGGAGAGAAACCCCTTCTCCACGCCGTGGTTTGGGACGAGGCAGTTGTGGTCCTGGTGCTCAGCTGCTGGGAAGGTGGTGTTTGTAGCATCTGGGGTAGGTTCTCCCAAGCCATCCCAAGGTGACCAGCTCTCAGCTATCCTTCTCCTGTGCCCAAGAACAAGTGAGGCTATTGACTTCAGAGGAGGAGACAGCATGTACAGTGATCCAGGCTGCTCCCTTGGACTATTCCTGCCACGGTCCAAAACAGTCCATGCATGAGCGTGTCCAACATTGGCTGCTATAGAGCATCTCCTGGTCCGTGGAACTCGCCAGCTCTGCACCCCTCTGTCTCCCAACGTTGTGCAACATGCTGATCTTGCCCCCACCTCTAGCTCTGTTTCATCATTGTGTGCAGATAGCAAAGGGTTAATTGCAAGGGATTAAGGCAGCATGCTTTGGACAGACCACCGATAGGCAGAGCTTCATACTGGTGTGGTAGGAGTTGGACAAGAGCTACTACAGCTGTGGTCTGCCTTGTAGTGTAGCAGTTCCTTCCTGATGTGACTTGGTGCCTTCTCTGGTTGAGGCTGGCTTTGCTGTGCTTTGCTCTGAGCAGCCCTGCCTGCATGCTGGGGGAACATACAGAGACTTTGGCTTGAGTTCTCTGCTTCACGCCCTGGGTGAAGATGGGCCATACCAGAAAGCTGTTGTGAGCATGAGCCGCTGGGAATTTCTCAGGTCTTCCCTGCATGAGGACAAGGTCTCACTGCCCTTGCGCATGCTGCTGGTCATGTTATCATGATCATAAAACACTAATCCATTCCCTGTTCTGTGGTTTTCCTGAGGTATTACAATGGAAATGATGAGATAGGGATTGAAGTGGTTGCAAGTTGTTCTCCAGTCTCTCGATCCAACAGGTAGTCAAGGACCCCGATCCTTGGCTCTTCCCACCAGCATGCACAAAACCCTCGCTCGGCACGTCTGTGGCTTGTGTCCAGCATTTGTCAGCCAGAATTAACCCCTCTGAAGGCATATGCAATAGGGACAGTGGGAAGTCTCATCTAAAATCGGGGTCCTGCTGTGCTTTAATGAGACAAGAGACAGGGTGCGACTTGTTCCCTGGGTAAAGCGCTGAAGCTGGGGTCCAGCTGCAGGCAGCTGCCTCGGCTCCTCACCATTGATGGGGCTGGGGCCCCTTGATTGTCCTTCCTCCCAGAGCTGGGAGCTCTGATTTTGTACCATGGCAAAGCTCAGTGCAGGAAACCAGGCAGAAACATGGTGCTGGTGGCATGCTCCGCTCTGGGAAAGAGATCCTGTTCTGCTCTCCTGGGGCTTAAGGCAATGAGGACTACAGGCACCCCAACTTCTCCAAGGAGACTCTCTAGAGCAACTAGGTATCTCAGCATGGACAGAGTTTAAAGTCACCCTCTTGTGATGCTCACATCATTATCTCATTTCCTGTCCTCGTGGGAGCGTTTCATGACACCTTTATCTGGTCTGCACTCTTCCTCTATCTGCCGTCTGGCTTTGAAAATGTGGAGAGGATCCTACTGGATGTGACTGCTGTTCTTGTAAGAGGCAAGAGGCATGTTGGCCTCCACATCTCAAGAGGATGCAACAGAATTGGGTAAAAGCAATCAAAATGATTAAGGGGATGCCACAGCTGCCCTTCAAGGAGACCCTAAAACAGCTGGGACTTCAGTTTGGAAAGCAGAAGGCTGCTGAAGGTTTGCCAAGTCACAGAGGTGCTGGATAAGATGAATGCAGAACTGGGGAGCACTCACTGAGACTGGCAAGGGGTTGTTTCAAACAGGTGAAGGAAAGTACTTTGGACACAGTGAACTCTGAAACTGGCTGCCATGTGAGGCTGCAGGGGTGAGTAGTAGCTTTAAGTTCAAAAAGGGATTAAACAAATTAGTGGACATCAGGTCCACAAACAAATACTGAAAGGACCATGCAGCAAGTGTCAATAGTGGGGGAGTATAAGGAGCATGGACTGCAGGTAGTGGTCACTTCTGGATCAGACCTGGCCCCTGACCTGTGAGGGCAAAGCCCTTCATGCTGGGGAGGTGGAAGGCAAGATGGGGAGCTCTCTACATACCTGCTAGGTACATTTTCATGCTGCTCTTGGCATGAGCAGCATGGGCTGCTTAGCGTGGGATATAGCCTTTCAGGGGATGAGTCCAAAGAAATTTATTCCTCTTCCAAAAATCTCAGTTGAGGCATACTTTTCCTAAACTGTGAGAAGATCTCTGTTCCATGCACACACGTGGAGTGTGATTGTAGAAACCTCACTTTCTTAAGAGACAAAGCAAACAGAGGGAAACAAAATGATCACACACCAGCATGGTGCAAGGACAGGTGCAGCTCTCCTGCCTGCAGGGACAGGCTTACGCAGCCCCGAAAGATGGGAGCCTTTTGGCATGGGTAGGACTATAGCATCCAGGCACTACATCAGTGGTGGTGGAGACCCAAAGAGGTGGAAGCAGCCTCAGCTCCCCCAACCCATGGCTGTGCAGGCTGGCCTGCACTTGGGATACCCCAACCTACGGCTACTTCTCTGTCCTCTCCAGCTCAGGTGCCATCCCTCCATCCCTGTCCACATCCCACTTTCCCCTCTCCCGGCAGTCACAGTCATGCAGCTGGTGACACAGAGAGAGGGAGTGGAAAGCCACTGAAAGCACCCACTGAAATAAAAATCGGTGAGTCGCTTCTGATAATAAACAAACATCCCCAAGCATAGCCCAGCCAACTGCTCTTCCAACACGAATATTCATTCCCCTTCATCCCCTTCATCCCTTGTACATTGTTTTCCTTTCTGTTTAAGATCTGTAACAAGAACTTGGCAGAAACCAGATACAAGTGGGTCAGGAGGCCCTTGTGGTTTTCAGGGCTTGTTTTCCATAACCCGTTCTATCCTGCAACATATTTTGCACAAACGGCTTGGCAGGAGACCTAATCCATGGCAGCAGGCGAGCTGCTGAGGGCAGGATTGCAGGCTGGTGCTCGTGGCATAGGAAGTCCTGGCTTCTCTCGTGTGTGCAGCAGCAGCCCTGGGAACGGTCATTGCTGGGGACCCATCTCCGGGAGCCACCGTGCTTGCCAAGAGCACTATCGACATACGGCATCTTCCTGTGCTCCCCTTTGCTTGTTCTTTCCTGCTTCTTGTTTTCTTCTCCTGTTAGCACTGAGATCAGGGCATAAAAAGGATGAGGCTAAGGACCCTGCCGTGAATAGATCACGGACAGAGATGTTTTTATGGAAGCAAAGACTTGCTCTGATGTGGTGTTTATCTCCACCAGCTTTCCATCCCTTTCTTTACTCTTGTCCCCACGGACTGTGCAAAGCCCTTTCCAGATTGCTGTCTGCTGAGACATGGGGTCCCTGAGGAACAAGGCACAGAGCAGGACAGGGGAGAAGAAACGCAACCCCATTCAGTAGCCCAAAGTGCCACATGCTCACTTCTGCAGCAGAAGTGTGTCCAAACCAAATCCTGGCCTGGGACACAGAAGCACTTTCAGACACCATGAATGCAAGGACCTGCTCTCCTAGTATGGCCATCTACAGCAGCATTCAGGCTGAAGACCAAGCAGCAATCTAACCTCTGTTTTTCATCCTCCTTCAGACTCTGATCCTGTCCAAACTCCATCCAGACTGATCCAAACAGGTCCCAAATATTTGCAGGAAACCCATGTCCAAAGGACCCCCTTTGTCCTGAAGAACACCTAGAGCTGCATACCAAGGCTGCTGGGAGCTGCACTGTTGCTTGCCTTGGGCATGGCAGTACAAGTGATGGCACATAGGCTGAAACTAGACAGCAGGATGCCACCTTCCAGCCTGTCACCCCTTCCTTGAGACATTCCTTGTTTGTGGAGTACTTTCTCAAGCAACAAGCCTCTGTTTTCTTAGTGAGGCCTGGGAAGAAGGATGTTGGAGCTGGAGCAGATGTTCCTGAACACCTGAGATGTGATGAAAGCAGTCTGCATGCTGAGCTGACGACTGAGTGGCTCAGGAACACTAGCAAGCTTGGAAACAACTGGCATTTCTTAATTTTGTTTTCTAGCCATGTCTGAGGAGATGGGGCAGGTCCACAATGTCTCCTAGCAAGCCATCCTGCAGGCATGTGTCTCGAGGGGACAGCCGCCATGGTTCAAAAGGAGCACAGGAACAGCTCTGGGGACACAAACTAGGAGACATTAAAATGGTGGATGAAGTGTTGGGTTTGTAGGAATTTGTTTCTCTTTTCTTCAGGCTGCTTTGTCCCAGGTGCCTCTTGCCAAATTTCTAGAGCTCTCTTCCTCTGAGCAGTGCTCGCCCTGCCTCCCTTGCTGAGATGGGCCAGGTAGTGCTCGCTTGCTGCTTAGAATGGCTCAGGGCAGCAAAGCATCCCAAAAAGGTTTTTATGCAGAAGCTAGCCCTGTTCCCTCCCTGCCCCTCTCTGTGTGCTTTCAGAGCTGATTTCCTCCTTGCGTGCCTCAGGAAGGAGAGACGGAAAGTGAATGTGCTTGGGACGTTGAGGGGGGGAGAAAAAAAAAATAAAATAAAAGACACACTGCAACAGAGAGAGGGCCAAGAAAAATATTTAATCCAAACAATGAACATTGTCGTTTCCTCCCACAGTCTGCATTCCCAGTCAACTTCCCTGGGCAAGCAGGGGGAGCCAAGAATGGCCGGGCTCTCTGCCTCACCAGCAAGATGTGTGAGTGTACAAGGAAAGGGTTGTGTCCTGAGTACGCTGTGCTATAGCATTGCTTTAACTAGCTCCTGACATGTCTGCGGCAGAAGGGACTGATACCAGCCCCGGTTTTCT
>NW_008824411.1:8270080-8281969 GCF_000699105.1 Pygoscelis adeliae | reverse complement strand
TTGGAGGGATGGGGACAGGGAGGGGAGGGGGAATTTCCAGGGACCCAAGCTGGGGTGGTGGATGCATAGGAGCTTTAAGTGAACCAGACTTTTAACAAGGCTTTGAGTACTCTTCAAGTCTTCCCATGGACCTCCCAGAGCTTTCTAAAACATCTTGGCTAGTGGCTGAGGTGGAAAGGAAGGGAAGGAAGGAAAGGCAGCTGGCGGGGAGAAGCTGTCCTCTGCCTGTCCCTGGCTAAGGGCTGCTGCAGTCTCTTCATGCTTTCCTTTCCCCATGCACCCCTGCCTGCTCCCCACTGCCACATGCAGTGGCTTTTGCCTGGGACACGGCTTCTCTTGCACGTCTTAGACCCCTGAACCTGCAGTGGTCTCCAGTCCTGGGGCAGCTCAAGATACATGACCCATGGTTCTGTGAGCCCTGGTTTGGGCTGACATCCCTCTGCCACCAAATGGGCAGGGGTTTCCAGCTGTGCTAGGTGAGGCCCTAGCTACTGCTGCTTTCTCGTTTCTGGTGCTGAGCACGTGCTCATGCCTTTGGGGGCTGGCTCTTGAAGACCTGCAAGGTGGTGGCTCCTGGAAGACCATATACACAGCGAGGGGATATATTTTTCCAGCAGAAGTTTATCACCCAGTCCTGTCCCTGTCTCCCTGCCATGCCGTCTCCCTTCTGTCTCCTCCAACTGACCTTTTCATCACTAATGACTCATCCATCGCAAGAGCAGAGTTAACAGTGGTGAAGCTAATGCACGAGGCATGGGTCTGAAAGCACGGCAGCTTTTCCAGGGCTGGTCCCTGCCTGTCTCCCCTGCTGAAATGATGGTTCCCCTGTTCCCCTGGGGCTGCTTTGAGAGTGACAGCTGAGAAGGACGAAGACACCTGCATTTCCTCAGCTGCAGGGTCACACGAGGTCATCTCAACATGCAAAGGGTCCGAGGTCGATGCCCAAAGGGAAAGACGAAAGGATAGCAAAATCTGTGCTGACTTAGAAGCGGCATGAAAGCAAACCCTCTTTGGATGGCGTCAGCACAGTTGCAAAGCCCAGGACCTGCACAGCCTCCTGAAGACTAGGGGGAAACCTTTTGCTTATTAAGGCTTGACTTAATCCCCTGAAACTAGGATCTGGGCTTTCTTTAGCTATGGGCAGATTGAAATCGCAAGCACTTTCCATCCTAGTGGCAGCGCAGGAGGGCCTTTCAGCTCTTCGGTTACACAATTGGCCAGGTGCACGCTGAATATTTTTTTTCATTTTTTCCACCTTCCTCCAAAGCACCTGGAATGGGTCATTGCCAAAAGCAAGGTACTGGGCCTTCAGGTCTGCTCGACCAGAGCAAAACCTGCATTCCTGGAAAATAATGTTCATCAAGCACCCATAACACAGCAGCAAAATATGTACAATACTGATGGCATCTGTGATTTATTCTTCGTGCTCTGTCTTTCCCTCACTCTTTTGCACCCTTTTATGGTCTTTCACAGTGAAGCAACCTACATATAAGGTGGATTTCAAAAAAAGTGTCTGGACCCTGCCCGCCTCCTGGATGGCACTGGGGGCTTGCCGCCGGGCAGGACACCGGCTCCCAGGAGGGAGTCAGCCAGCTTGGCCCTGGCCCCAAGGACTCTGCAGGGATGGTGGAAAAATGCCATGCGCAGGTGCTGCTCCTTGCACGGCACCTCCTGGCAGCCTTAAGAGAAACAGCACCGCTGAGCCCTCTGAGGTGCTTCTGCCCAGGATGGGGTGGGATCTAACCAGTCCTTCCTCACAACCCTCCTTTGCCTGCAATGTTTTTCCCTCTTTTTTTTTTTTTTTAACTTAATTTTTTCTCTTTTCATTCGTGCCTATTCCCGGCTTTGAGAGCATGTGTTTTTGTAGCCTATTTAAATTGCCAAGCACTGGATTCGCAGTTACTATTTTTATGCCAGCAGCGCAGGCCTCTGGCCCAGCGGTGCCAGATGCTGCACCTCCACGTGCTAACACATGCCCCGCTGAAGCTCCTGTCTGAATAAACAAGGAAGACGGATGGCTTGAGCGGGGAGATTCGCTGACACAGCCCAGCTTGCTAGCTGCCTTGGTGGCATGCTGCCTAGCCGAGCAGCTCCCTATCACTTAATGCAGCACAGAGCGGTTGCAGCAATTACCTTATTCATTTTTTCCCAGTTTATCTGAGCCAATTGAACTGGCCCTTTTTGCCCCCATGCTGGAGAATGCATATTCTGGTGAATGAAACTGAGCTCGCCATTTTGCTGGATCACACCCATTGCCTTCACATGGCACGGTTGGCCATTGGTGTGGGTTTTTTTTCCTGGCAGCATCTTAAAACATCATTGGGTGTTTCTACAAGTCACCAACACGGACAAACCTCCCTTCTCCCACCGTTGGCATTCCATTCTGTAGAGCCACACGGCTCAAGCACAGGCTGAACAGAGTCTGTATGGGTTTTCCTTTCCCACATCAACTGCTCTTAATACATTGCATTGCCGGTGTCCTTCCTTGCCGTGACTCTTGCAAGACCAAAATGAGACCAATGCAAGTACGAGGGCGCCTGTGCCCTCAAGGGTGACCCACCAGCACCTTCCTTTGCTCCTTCTGCTTGCAAAGATGAAACCAGCTGGGAATCCTTGACAAGGCAAAGCAACGGGATTCACTGTGTTCTCCAGGCGCTGGGCAAGGAGCAGGGACAGCAGTCCCCGAACCCTGCACCTGGCTCTGTTGAGCCTCAAGTCCCATTAGTCATTTTTTACTTTCCCCTCATATGTTTTTCCAATGTAATTTGGAGCATGAGTTGTTAAGTTTCCCCAACAAGTGTTGCCATAGAAGTCTGTATTTGTTTAGGGTGGGGTACAGGCTCTGGCGGGTTGAGAGGAGGGGGCAATTGGCCCTAACAGGTGTAGAGAGAAACTGAGAGCCTCTCCTTCCCTGTCTTGTCCCTGTCTCTGTCCTCCTGCCACCTTGCACACAAGATCTTGAAACCGTTTCAGACCTGTGCAGTCGGATGGGCAAGCCCCCCCATAATTCTATGGAAACTACCGAAGCGGCGGGTGTTGTTTTGTCAGTGAGTCATGACATATGGAGCAAAGCTCAAAGCAAAACTCCACCGTGTGGAAGGCTGCAAAAGCAAATCACACCCAGAAGAGCTCTTCCCTGCCAGCGGCCCTGGCCGGTCCCCTGCCTGCATCCCTGCACCGGCCAGCCCCAGCATCCCTGCCCTGGCCCTCCTGGTGCTCAAAGCTGCTTCGTGGCTCAGAGACCTTTGATTACCATCATTTAAGAGCCACTGATGCTTTTCAATGGAAGAGGGGTGTTAACCCTATTGCCTTGGTGAAACTGCACCCTGGTCTCCTCTGGACGTGGTTTGTGACAGCAATGATGGGAGCCAAATCCCTTCTTGTTTTTGAGTGAGCTACCTAACTAGTCTGTGCCTCAATTTCCCAGCTGTAGGAAGGTGCACTCTTTCTTCTTCTCTGGCGAGATCCTCCAGGCAGATGCAATCTCTCTGTGAGTGCCTGGGTTTGGCCTGGGGACTGTGGTACTGATAGCACAGACAGACTCGGTGGTTTGCCATAATCCCTGCTGCTACTTTCTTAAGTGACATTAGCCTGTGTTGAGCCCATTTCTGTTCCTTATGAATCATGATGACAAAAAGCCACATTGGTTCCCTGGTTTTGGCACGGCTTTTTTGTGTGAATTTTTGGCATTATCACCAGTCCCGCGTGTTGGCTTTGGCGCAGTGGATGCAGGGCTATCGCGATGCGGTGACGTTTTTCAGCTGGCTGTCGTTCGGTTTAGGGGTGCTATGGGCGAGTGTCTGTCAAAGGCTGGGTCCGGGTATTTTCTGAAGCCCAGTTGCCATTTAGGGCCACCAGATCTAGTGAAACAGGTTGGCTCCTTCCATGAGCCAAGGGGTGGCCAGGTTTCCACCAAGAGCCCTTTCTGATGACAGCAGTCCTCCTGGAGGTTGGCCATGGTTGCTGGGCCAGTAGCTACCATCACAGAGCCTGGAGTGGGAGAGCATTTCATTACTAATCACTTGGTTAATGAATGGCCTCTCCGTTCTGTTAGCACATTCAGTCGTTGCTTGGCAGTGCTGATGTATATCTGTGATAAATAAACCTCGGCTGCAGATCGTTTCTGACAGTTCATTGCAAGTGCTTCACATGCATGTTGTTTGGTTGCACCAGTCACACAGCATTGTTTCTCAGCCCTAGTTGGCTTCTTCTCAGCCCCAGTTGCTTGTTTCTCTTCTCTGATCAGATGACTCATGTAACTAAATAACAATAAAATGGATTTCTGAATGGCTGCTTGTGCCATTTGACATTTCTGGTCAGAAAGCTATTCTGCTACGATAGCTTTCTGTTTCCATGTTAGAGCTGAAAGTAAAGAAGGCTTGTTAATGACGGAGCATTTATCTGAGCTGCAGCAAGGCAATCTGGGCTCTGCAAATCCGCAATTGTCCAGACAGACCCGACTGCGCAGCAAAGGGTACTGGGCTGTGCCTTGCAGAGATGAGCCACCATTATTTTGGCAATGCAAAATCCCCCACCATTCAACCATACAATTTCCTTACAGAGTGTGAGATTTGGGCCACAAAGAAGAGAAATGAGGAGGAAGATGGCCAAGACTGAAATTGGAAGGTGGCCATGTTGCCAATATTTCTGGTCATCAGTAGGCTGCTGCCCTCTCTGCTCAATCCAGAATTGGGTTTTGCCTACAGGGAGCTAGTGCTTAATGAAGATCCCTTCTGTTTGTCCCAGCTGGCCACCAGATAAGTAGCCTTGTAGTCCAACCTGGCAAGGTTTGGTGGAGCCATGTGCTAGAGCCTCCAGTGGAAAGTCTGGTGGAATTTGGGGGCATGTTCCTCAGGGTCAGAGCCAGAGCAAGAGCATTCTTGAAAAGGCATAGTCCTTGCAACGAGTGCTTGCCAATGCGTGGCTTGGCTTGAGTGCAAGTACTTCTGGGAGACTCCTGACCTTGCTGAACCTTTCTTGTAGTCCAAGGGAGATAAAGCACCTGCCTTTCTGAGATTGATCCTCTAGCAGGATGCTCTATTGATCCTTGTAACAGCCTCTCTGTACTTAGCTGCCCAAGCCAGGTCACCAAGCTCAACTTCAGAGCCAAGCTCTTTGGGAGGAGGGGTGTTGAAGAGAAGAGTTGGGTCAGCTTCTTACAGAGCCCTGCCCCAGCTGTGAACATGCAGAGAGCTGGATTACAATGGAGACACGTGAGAGTGGTGTGAGAAGGTGGACGAGCAGATGAGGTGGTGAACTGACCCCTGGTTGGGTGGCAATGGACACCGTGGAGAAGCACTGAGTGAGATGGGAATGGGGACTTGTGGCATTCAGGTTGGGGCCCTCTCTAGTGATGTGGATTTGTTTTCTCGCTCCCTGACACAATTCCCTGATCCTCGAGCTACATCTGCTGCCCTCCAAGCACCTACTACTCCATACACACCAGCCGGGAAACCAGTCTTCTGGTGCCCTTTGGCTTTGAAGAGGGGGTTGTGTATGGTGGAACTGGGCCTTGGCCCTTACTGGAGGTGCACAGGGGCCTTGCTGAGGACCTGGGATCTCTGCTTTTGAATAACCGTTTCAACAAAGACTTGTTTCTCTGCCTAGCCTTTCCAAGCAGACGGCTGGTGCGACACCATCAACAACCGGGCATACTGCCAGTATGATGGGGGTGACTGCTGCTCCTCCACACTGTCCTCCAGGAAGGTAAGTGAGCATCTTCTGTGGTGCTGGCCAGGATTTAGGATTAAGTGGTTACTGCTAGCCATGCTCTTTGGCTTTGCTGGCCATGGAACCGAGCCTGCAATGCTATTCTCCCACGAACGGAGAACAAACCCATGATTTTAAACCAAAGCCAGCTGAAGTCATAGACATCATCCCACTGATTAACAGCGGGGTTTGGACTCAGGCCAGCAGGACTGAAAGCTCAGCCCAGCTCCCACTGAGATTCACGGGATTCCCTCTCGTTTTGGGAAACGAGTCCCAAAATTACTTCCATAGGATGTAGTGCTAGCCATGGTGAGTCAAAAGTCACCTTGTCATATAATTGAGCAATCTCAGGGGATTTTTGGTATGGTCCATTGGCATCTGCTATGGGCTGTCTTTCCTTCCCAATCCTCCTGGGGACGGAAGGAGGTAGGAGTAGTGTAGAGGGAGCAACTTGGCACTGGGGTTGCACAGACCCTTTTTTGTCTCCCATCACAACCTCCCCTCCCACCTAACTTGCTATCCAGCACTCACAGCCCATCCTTCCTAAGCATATCCAACAGCAAAACAAATCATAGGGCATGAGATAATTTCTCACTGCAAAAATATGTGAATTTGAATCTTCTCATCTTTGTTGTGGAGCTTGAATCATTTTTCCTTTCATCACGCATACACACACAGAGAAAAGGAAAAATAAAATCCTGGGAAGATCCAGTTGAGATAGGAGAGAAAAGGCTTTACACCCAAGTGATGATTGAAACCTCCACAGCGATATCATGACATCTTGGAGGAAGGCATGGCTCTCAGGAGGTCTGAGACATCTGGATCTCTGGCCAAAATAAAGGATGGGTTCACAGTGAAAGGTGGGGTGATTCAGTCCCATGGCCCTCAGGAGACCCAGCCCCAACTCGCATCCCCCACAGGTCCCAGATCTCCTGCAGCACAAGCCTCCAGCACATCTCTGTTAAGGCAGAGGCAGGAATATGAGGTTTAAACACCAAAAAGCCACTCCGGCCTCTCACTGGCCCAGGCTGTGAAGAATCAAATGTGCTTCCACAGTAAGAAAAACTCCTGGCTCTGAGCCTGGTGTGTATAAAACCTCTGGAGGAAACAGTTTTCTCAGCTCCTATGGCCCATGACTGGGCAGCTGTCAACCAGGAGCCAGATGCTCTGCTGGTGCCCTCCCACCTTGCTCTGCTGCCACCAGCTAAGGTGACAGAAGCTTGCTTGGCCATATACAGTTGTTGTAGAGAAAGCAATGTGCAATGAGCCTCTCTACCTGCATGGGATGTCTCAAAGCAGCACAGCTTGTGGGTGGCCCTAGACAGACCCACTGCCTGCTCCACTGAAGGCTGTTACTGCTCACGTAGCCTCCAGCCTGCCTGGGTTTTTTTACTCCATAGTGCACAAGAACTGTATGCATCTACCCTGGCTCCTACGTCAGGTAGTGTGGAGGCCAGCCTTTGCAGCTGGGAGGTTGGCTGAATTTCTCCAAGAGGTGCAGAAGATGATGCCATGCTACCTTCATGCTTTGCTGAGCCTGAAAGAGCCAGGAGTAACTTGAAGGACAGGTCCATAGACTCAGACATGGACAAGGAGGGCTTTCTAACAGGGGCCAAAGTAAAACTGAAATCTAGAGGTGCCTCACCACTGCCAACCCTAGTCCAAATGTCTCACACCCACCAGGGGAGACTTCTCCCCAAGGTTTGACATTTGGGGCACAAGACTCAAGCTGACCCTTGGCTGCAAAATTTGAAACACAAGTTAACAAAAAGGAAAACGCTAAGAATAAAACTCAGCTGGGGACAGTTGTATCAGAGCCCATTTCTCAGTGAGCGTGGAGCCTGGCAGTCTCCACAGTGCCAACAACATCAGGGCACAGCCCAAAGTGTCTGTCTGACTGCACTGGGGTGGAGAGGGCTTGCAGGGGCATAGGGGTGCCAGGAGCCAGGGATCTCAAAGCAGAGGCTTACATCTCCCTTTGGTCCCCCGAGGTGATCCCGTTTGCTGCTGACTGTGACCAGGACGAATGCACATGCCGTGACCCGGCGGCTGAGGAGAACCAGTAGCGGCACCATGAAGGGCCTCTCTTGGTCAGGCGAGCGCCGGAGGAGTGAAGGGGCAGCAACAGGGGCCGCTGGGGAGCGGCGGGGTGCAAGTGGGCAGGAGGCGTAAGGAAGAGCCAGGCAGGGATATGGTGACTACGCATGGAGGGGATGGGTCGAGGCCACGGAGCAGCCAGCGGGCTGCAGCGCAGGAGGGCAGGCGTGTGGCAGTCCCCTCCCCATCGCTGCTCCCTCCCGAACCCAGCCGGGACATGGGGGCCCAGTGCACGCCCGAGGGTCTGAGCCAGGGGTCCGGCACCGCCTCGGCCATGCGCTGGGCTGTGCTCCACACCAAGAGCCCAGGCACTGCCACGGACATTTGTCCTGGTCTGGTGTCTGGGTGTCTGTCTTTGCTCTGGATTTTGTCACTATTCACCCCCCTCTGCTGTACAGGCTTCTTTTAGCAAGGTTGAGGTAGTTGTGATCTCTCTGCAAATATTTAAACTTAATTATATATATATATACACATATATATAATATATATAAATATATATTATATTTTCTTTGCTCTTGATGAAGCTGAGAAAGGATATCCTTTGTCACATACCCAAGCTGCTGTGAAGTACAAACCATTGGGAAAAGCACAGGTTGGGGCGGGGAGGAGCAGGGAATTTCCTCTTCCTTCCTGAGGGGGAGCTGGAAGGAGGACAGAGAGAGAAGCCAAACACCCAGGCCATGCCAGGAGAGAGCTCCCCAGGCAGGTGGCATGGAGGTTGCAACCTCAAGGTGCTCTTGGCATCTTGCAGGCACCAAGTTTTGCCCTTGGGATTTGCCAGTGCTTTGCCTTGCTTTGCTTAGGGTCCTGGGTCAGGATTTTGAGGTTGAGAAGAAATGCTGCTGTGCCCTTGCATCACCCCGGCAAGCATGGCAGATTCGGTGAGCACTGCTGCCCCGAAGGGCACCACAGCTGCCTGTCACCCGTTATTTCAGAGCCCTCTGGGAAGGGTTACGTGTCCATGAGTATTGCTGCATGGTCAGTAGGAGCAAAGACACGCAATGGTCCCTCTCTGCCTCGCTCCCCCTGGCCACTGCGCACCCAACTAGACGAGAGATATAGTGGGCAACCCAGAGTAGCTGTGTGATGCTCTGAATGAAGGATGATGAGGCGGTCCTTCTTTTCTTTCCCCATGTCTCCTTTCCAAACATGAGCTTCGGCAGTGTTGTCAGCAGTTCTTGGAGGAAACCACACCCTGTAAAGCAAAGAGAGACAGGACCCAAACAACCTGTCAGGAGACTTTGAGCATCATCTTTTCCCATTGAGCTATTCCTTATTACTATCTCTGTGGCCGAGCCCATCACAGTGGACATACAGTTGCTGACTTTCATGAGTCTCTTGCTCCTGTAGGCACTAAGTGAAAATCTTCAGATTCACTTCTAGCCCCAAAGAAGGCCAGCTAGAAACTTTGCCCCCCATAGTTGATTCCCAGAAATTCAACTTGGCAGCCTGGACCTACTCCCAGGCAGCGGGTAGGGAAGGTGCCTGGCTTCAGCGGGGGTTATCGCTGATAGTTTTGTGCTTGCAAAGAGGTAGAGAAAAGGGATAGAAAGAGGAGAGCAGAGAGGGACCCCAGAGGAGGAGCATGGACACCCCGGTGTGCCCTGGTGCAGCCCTGTGCTGGGACCAAGAAACCCAGGGCTGCCTGGCTGTGTCCTCGCCACATGGCCTGTGCTGGCAGAGCCAGACTCCAAGCCAGGGTTTCTCCAGCGCAAGAGTGATGGAGAGAGGGTGACACAGTGTGGAGAGACCGGGGATTTTCAAGGCATCCTTTGGCTTTCGCTAGCTCCCCTCCCGCCCTTTTTGTCAGGCATCTCCTAAAGTTATGTTTGGCCAGAGGACAGGAGTAGGGGCAGAGGCACCTGGATATCCCACCAGAGTCCATGCAGGAGATGCCTTGTCCTTCTCCAAGCCCTTTCCCGATCCCAAGTGTGCCCATCACCCCATGGTGGGTCACCTCCTGCCTGCCCTGGCCTAGGCAGGGATGGGACGATGGACCCCTTCTCCTCTTGCAGCAGGGACACACTGACATTTCCGTTCCCATCATGCACAGGTGACAACACCCAGGGTTTTCACCCAAATGCACTGTCAGTTTGGCAGAGTGCTGCAATTTTTTGACAGCGATCCATTTTTCAATCAAAAAAAAAAAACCAAAAAACAAGGAAATATTTAAAAAAGCACTTTGAGACTCTTCTGGCCCTGATGACCCCCAGAAGGTGCAACTTGGGCAGCCTGTCCTGCTCCACCAGTGCAGGAAAGGGGACATTCAGGCGTCTTGGCATAGCAGGAGCCAGGGGGATGGCAGCCCCCAGCCAGTGGGGGTGGTGGGGATGTGGGATGAGGGTGACATGCAGAGGGAGATGGGAGAATTTCAAGTCCCGGCATCTTGCGATGCAAAACCGTTCCCTGCCTGGCGTCAGCATTATCTAGATGCCTATGTGTTTAGATGCCAAATTTTTACCTTTTTGGCATGAAAATCGTGGTCACAGAAATGGCTCGTCCCTGCTCACCAGTGTGTGCAGGGAAAGGGCCGTGCCCTATGGATAGGGGAACCAGGGGGGGCCGGAGGTGCTGGCTTGGCTGACAGAGATTTGTACTTCTCATGAACAGATAGCTTCTATGTACCGAAATATTGTTCTTCTACAGCAACACTGAGCGGTTTTTGTCCCCTTTAGGGTTTTATTCACAACGGAGGCTGCTGCTATTTTTATTTTTTTGTATTTGATAATTATTTTTTATAAAAATCTATGAAAAATAAATAATCTTCTCATCCTCCAACCTCTTTTGCCTCCTTGCTTCACCCAAGGCGGGGCTACACTGGGGGAGGGAGGTGGTTCGGCTGCTCCCAGCAACCTTGGTCCCACATACCCTCCTCTGATCCAAACTATAGGTTCTCCCAGCCCCCTCCCAGCACTGTCCCAGCCCAGTGGGAGACCTGCTTTGGGTTTTGAATTAGGGACACACACCCCCAGCCCTCCAATGCTCTCCTTGTTCAAGGCTGCCACCCAGGCAGCTTTTGCTGTGCCACCAGCTGTGAGGACACTTTTGCAGATGGTCTGCCTGGTAACAATGTACTTTTTAACACCAAAAGTCAGCAGTTAAAATGAGAGAGAGAGAGAGAGAGAGAGAGAGAGAGAGAGAGAGAGAGAGAGAGAGAGAGAGTGTTCACATGCCACCTCCCTGGGGACAGGGAGCAGAGGCCAGAGCCAGAGTGACATGCCAAGTGGCATCCTGGCAAGAGAGTTAAAACCAAAGACAATTAAAAAATTTGCTTAAAGATTTGGGGAATTGGTTTTTTTTTTTAAGCAACCAGATAAGCTTTGTACATATGGACTGGGAAACACCAAAAAATCCTGCACAAGGTGGGTGGTAGCCCACGGTGCCCACGCAGCCAGCTGCAGCCTCCCCATCAGATGGTGGTGAGCCCAAGGCACCCATCTCCGCTTCAGTGCACCACTGGCACGAAGCATGACAGGGACCAGGGCAAGCTGATGCCATAGTACCAGCTGAATCCCCTCCCGTGGACAGCTCCAAATCCCACAAACATCCTGTGTCACCAAGGCAGGGGACATCCACGGGGCCCTCGTGGGTTAGGAAAGATGCCCACAGCTGCTCTACTCTGCCCAGTTGGCCAAATGAGTGTTTCTGGTGCTCTGGAAAATGAGATTTGCAGCATTTGATGAAGCAGCCCGTCCCGTGGAGCCTGCTGCAGCCACAGCCCTGTGTGTCACCAGCCATACCTGGGCATCCCTTCCGGACCAGGAGCACCTGGAGCATCTGGGCCAGGTTTGAAAGTCCAACCACCCCCCACGCTGGAAGGCTATCATGCCAGTTCCATGAGGAGGGACAGCATGAGACTTCTCCCCCTAGGAGTCTTTCCCTGTTGCAATTCCCAACTCCCAGTGGTCTCCAGCTGGCCAGGTCTCCCATGGTGCCAGGTATGGAGCCACCGAGCCACGATGGTCTGCAGTGGCCACAGCTGGTGGCCACATCTGCAACAGGACCAGCCTGCCCTGTGGTCACTATCTCAGGGCCCACAGTGTGGTTTACTAGGAGGAAATACTGCTTTTTATAGACTTTAGG
>NW_008824411.1:8259083-8270027 GCF_000699105.1 Pygoscelis adeliae | reverse complement strand
TTCCACTATTCAGTTTTTTTTGGTATATACTTTATGGATATTTTTTTCCCCCTTTTTTAAGACAGTTTCAACTGAGCAAATAAAATGGCCCTGAAAAAGTCAGGTGGTTTCCAAGAGCAGTACAAGTAAACACAAATGGCAGCTAACAAAATCCAGGCTGCATTTCCGATGGACCACTTCTGGGGACATTTCAAGCCTCTCCCCCCATCAGACAGGGGCAAGATGGTCCCTCAAGGAGCCCCTTGGCTGTTTCGCAGCTCAACACAGGGTTTGAAAAGGCCAAAGCTGCGCTAGTAGCTATTTCTCTTTCCTTCACCATGCAGCTCACTTGCAAGTGGTGGAGAAGGTGAGTCATGACTGAGCAAGCGGAAAGATTGGAAAGGAGTGAAAAACACAAGTGGTGTTTGCACTGTGGGTGCAGTGGGTCGGGGGCCAGGGTGCTGCTGGAGCCCAGGAGGCAATGCCAAGGCTACAGAAAGCAACGAAATCCCAAATTTCCTCCTGCAGGGCTGACCTGAGCATATCGAGGGCCCTGGAGAGGACCGATGGGCTGAGAAAATGGAAGGAAAAGCCCCTAACATGGGATGCCTGGTGCTGCCCTGGCAACTGGGTAAGCAGGGAGAACCTAGGGACAACAACCTGCCCCCGCCAGCCCAGGGGTGGCTGGGTGCATTGCACAGCCCTCCCTCCTCACCACGGCTGGGGTGCCCTTCCTGTCACCGGCAATCGGAGCCATATGTACCAAGCCCTGACTGAAATAAGCTGAGGTGCTTTGGTTTTGTGTTGCTGCTGGAAGCAAGCAAGGCCCTGGCAAGCCCTCAGTCCTTCTGGCTGCCTGTGCCGGAGAGGCTGGGGATGCGCAAGGGCATGCAGGCAGGGCTGTGGGCAGGGCTGCCTCCAGTGCTGGCCTTTGCACCATGTCCAGGGGGTCAGGGCTGGGATGGAGATGCCCAAAAGCTGAAGGGGGTGTACTCCTGCTGGGGACAGTCAGCTCATCCTGAGCCTCCCTCTTCGTTATCTTTGATTTCCCTTGTTGTGTTTTTAAACCCCACTCCCTCATGTCTTTAAACGCCGCTCTCTCTTCTTCCAGCCATCTCTGATGGCCACGTGCCTCCCTTTGCTCCGCACTGGCCTCTCCTTCACTTCTGGTCTTTGCACAGACTCTCTCATTGCTCCCTGGAGGAGGAACAGCACCTCCTGGTGACATCAGATGTCCTCTCTGGGGCAAAGCTCCCCAAATCATGCACTTCGACTGGGGCTAGATTTGCTCCTACAGAGGACAGCACATTAAGAGGCTCCACAGCCCCAAGCAACCAGGACCCCAGTTGTAAGTCTTGCATTTAAATGAAAAAGGGCAGCTGTTTATGGCAATAGCCAAGTGACGAGCTGTTTTCCCATCCCGTCCCCTCCTTTCTGCCAAACACCCAGCCTCAAGGCAAGAGGCATCAACCCCTGTGTCCCCAAGATGAGGGGGACATGCAGTTGAGCAGGGTGGTGGCTCTTTCAGCAATACAAACTGGATCTGAAAAGCTTTGTCAGCTGTTATGATGGAGGAGATCACACAGTCAGTCATTAAGAAACGGGGCAGCCACCAGGACTGAGGGGGACATGGTGCCTTGTGTGAGGGACCCAGCGGTGCCTTGTCATTCATGCATGCGCTGAAATGCAGAAATACCTGCTGGTACCTGCTTTTTGAGGATGAATAGGGACTGCTGGCCAACAGCAACCCTTCCAACATGCACACACGTTACCAAATCCTTCCTAAAAAGCTGACATTTTGTGTCAGCTGGTAATGCATCCTTTAGAGTCCACTTCTTTTTTGGGGTGGCTTTCTCCAAAACCCCATTGCTTGCAAGCCAGATGACCCCCCAAGGAGATTTTGGTCTGGCAAAGGTGTGATGAGCCAGCCGTGCTGAGACCTTCTTACACAGCAGCTCAGGTTTGCGACTGCGCGCCTTGCTGCCACGTGGCCCCTCTCCTCCTCCTCATTCTCTTCCTCCTCCTCCTCCTCACGTCTTGTTCCACAGCCACAGGTTATTGTGCAATGAGCCGGTGGCAGCCACAGCACTTAACTGCATGGAAAATAGCAGAAGGAAAGAATTGGGTGTATTTTTAGCTTATTTTCCTGCAATTTAGCAGTGGGAAGAGAGAAAAAAAATCAAGTTGTTCCATGAGACGTAATGAAGTCTGGTTTCCTATGGATTCATGCACTATGCCCCCTAAATTCCCCCTCTCCTGTTTACTCCCAGGCATCCTGTCTGCCCGCTCGCACTAATCCCCAGGTCTCCCACCCATCTGGCAGGGCCGGTGGCAATACACACTGGGCTTGGCCAAGGGGCCAGCCACTGCAAGTGCTGATGGCCTGAGCACTAGCCACAGCACTGCACTGTAAGTGACTTTTAAGGCATCCTTTGTGTCTCTCACCTCTGCTCAGGCACTGATTTTTGTATCATTCGTAGGACATTAATGTTCTTGATACTGCTAGTTCTCTGTCAAAAGTCTGCCAGATGGACCAGGAAGTTCTCAGGGGGTGGCTGACCACCAGACAGCACCATCCCACCCACCTTATACCCTAAAAAGACAGGCTAAAAGGAGCTTTTTTTGATTCTGCTCCCAAATTCCCAGCATCCACGGAGGTTTGCAAAGCAAGGACTGAGAGCCCCTCGCAGAGGGTATGTAAATGCAGTCTTCCCCCCAAAACCCAAAGGTGCCTGCAGGCATCCGCACTTTCCTGTGCCTGGCAGAGCAGGTAGGCAAGGCAAGGTGCAGGACACAGCTCTGGCTGTGTGTACTGAGTGGTTTGGGACGTGGCTAACGCAGTGGGCAGACAGGCTAATGCTAAACGTGTGTGAAGTCGCACCCGAGTTCAAAGGCTGGGAGTGTTTCATCCACTACCAAAAGATGACATCAGCTGGACCAAAACTATAAACAAACACTCCAGTTTGCCAGAGCCACGGATTACTAACAACTCCGTTTAATAGTCAGTTGAATTATCATCTGGAGTTTTACATAGTGTTACAATGATTTTTTTTGTTGCTGTTGTTTAAAACTTTTTTTTTTTTGTAAGTAATCCGGAAGGGTTTTGTGTTTCTTGCCACATGGATATCTCACCCTAAAGCACCCTACTTTCAATCTACAGTAGTAAAACGTCACATTAGAGTTTCAATAGAACATCAAGGAACATGAATTGTAGCCATCTTTGTAAAAAAAAGGACCAAACCATCTTTATATGTTAAATAACTTCACGACAAGTAAAAGATAGTAATGCTATTACAGGGGTACAGGTGCAGCAAAGAAAAGATAATGACCCAGAGGTTCATCTCAGGTGAATGATCGCTCATTAATTCAGAAATAAAACAAGAAGAGAGGGCAGGGGGGACAAGGGAGGTTGCAGAAATGGATGGAAAATGGTGTCTTCTCCAGCTTTCGTGTGGTTGGCAGCATGGGAAAAACCAGGAGTCCAAGAGAGAAAATACTGTGCAGACCCAACAGTAGGACCCTGTGGCAAATGTGGACGGTGTCAGCTCTGCAGGGAAGGGCATACCTCAGGGCTCGCCCACAGCTGTTTTGGGTGAGCAAGCCCCATACAACACATCTCACCAAGGCCAGGTCTGCAGCCATGGTGCAACCTCTCCCTCCAGTCTGGGCCCCCATGGCAGGCTGCTGGCATTTGTCTGAGATGGGCTCATGTGTTAGTTGAAGGATTTTGGCAAGAAAATCCAAGTTTGGGCAAAATTCTGACTTGCAAAGCCAGAGTGAGGAAACCAAGAAGGAAGCCTTCACAAAGCCAAGGCCATCATGAAAATGGCCCCACAGACATGCCATGCCGGCAGGACCTGCCAACACAGTGGGTGCAGCAAAGACGCGGCGGTCAACCAGGCAAAGCACAGTCCCACCAGCACACTGTGCGGTCTGTCATGGGATGGGGATGCTGAGTCCCTTCCAACCATGCAAGGGTGCTGCTGAAGGACCTTGGACAGGTGGCTTTCCCCTCGCCCTCCAGGGTGGTCCATCTCCCAGCCCATGGGGAAGCTGGGGCTGAGGGAGCAGAGCCCAGCCCAGCTGGCTGATAATGCTGGGGTTTTGTTTGACCATGCAAGGGCTTTGAAATGTAAGTGCAGAAGCAGAACATAAATATCTGCAGAGCCCCAGCGCAAATCTTGGGGCCGGACGAAAAAGTAACCTAGGCAGGTGTGAACACATGGGGTTTTCCTGGCAGCATCGCAGTGAGTGGCTGGCAGAGTGCACCGCTCCCGTCCCTGCTGCTGCACCTAGTAAGCAATAAAAGAGAGGAGTCTACTACCCAAAGGAAAACAGTCTGCGTTTCATATAAAGGCCACGTAAGCGGTATTACTTGGTGAGCAACCACCCTGCGTCTGGGCCAGAGCAGCCTTTGTTCAAGCATCCCTCTGAGGCGTTGAGCGGAGGTGCCCTTTGCCCATCGCTGGACAGCTGCCCAGCTGGAAGTTAAAAGTTGTCCCAGCGTCTGCTGGGAGAAGCAAGAGGATAAACCAAAGTGTCTTGGCCAAGACCGCTGGTGGCTGAAAGGAAAAGGAGCAATGGCTCAGTACAGATCACCTGCCCACGTACACTTGCGCATGGAGACGGCGCTCGTCTTGCTCTGAGCTCCAAGCCCTTGGAAGCATCAGGCACATCAAAATATAAGGAGAAACATGTGAGAAAAAGCCAAAAGAATCCAGTAAGACTGCTTTCTTGCAAAGAGCAGGCATTTGCCTGATGACCCCTGCTAGACACGTTCATTACAGAAATGACATGGGGACGCCCCAGTAATACTGACTGCTGGTGGCTACTCCCAGCAGCTCCCTGGTCCAGGCCAGCTGCCCCTGGAGGAGAGGTCTGCCCGCAAGAAGGGAAGAGCAAAGCAATGTGTGGTCCTGCAGGAAGATACTGAGCTGCTGTTGAGCAAATACTGTATTGCAGCACTGTCGGCTGTGACTGGCTGTGGACCACAGCTGCCTCCCTCTCAGCACCACGCAAATATTTGAGCTGTGTCCTTGGCAGGTAGGAGGAGAAATGAGGCAGAAAATCATGAGAGACAGTCTGAAGATTGCTCCTGCCAAGACTGAAAAAATGAAAAGGAAATTTCTCTCTGAAGAGGCATCGTAAAAATCCCACTGTAGGGCTCCTGGCTTGTCCAGATCAAAGGTGCACAGCTGGCAAGTTCAGAAATGCAAACCAGGCTGGAAGCTGAAGCTAAAAGGAAGCTGTTTCCTGCCTCCAACACTGTCAGTGGTAACAGAGTTTTGAAGAACAGTTTGCTCTGAAACAAGCCCAGTGTCCCAGGACAACCCCAGTTCTCTGGTTTTAAAAAAAAGTCACTGGTGAGAGCTGCATATGTGAGCCTGAACACAGGCAAGCAACACCCCCAGAAGCAGGCCCGCCACGCCGCGTCACCGAGCCCTCTCTGGGACCAGGACCTCCAGGACTACCCTGCACCGCCGTGCTGGGGTATGCTACACCCCACTCCCCTTGCCATGCAGAGCCTGTGGCTATGCCACAGCTACAGGGTGGCTGGTGCAGAAGGCAGCCTCGTCTGTGCCGTCTGGGTGCTGCTGTCTTGGCTGGGGTTCTTCTGAGCAGTAGTTTGACATTGCTTCAAAGTCTTTATTATAGTGGGTAAAAGAAAAAATAATGGAAGGGATTTTTAAGTTGACTTCCTAGGAATGTGGTCCCACAAGAAGAAAGCCCATGATGTCCAGCTGACCACTGGTCCTGAGGCTAAGCTGCCTTTGCTCTGGAGGATTCTGCATCTTGGAGCAGACATGGGCTTTGACCATGACAGAAGAACCTGAAGAGATAGGCTCACCAATGCCCCTCTCTCCTCGCCCCAGCTGGTGACACCATGTCAGCCCTGCCCTGCAATGGTACCATTGCTCAGCCAGGTCTCATCCAGACCTCATGCTTTACAACTGCAAAAAAACCCAACAATCCCAACCCTCTTGGCCATCCAGTGGCTGTTTTTCTCAGCCATAACCATTAGTATCTCAACCTGACCTGCATATCCTGCCTCCATTTTCCCAACCCTGCATCACCTGCTCTCCCGTCCTGGCTGTGTCACCGTGTTTCTCCTGTGACCGATGTCCCCCACCCTTGGGGATGGTCCCCACAACCAGGGAAGGGATGGGGCAGGAGGAGAGGGCTGTGCCCTTCCAACCTGCCCTCTCCACCAATGTTGAGGAACCTCTTGGCAAAATGAGTAAAACAAAACCAAGAAAACTGGGTCCCACGAGACTTCTAACTAGAAAGGCTTTTGGCCAAGTCAAAGAAGAAACTAATGCTGAGTCAGTCCTGCACAGAGCAGCCGGTTTCACTCCCCGGTCCAAATTTTTGCTGCCAGAAACATCAGCAACATCCTCGCCCGCCATGGGTCCGTGTATAAAACCCTCACAAATGCCCGTGGGAAGGCCAGCGTGAGAGCGGGCACCCACAACCCTCAGTAGTCCTTGTCACCATAGTCATTGTAAAGGACACTCAGCGTCTGCTCCTCGCATGTCTTCTTGAGGTCCCGGCTGAGCTCTGACCAGTCGAGCCCATAGGGCTTGATCTCACTGTAGCGGCAGGCGAGGTACTTGAGGGATGAGCGCTGGAGGCTGATCTTGGGCTCTTGCAGGAGGCCATTGCACCAGCTGCTGAGGTCCCCCAGCTGTGAGAGGATGAGGCCGGCCTTCCTGCAGCGAGGGTGGGCAAGGGGAGATGTCGGGGGAGACGGACAGCGAGGGGGTGGCGGGAGTGATAGAGACACCATGGGGGGATGGCAGGAAGGGCAGGAGAGCATATGAGGAGAGAAAAGCAAAGATGGTTAAGGACACCGTGAGAGCTCCTGGAGGGAGAAGAGATAACGCAAGAGTCGGGCAGCGTGGAGAGCAGCTGAGCGGAGCCCGATGCTGCCAGGATGAGGAGGGATGGTGGGGCTCGGGGGACACACCAGCCCCATGGCAGCACTGCAAGCCTAAATGCACGAGAGCAGCCCCTACCCAGGTCAGAGATGCCCATGCCACCACAGTGGTGCTGGACCTGCCACACTGGTCTTGGGACTCACCTTGCACTTCCCTGCACTGCCTCCCCTTCTTCTTCCACCCTGTATCGTCCCCACAACAAGGCCAGGTTTGCTGAGGGTTTAGTGAGGGGACAGTCACAGGTGTAGCTGTGAAACCCCCAACACCCCTTGGGATGGACATCATCAACAACTCAAATGGCATTACCAGTCACTGCTGCAGCTACTGGACCCCAAATACAACAGGATGGGAAAGCAGGAGCCAATAGCACTGTAGGCAGTGGGGAGAAATGGTAAAAGGTGTCAGGCATCACATGTGTGGCCAGATCAGGGCAGTGTCACCACATGTGTCCTCTCCATGAAGTGCATGTGTTGCATGTTTGGGAACCACAGTTCCCAAACTGTGGTTGGCCATGTGACATGTTGGTTGACCAGTGGTCAACTGGTCATGACATGGTTGACCAGTGACATGCTGGTCACTCATGACTTGGTGTAGGACACCTCCAGTGACATGGCAGAAAGGGCAGGGAAAAGGCAGGCATGCTGGGAGCATCGCTCCCTTGACATCATGTGGCTGAGGGGGATGTGATGAAGAAGAAATGCACAATTCTGGGAACCAGCATGCTGGGACACGACTAAGCATGAAGAAAATTTAGGAAAAAAAACCCACTCAAAATATTATGCCTGGCTTGTGGGGGTCTGTATGGAAGGCTGAAGGGGAGATAAAAATTATGATCCTCATGAGAAGCAATATCACAAGATGTAAGTACAATGAATGACACGTCTGGTACATGATTTGTAATGTTCAGTAACAGTTTAGGAAACATGTCCCACAGGACAGCGTGCAAACTAGAAGGAATATACTGAAGCATACAACATAGGTTTGATCCAAAAAGCTCTGAGAGAGCAAGGGATGTGTCAGAGCTCCACAGTTCTTTGCATGTACATTTTGCATTTTCCAATTGCAGAGAACAAACCAAGGAAAGGCAGGTTACAGCCATAGCACCTCATGAAGAGCTGCAAACCAGCCATGGAAGCCAGGAGAGAAAGTTGGGTGACAGAGGGAGAAGAGGTCCAGGAGGAACCCATCTTCAGCAGAAGACAGACACGCAGCACCCCCAGGGCAACATGGCCTAGATGTGGGCTTGTTCTGGTAGCAAAAAAGTGCTAAATTACCAACCCCTCATGTTGGATGAGGTATTGGAAGAGCGCAGAGGATCCTGGCCAAATATGACTTCAATTGTGTTCTCTTTTCATGTTTTTCCTCTTAAAATTGTTTCTAATGCTTTTATCAAGAAAAACAGTTTGTTCAGATAAAACACATAATGTTCTTTTTAAACTTGTCTAGCACTTCGAGTGATATCCAGGGAATCTGGCAAATGTGGAGGTAATGGACTCAAATGAAGTGTCTTGAAGGTGAGTATTGCATGTGCCTGGAAACCCAGACAAAAGTTAGTGTCTCAAGAGCTGGGATAAGTTTCCTAGCCAGCTTCAAGGTCAGTTGGTGGGTTAGTATAGACAGGGAAGAGAAGATACACCCCCTTGGTAGCTTTAACTCAGCATCTGTTCAGCACAGAACAGGCAGTGGAGACACAAATCATGATGCTAGGGAAAAAAATACCCTCTTTGTACATTCGTACTTGATAAGCAGGTGTTGTGTGTGAAGCACATGGCTGTGTTGTGGCTGGTTTGACAGGTCAAGGGTACACGTACCAACCATGGAGGAATATCCACAGCCCCTCCACACCTTCCTCCAGGCCGGGTGCACCATGGATGAGCTGCTTGGAGAAGAATTAATTTACCCCAGGTCCAGCCAGAGCCAACCTTGGCTTTCCTGGAGAGGAAACCCTCAAGAGGTCCATCACGGAGGTGGCTGCAGCTCCAACGGACCAGTCTGGAGCCACCGAGAGGTTGTCCAGCTCTGCAGCCACGTGACACCTGCAGCCCCGGGGCACACATCCAAAGCACAGCAGAGAGGTGAAGGTGCTTAGCATGGTGCTGACTCTAGAGACAGCCACCCAAGCGGGCCAGGTCTTCCAGCCGTGAGAAGGTAGCCAACCTCTCACTTGTCTTGGTCCCCGCATCTAGACACCTAGGCAAGGTGCCACAACTGCCTCTCTTCCTCCAGCATCACAGGTACCCTAACAGGACCGTTGAACATGATCCCACAGATTTTGGCTCAAAGCCTATAGACACCACCAGACTTCACCAGGCTTTGCACCAAATCCTACTTTCACTTATTACTTGCTAGAAAATGTCTTGCCTTTCCCTCCATTTCTTCTCCTTATGCAAAGTCCAGGGCTCTCTGCAGCCTTTCTAGGACTGGGAGGGAGTGACTCACTTTCGTAACCCCAGACAAGTTATCTGCACACATCCTCGCTTCCTTCGGTCCAGCAGCCAGTGTTGCCAGGAAGGGAGGTGAGCACACCCCAAGCGAGCAGAGCCAGAAGGCAGCATGGCCACGTGGAGAAGGAGGGACATGGTAGAGTCAGTCACGTGGGTCTACATCCAGGACTTCAAAGGAGCATCAGCAACAGTCAAACACACACTCTGTCTGCTGGCTAAATAATGTCATCTGCAAGTGATTTGTCCTGTCACCACCAGTCTGGATGCTTCGCCCTTGCAGACGATCAAACAGGAGGTCTGCTTTCCAAGATTTGTCATCACCAGAACCCACTGCAGCTGCCTAAATGTCTCTTTCCAAGTAGCGCGAGCTGCAAACACTTCATCAGCAACTTGCGTCATCCCATCCTAAGCACTCCAGCATTTCCAGAGGGTGGAATTAACCCTCTGGCTTGTAGATTCACGCAGCAAATGGTAACATTTGGGCAATTCAGTGGCATTTCTGGTTGCTCCATGCCAATACACCTCTGCCTCGTGGGGCTTGAGGAGGCAGCTTCCACCCCGTGTTCTGGCTGGTCCTTGGTCTCCTCACTGAGGCAGCGAGCAGCAATGGCAATGCTCAGCCTTGGCAATGGCAGTGGCTGTGTGACGACTCCAGTCCGTCATGTAAGGAATTTTATGTACTCCTCATGCAAACCATCACAACAGATGTCAGATGGTCTGTGCAAACCGGGGCTGGATTTCACATCTGGAAATGGAGACAGAGTGGCATCACCGCAGCTGGGCTCGATACGAAGGTAAGACATAAGTCCAAGCCTGCTGACCCCACTCGGTGTCATGGGAATGAAGCAACCCTGGGCAGAGGAGCTGGTGGGAGCCTCAGCCTTAACAAGACTCCACATGCTGGGATGTCGCTACTGAGCTTTGAGGCTGCGCCTCAAAGAGCTCACATTTCTTAGAACATAAATGGGAAAAGAGGAAAGATGAGAGACCCCAGTTTTGCCCCAGGGAGTGGAGGATTTCTTAGGAGTTTCCCACCAAAGCTGAACTAGGAGACATGCCTAAGACACTAAGTGCAAGACAGCCACCAGCTATTTGCTGAGTCTGACAGCCCAGCAGAGATTTGGAGGACAGAGAAGGTAGGTGCAGGACCTCCAATCCTCTGCTAGAAATCCACAAGTGATCACCTGGAGAAGCAGGACTGGAAGACAGCTAGTGGTGAGACCAGCAAGAGGAGGTGTGGGGCAGGGGTTAAGGTGGAGGCCACGCATTTCATAGATAGGAGCTGTTGCTGACGTACATTTGAAGTAATCCTGATTTCCGGATGGGCTCAAGGCTCTGGTCCTTTGGAGGCCAGATGCTATGAAACACCACTGCAGCCCACACAATCTCCCAGCCCAGCTTGCTAAACTGACTGGAAACATCCACGTTACTGGGAAACCACGCAGACAAAAGCAGATGTTGAAGGACATGGGGAGAAGGGAACATCTGGCTGCCTCTGCAAGCCCGGGGCACAAGGCACCCCATCCCCAGGCAGCTTGAGGGGCTGCAGTGACATGGAGGAGCCCAGGGAGAGGACATGGTGC
>NW_008824411.1:8246924-8259030 GCF_000699105.1 Pygoscelis adeliae | reverse complement strand
CCTGCTGTGGCAGCTCAGCACTGCCTGGGCACCAAAAACACTTGTGTCCCTGAGATCACCTCACCCGACCACAGACATGGATCAAAAGGGAGGGAACATATGCAATTCAGACCCAAGGTCAATCCACTGCCTGCTTTGGACCACAAGTGACAGTGAGTTCAACACACAGAGATGCATTCAACTCAAGCCAAAGCCCAGGAAAAGGAGGAAAGCCAAGTCTGACCTTGGCATGGTCCAATACATGTATGTATGCATGCACTTCACCCAGCAGCTTCCACAACCAAGCTCTTCTGTGTCACCTTCTCCAGCAGGCTTGAAGGTACAGCCACCTCCTTGCACGTTCTTCCCTCCATCAATGCCTGGGGCCTTTCTCTAGCAACACACTCCGACCACACTCCCTTCCCTTCTCACCCGCAACAACCTCCATTCCTCAAAGGTGCATTGTTTTTCCAAGACCTTCTGCCTTTTTGCCTGTGGCAGCAGCTACTGAGGGAAAAAGAGAATCCCATCCCCTTTCCACCCTGCATAGCATGAACGGACTAGGCAAAACTCCAGGGACAGTATAGGGCTGGTGGAATGGACAAGAATGATGGATTGACAACGGTCTACTGCCTTCCACCTTGTCCTAGGTTTATGGTCCTTCAAGGGAGATGGCTGGACCCCAAACATGAGCACAGCATCCAGCAAAACAGGAACCCCACTGTGAGACCCTAAGCTCTATCATCAAATAAATTCATGAGATTTGCCAGAGAGCCACCTTCCTGGTCACCAACATCTACAACACCCCCTGTTGGTGGGCAGGCCTGCCTGCCTAGCCAACCCAGCTCCTGAGCCTACCTGGGCCCCAGCTCATCTTCACAGCGCCAGGTGAACTCCCCAAAGCTTTCGTAGTGCTGGTTGTAGTGGTAAAGGACTCGGTGCAGGCTGGGGGAACCCAGGTCCAGCAGAGTGTTGTAGGCTGTTTGCTGCTCCTTGCCACTGGTGTAGCCATTGAAGAGGTTGTAGATCTTGTCTGCTATTTCTGGGCAGAAGGACAGGGGTTATTCAGTGGGGTGCAAGGAAAGGCATGAACAAAACCCACCAGGATAAACCTCAGCTCTAGGGAAACCAAGCCCAGAGCCAAGATTTGTCCCCTGAGTTATGATTTACATCATATCAAGACACGGTTCAGGTTAGGTTCCCATAGTTTGGTCCAATTAGGAAAAGAAACGGGTGGTGTCATCAGGTACTGTTAGTGAAATACCGTTTATTTATGAGAAGGCACACAGTTGGAGTTTCTTGAGCACAGCCACCACCTACGCTACCAGTTGCTTTCTGGGCAGGACAGGCAGGTCTTCTTGGCTATTTCGGTATGTCCTGAATGCCTGCTCCCCCACCCATCCTCCCACCCCTCCACCAGCACAGAGTGCTTCTGTGTTTGTTTGTGGAGAAGATGTGTACCTCCTGCCACCCTCCACACCAACCCTCAACACCACGTGGCAGCACCCGGGCCACCATGGGTGAAGGAGATGTTACAGCCAGGACATGAGACGTGTGCAGGGACATGCTGGAAGGGGCAACTCCCTGTTGCTGGTCCCAGGCATCACAGTCCAGCAGCTCCCTCCATCTCACCTTGAGCTTTCACATCATCTACCACAGGGCAGGGGGTCTTGACCATCACGTCACTGGACCTGGAGCGTCTTCCTGTGTTATCAACTCCCCAGAGTGTGAACCTGGCCAAGAAGGAAAGAGGTGAAGCGCTGGACTCCCAAGACCTCATGGAAACACAGGCAGCATCAGGCAGGAGCACCACAGTCAGTGACAGCGCTGCCACAGGCATGGCACGGGGGAGGCCACTCACATGTAGGTGGTGTCAGGCTCCAGGCAGCGAACAATGAGAGATATGGTGGAGGAGAGCCTGTCGGGCACTTGGGCTGGCATGGCGCAGGGTGACTTGGCGCCAGAGATGATGTCGTCCACGAAGCTCAGCACCGTCTCTAGGGAGAGAGGGGACAACATGCCACGGGTGATGACACAGATGTCCCTGGGGCTGTGGAGAGCCACTGAGGTCTGTGCCCACTACCACGCTGCCTGGTACCGAGGGGGACCAAGGCTCATGCATGAGGTTGGTGCAGAGATGGACCCATTGCTTTTCCAGCAAGGCTCATCATCATGGCATGGAGCTGCCACTTCTGCAGCATGGTGGGCAGTAGAGGGCCTGCTTTCTCTTCCACAGGATACTGGATATGTTGTAGCATCCCCTTGCAAAGAGGGAGACAGAGGCTCTCCTCCAACATCTCCATCCCACCCTCCCCAGAGAGAACCAATGGAGTCCCCACTCACCTGTCTCCACCTTGGAGTGGTCCATTCTGTCAGTGACTTTCTCTTGACGGAGGAGGTAGTCAACGATCTGCACCCCAATGGGAGGCTCCGAGTGCCTCCACTCCAGCACCACCAATGTGCTGCTGGGCTCGTGAACGGTGGAGAGCCGCAGGCTGGGGGGCAATGCCGGCTGGTCAGCATCTCGGGAGGGCAAGGTCTGCCAGCTGACCCCACCACCCACCGGTGCTCATCCCCACCCATGTCTATCACCACCTTACTGCTCCTCTGTGCCTTAAAAAGGCAGCAAAACCACCAGGCTGAGGCACACAGTATGTGAGAGATGCTGAGGAAAAGCTCTGCAGCCAGTCCCCATGGCTGGTGCAAAAGGCAGCATGAGTGTGTTTGCTAGTGTCACTCACTCTGCTGTGCAGACCACACACAAATGCACCAGAAATGAGTTGGGTTTTGTAAGGTAGTATGTAGGGACTGGTTTTGCATTACTTTCTCACAGCAAAAGGGCTTCAAAGCCATTAACCCATGGGAGAGAGCAAGCTCAGGAGAGAATTGACTCCCCCTTTCCTACCCCTCCTGGCTCTGGGCACGCTGGTCCAAAGGGCTCCTTCCCTGGGGTTGCTCTACTAGGATGGATGCAAAAACAGCTCCCCAGTCCTCAGCTGAATTAGAAAAGACACTGCATCTCTGCACCCTCGGCCTGATTTCCAGGTCCCCCATTCGCTTGCAAATCTGTCCCATAAAGCCACCCCAGCCTCACCACCTCCTGCCACCACGCCATTGGCCATCACGGCCTCCCCCCAGACCCATCACACCAAAAGGCCAGGCTGGGCACGCATGGAGACCTACATGGGGTGCGGGAGAGGTGCGCAGGTGGGCAGCCCATCAGCCCCGAAGGCACTTGAGTCGCAGCGGCACCAGTCCTCGATGACGTCCCCACTGCCCGAGCACCACAGCGAGCTCATGGTGGCCTCCTGCAAGAGCTGGGAGAGAGGGGAAGGGGGTGAGCACTGGGCAGATGAGCTACCATCCCACCACCACTTGAATCAGTGTTCATCCATCCCCCGGTGGGTTTCAGCATGGTCCATCCACCCTGGAGAGCAGGGCTGGCCAACGGACAAGGGCTGCCACGGCTTGACATGACACTACCAGGGCAAGCTGCCTGCAAAGACTACCCCGATGCTGTCCTTCCACCCCCCTTGCCCAGTCCACCCCCCCCAGCCAGTGGCTTCTCACCCGCTGGGTCTGGTTGTTGGTGACGAGCTCATAGATGGGGGCTGCTTTGGTGACCTCCAGCAGGATAGGCTCAGCCGGCACTTCGGGACTGGAGGTGACATGGCAGAGCGGGCAGGAAGAGGGGCAGCGCCCACGGCTCTGGCACTCCATCCGCACACCGGCTGCCATGCGCTTGGTGCCTGACTCAGAGAGGCTGGCGATGTACTCGGGGAAGGTGAGAACCTTGGGGTCCTGTTCGCGTTCCTCTGACTCGTCTGAGGGGGAGTTGCCTGGGGAAGGGGGAAAAAAGGGGCACCAAGGTGGGCTCCGAGCCATCGTTAAGGGGATGCCAGGGGGCTAGAGCCCTGCTTTCCAGCCAGGAGAGAGGCAGTGCTGCCCAGAGATCCCCCTATATCCTTAAGAGATCCCTGTTTGCTCTGTAGGGATGAAATGTTCACTGGTCTTCAGAGGAGGAATCAGGACTGAAAAGTCCACCCTGGCCTTTACCATTGCAGGCTGTTTTGTCTCCTCGTGCCTCAGTTTCCCCAGCCCTTTGCCTGGCACAGGGATGGACCACCCTTACAGCAGGTCCCCACGAGAGGGAGCCTCCTTCATGTGGCTGGAGACTCACGAAGGACCTGCCTGGGCACCTTCACCCCACACTAACGCCCCACCAAAGCCCCCTGCCAAACCACTCCACTGCAAAAGCCCTCCTGGCCCAACAGCTGATTTCTTTGCTCGACTCCCTTGGTTCCCAAGGACCCCCATCAAAGGTGATGTGACAGAGCATGTTGGACACCAGAGAGGATGAATGTCAGACCAGGGTGCACAGCAACGATGCCGACTCAGTGCCCCCCCACAAAGGTCTGCAGCCAACAGCACCAAAGAGCTCAGAATAAGCAGGGAAGACTTCCTAGTGCCTCATGATGCCCAGAAAGCTACCGAGATGACTACAAATCCACCAAGGTCCTCTCCAGCCCCTCCACCCCTCCTGCACTCACTCCCCATGGAGGGGAAGGGAGATGGGGAGCAGTTGCCTTTTGGGAGCTGGCTCAAGCCTGACTCCTCCTGTCTCTTTGTACTGTCATGGGGCATGATGGAGGTGGGCAAAGTTGCAGCTAGGCAAGGAAACAGAGTCTCTCCCTAAGGGCTTAGCTTACAAAGCACCATCACGAAGCAAAAGAAAATGGTGAGGTGGAGGCAGATACGTTCATCGGGACAGCAGACCCCCGGTCAGACTGTGACAAGACTGAAGGCTTGTTTACCCTCTGCCCTGTGCACACAGGGGAATATCTGCAGGTCCTACCCTGCCAACCCTCAGGCAACCCTGCAGCCCAACAGGCTCAGAAAAAAAGATTTGCAGCAGGAAAACATCACCATGGTCTACGCTTTTCCAGGCTCCATGCAAAGGTGCCTGATGCTGGGTGCCACGGTGGCCCTGCCGCACGAGGCAGTGAGCCAGACCCTGTGCTTGGTGGGCTTTTCTCCAGTGCTCCCATAGCAGGAAATATTTTGACACAAGGAGAAAAGTCCTGGCACAGCAGTTGAGAAGGTAGGATCTGCCCATCACTGCTGTGCCTTGGCTAGCATCGCCCCACTGCTGTGAGCCCTGCTGTGCAGGGGAACGGTGCTTTTCACCCAAAATCCCTGCCAAAGAGTGTCTCCGTCTCTACACTGAAGAAAGAGGGGCCCAGAGGGACAACTGATGGTGGCTGGTGGGGTCAGAAGAAGCCGAAGGATGCCCAGGTAAAGCCTCGCCCCTGGGGCAGGCTCAGGGCATCGCTGGTGGTGGCTTGGTACGGGCTGGCTGCTGCGGGGAGCTGCCAGAGAGCACAACCATGGCTCAATAGGAAGATCTTCCTATTGCAAGGGTTTGCTGAGAAATGGGCCAGTGCTAGCCTATCCTCGAGAATCCTGCGAAGAAAACGAGACTGTTAAACAAAACCCAGGGTACAAGAGCATTGCTCCGCTCCCCCAGCAAGCTGGAAATGGATCACTTTGGGCTGGCTGTGAATTGCAGCTTAGCAGGCGCCGAGGGAAAGCAGAGGAGCCAGGGAATTATTTGTCTCTTGCAATTTCTCAATCGATATCCAACTCCTGACGTTTGCAAACAAAAAGCAAAGGAGGGAAAGTGGCAGGTGCCAGAGCAAAACCGAAATGTGATATTGTGGGTGGAAAGAGACTGCCAGACCTGAAAAGCCTCCAAGCAGGAAAATCAAAGAGGAGGAAATTGCAGGAGGAAAAAAAATGTACTTGCAATCAAAAGATGCTACATCTGGAGACAGCCCACAGCAAAACAGCAACGGGTCTGTACTTTCACAGGTGGGCTTGGGAAGAAGTCCAGGCTCCAGGAGGTCTGAGTCCACAGGATCCAGACTCAGGGTCAGAAAGAAGCCTTTCCCACACAAGAGCCCTGGAGAGAAAACAAATGTCTCTGCGGCTGGGGCATAGCCAGAGCAGCACCGTAGGCTGGTGCCAATACTGAGAATTATGAAGCTTCATGAAGGAAACGATGCGGTGGTCACGGTGCCTGTGAGCTCCAAGCTCACACTGCCTGCACCCACGAGCTTCTGGGCAAGCCTGGGTGGTGCAACCCAATGTCCCCAGCACAGGCAGCAAAACGCCTGCAGGCAGCTTTGCAAAGGCCAGCACAAGAGGAGATGCTGTGGTCCTGGTGACAGCCGACAGCAGGCAGGTGTTAGGCTCCCTCTGCTTTTGGAAAGCTTGTCTCCAAATCAGCCATTGCCTTCCTGCAAAACCTCTTCCACAGGGGAGCCATCACACCTTGCTGCAGCAAAGGCTCCGGAGGGGATGCAGCAGTGCTGGATGCCCTCTGCACCATGGTGAACCTCCCAGTTCATAACTGGGCTCCAGACATTAAAAGCACAGCGCTGACAGCCTGGGAGAAGAAAGCATATTAGAGGGAGAAAAGTCTGGCCACGGGATGCAAGTGGAAGAGAGCAGATATGGAGGAGACAAAAGGAAGGAACAGGATTAAAGACAAATAACAGTTAAGTCCAGAATCAGGCAGGACGGTTTGGTGGGATTAGTGCATTCGTCTTTCATTTCCCTGGGGACGTGGGTATTTATCTTCCTTTCTGGCCTGGACTAACACCTGCTGCAGTCCACAGGAGTCCTTCAGCTGGCTTCAAAGGGTGTGAGAGTGGGGTGCAAATAAGAGGATGAGATGGGATGCAGCCCCGACACAGGCTGAGCACTTTCCCTGCTATGCCAAAAGCAAACCCAGCTTCCCATTCCCATGGGGTGGCTTTGGGGACCCTTCCTGGGGACAAGCGGGGCTCCTACCTTTGCTGATGTCCTCGTACTCTAGCCAGAGCTGCCGCTGCACCTGCCTGTTGGGATACCAGATGGAGCAGGACTCCTCAAAGCCATATACTGCCTCTTGGATGTAGTGATTGCCAAACTGGTCCAGCAGCGCCACGAAATCTCCACGGGAGGTGGCCCCGTCCAGAGAGTGGAGCGCATTGCTGAAGGCTGGAGAGGAGACAGGAGAAGATGCTCAAATCCCAGGGGACCCCAAGCCCTTGCCACCCCTCCAACATGGTTGCGATGGGCAACCAACCTCTGAGCCCATCACCTGCCAGAAGAAGGCTGTGTGTCCTCTTGCCACCCCTTTTTCCCTTCTTCCCCCCAGCCCTGCACGCTTACACTGGGATATGGTCAGCTGGTTGAGCCGGACGTGGTACATGACGGACTGTACCTTCCAATGCTGCAAGAGGGGGTACCCAGACACCTCGCTGAAGTTCACCATCCCTGCCAGAGAAAGGACACGGGCGCTCAGCACCACTGCCCAGGGATGCCTTGCCATGGGGATGGCTGCAGCCCCTTGTGCCGTGCGTGGGGCAATACAGCCAATGGGGTGGGAAGAAGCCGGGGGAAGGGACCATGCACACACCGCATCCCCGGGGGGAGGCAGCAAGGCATTCAGAGCTGAGGGTCAGCTGCTCCCCGGCAATTAAAATTATGGCTTTGAAGGAAAACACATGGGCTTGTTTCCTCCTGCCATCTGGGGCTGTGCATTGGAAGATAACAAGCTTCCTCCTGCATCCCCTTCTGCTTCTTTCCCGGAGCCTGCTCCCAAGATATGCCCAGGTGAGCTAATTATTTCACTAATGAGAGCTGCACTTTTTAATGAGTGGGTTGCAGGCCTGGGAACAGTCACCTTCACGCCACGTGTGCCTGAGTGCAGCCAACTGAGGGGCCCTGGGGTCCCCTTTGGCCAGGACTGAGCTGACTGGGACACACATGTATGGGGGAAATCACACACCTGCTGATGTTCCTGTTCCCTCGGGATGTTATGGCAACACTGGAGCTGAGCAGGACCTGGGGTTTCTCCCTCTTCAGGCAAAGACATCCCGTTCTCCAGCCATTTAACTGTGCATTACAGGAGCCAGAAATTCATGGAGACCAGGGCTGGGTGGCCACTTTGTCCTGCCCAAGGCATGAGCCAAGGCACGTAGCAGCTCAGCTGCCATGAACAGAGGGACAGAGAGGCCACCGAGCTTGGACAAAGCCCCAGAAAGTCAATTGAAGGGTGTTCATGGCTCTGATTTTGGTGACCAGAGCATCCCATGGTGTGCTGCAGCAGGATGCTGGGGCATGGCCACCTCCTCCCTTGCAGCTCCACTGCTGTACAGCCAACACAGCATGCCTCTGCTTGGCAGTGAAACGGCAAACTCTGCTACTAAGCAGCCACACAGCAGTAATTCAGGCGGATAACAACGGGTATCCCCCGCTCCATAACAAGAAATGAAGGCGGAGGATAAGATCTTTTGCCTTCCAGTGCCCTTCCCTTCGGTGCTGGCTGCTACCAACAGCTTCAGAGCCTTGCTCTTCCCTGCAAAGTGTTTATGCAAAAACAGTCCTTCCTTACTCAGCAGCTCTGCCTCTCGTCTATTCACAGCAATATCCAGATCTGCTTACTGACAAGCAGAGAAGATTTTACTTCTTTTCCTTTTTTTTCTTTTTTTTGCCTTAATCAGCCACAAAGAGCCAGCAGAGCAGTGGGAAATGAATAGGATAATTTACTGGCTTCTGTCTCCCTGGCATAATTGCCAGCAGAGTCCCAGTCCCACCGACCCTGATGTGATGCTGAGGCCACGGTGGCAGTGCCTTCCTTACATCCATGTAACCATGTCAAGGGCAGCAGAGCCCCTTCAGGAGGCAGGTGTCCTCCAGCATCTCCAGGCAGGGCTGAGCACCCCTATGGCTGGAGGAGTGACCTGCCAACACAGCTCTCTTCGGGTAGCTCAGCCCTGCCGGGACCTGCCGGCACCCTCCTCCCTGCCTGCATCTGCCTGCACACACACCTACATTGCCATGCACCCTGTCGGGGCAACCAGCAGCCATCAGACCCTGGGTGCAGCTCACAGGTGCTCCCCAAAACCCTCCTGGGAGCTCTGCCGAACAAAGCGAATGCACAAAGTCTCATATGAGACCACCCTGCAGACACCTTCCAAAACACCTTACTACCCACATCCCTTGTTTAGTAGCTGCCCGGTGTCCTTGGCCATTTCAGCCAACAGCAACAAGCACCAAGGAAACAAAGGCTATTTAGGGGTGCTGGCAACTTGGTGGAAGAAAGGTAAATCCTTGAAGGTTGTCTAGGAATCCATGATAACCCTGTCGCTCGTGGCCCATGATGCTCTGGCAGGAAAAACTGAAACATTTTGGTTTGGTTGCAGCAGGTTTTGAATGCTTCATTACGCGGCCAAAGGGTTTCTGATTTAGAAATCAAATGAAGGGTATTTGGAAAACTTTTTTGCCTTGAATAAAAAAATAAAATCCTTTTTTGCAAACACCCCAAATATCCCACGGACGCTTGAGCTTTTATGCCACACAATTAATTTACAGCCTCTCCCTCTCCATTTTTAATGCCTTCCTTTTACCGCTGCTGCTGCTGCAGGTGAGTGCGGGATGCTAAAGTCAGACTAGACATATCCCATGGTAGATATATCCCCTGGGAGGGATAGGTGCTGAAGCTGGGCACGCCAGCAGCTGCCCCGTTGGGAGAGGTGCGGGTCCATCTGGACTCACTCACCGGTGAGGAACTCAGGGTCAGGCGTGGGGTCGGAGAGCTCCTCTTGGCACTGGTTCTCCAGGGGCACCGTGGCCACCACCAGCCCATCTGGCAGCTGCTGCTCCAGGCCCCGTGCAAAGTTGTTCTGCCTGGAAGTTAATTGCAGAGAGGAGGGCAGGGCTGGAGGACAGGGGAACTGCCTGGGATCATCCTCCACCAGCTGGTGAGCTATCCCAAAAAGCCATCCAGCACCAAGCCTTTCCTTTGGGCACAGGTTACAAAGATGTCTACTCTCGATGGAAAGCTTTAGATGTGCCCTCCTCACCACCCCCTCCATCTCCTGCAAAGCTTGGCCAGATGTGGATGGACCAGGCAGTTTGCTAAGGTCCAGCCCCAGGCGGCTTCCTATGCTGCCTTCTTGGAGAGGATGGCAAGGTCTGACCCTGCTGGGGTCACCTCCCCATGTCCCCAACTCACCTGAATGTCCCTTTAAGCACCTGCCCCGTGGCCACCTCCTTGGAGTGGTTGTTGTAACCATAGAAGAGCTCCCCAAATAGTGTCTGGTTCATGGGCAGCTCGCGGGGCTCACCGCAGTCCCCCACCTCAGGGCATGACTCCGAGATGAGCTGGCACGACCGCCCATCTGTGCCCAGCTTGTAGTCCTCGATGCACCTGGTAAGCCAGCACAGGGTCCACCATGAGATGCAGCCCCCACTGGTGGGGACTGGGGCCACCAGGCCACCCCAGCAGGGACACTGGGAACAGAGGAGAGTTCCCCTCCCTCCCAACCCTATGAGCTCAGGGTGGTAGCAGCAAGGTACAGCAGCACCTTGGGGGTGTCTCTGTGGCCGGGGCAGTGATGGGTCGCTCACCCGCAGAACATGAGGATGTTGTAGAGCAGTGGCTCCTCAGGTAGGGGGACCATCTGCTGCAGGCACAGCTGCTCACAGCCCCCATTGAAGCCATCTGAGCAGTCCACGCCAACGTGACGGTCGTAGCAGCCTGTGCCGTCCTTCATGGGGCTCAGTCCTGTTGGGCACTGGCAGGGTTGGGGGAAGCGAGAGGTGAAGACCCCGAGGAAGAAATCTGGCCCAGAGCTGAGGTGGAGGGGAGGGCTCCAGCGCTGTTTTCCATTGGAAATCACAGCCTGAGCAATGCTTGGGGGCTGCAGGATGGACAGTGGCAACACCACCCATGGCTGCAGATATTCCTCCTGCACCAAAGCCTCTTTGCAGCCTGGGGAGTGCATCCCCTGGGGTGGGAGCTCCCCAAGCCGCCCCCACCAAGGTAATGTGCTGGCATCAACCCCACTGACCAGCACCCAGCTCCGGTGACTGCAAAAGCAATGCTGCCCTTTCCAAACCCACCGTCTGCCTCACGCTCACAGCCTCTGCACACCAATGTCCAACTCTGGTGGCATCACAGCAGGATGCCCCAGCCCCACAAACCCCTCCGTTTCGGGGCACACGCTTTCCCTGCACAGCAAAGCAGGTGCGGTGGTGACAGGGGACATGCGTGAGTGATGTGGGACCTCACTGAGAGCCAGTAAGCAGATGTGCTCTCACTCCCTTGTGCATACGTGCAGCAAGGGCAGGAACGGAGGAGGTGCCAGCCTGAAAACATCTCTTCCTGCTGCAAAACCAACCCCAAAATATCCATCCCAAGGCGATGGGAAGGGAGGAAGGATGCAGCCCTCCCCCTTCCACCCTCCCCCTCCTTGCTCACACCGAAGGAGATTTACAGGTCCCCGGGGGGCCACGCACCACGCAGCCCGTCGAGTCCAGCTTGCGGTCCGAGATGCAGCGGAAGTTCTTGCTGCAGCCTCCGTTGTCCCGGGAGCAGTCACGGACAGGGCCAAAGGAGTCAAGGAGGACCTCCAGGCTGTCGAAGGAGGAGGAGGTCATCAGCTCTTCCCTGTGAAGAGGAGGAGGAGGACGTGTGTCACTGCTCTGATGAGACATTGCGAACGTGTGCACGACCATGGCTGCTGCATGGGTTTTTCTGAAGCTCAGGTTTCCCTTGGGCTGACAGCAAACTGAACGACAGCCAAGATTTTAGAGGGATGCAGGAGCTACTGAGATGATGAGAGCTACCTCCGAAGGCTCAGCTTTGCAGACACTAACGTGGGGCAGGCTAATGGATGTACTAATCTCCATCTGCAAAATGTGGGGTGGGGGTCCCAGCTCTCATCAACCCCCATGTGCTTTGGGTTGGTCCTCTCGTTCCAGGGACGCATCGCCAGTTTATTTGCTGAAACACCTCCTAAATGCCCTAGCCCCACCATTGCACCTACCTGACCTCCACCGCGTCCTCCATCACTGTCATATCGGTCTTGCACTTGGCCGAGGGGTTGATGGCCAGCTCGGCTGGTGGGATAACGAAGCTCTTACTCAGTGGCAGCCACATGCCTTCCCCCAAGGTGTAGGTGAACCTGCCAGGGACAGCAGCAAAGGCTGGTATGGAGGGAAACGCTGAGCGCACAGGACTGCCTCTATGCAAAACCAAGCTCTTGAACCTCCCCCCTGCCCTGCAGGAATG
>NW_008824411.1:8242720-8246812 GCF_000699105.1 Pygoscelis adeliae | reverse complement strand
GTGGCTCCTCCCAAATGATCCCAAAAAGTACACGTAATTTAAGTAACTAAAACAAAAAAAAACCAGACAGACACTTCTCTTTTTGGTAGAAATCCTCCTTCAGAGCCTAAACTTCACTCTCATCATGGATGGAGAGGAAGAACTGGTTGCTGGGCATCCAGCAGCCCACATGGCACCTGTGGTAGGGCCTTCCCAGCCATGCTTGCATGTCCCCAGGAGGTGGCACAGGACAGCCATGCTCAGCCCTGCCAGCTGGGGGACCAGCCTGCCCATACACCCTGAGTCATATTTTTGAGGCCCAAAATGTGCTCTCCAGGTTGCTTTTACCGCTTACCGAAAAATCTTGTCAGATGGCTGCTCGCCCAGCACCAAGTCAAAGCCGCGCTGGAAGATGGTGTACGGCCAAGGCCTGGAAGAGAAACCCAGGAGCATCATGCCAGCATCACACCCCCCATTGCCCCTCACAGTCCAAAATGCTTCCCTCACTTAGCCCCAGCTCATGTGCAGAGGGGTCCTGGGTTGAGTCAGCTCAAACCAAGCCAGGACAAGGTGATAAAATAGCCCCACATCCAAGATCTTAATTTTGGGGTTCCTACAACATCAGCTACTCACCCCAGCCCCAACCCGCCAACGGGTCGGTGGCGTATCACATCCTTTATTTTGGAGTATGGCACACTCCCATGCCCCCACCCACCAGGCATCCATGAGCCTCATGCTTCTACATGCTCAGGTACCACCCGCCCAGCTCCCATTTTAGGGATTTGTGTCACAGCCATCAAACTGCCAAAAAAAAAAAAACCCCAAAGAGCAGCTGAACCCTCTCTCTGCGAGGCTTTTGCAAGGGAACATGTCATGTCCAGGACCGCAGCTTCACCACCTGCCTTATTCCCCTTGGGCTTCATTGTTTCAGGAGGGGAACTGAGGAAGTCTCAGCCCCCCATGGGACTTTGCAAAAGGGTCTGGAAGATAAGCTGGAAGTTTGGAGCCAAGCAGGAGGCTGGAGAGCTTATGGCTCCATCTCCTCCATCCCTGCTGCCCTAGATAGCATGGGGTGATATGCAACCGCGACTTGGTGGCCGGTGCCCTTCAGTGGGACAGCCGTGGTTGCGACACCTCAGGACATGCATCCCGTGCAACACGGCCCTGCTGGCAGAGCATCACTTGCAGAGTGAGGCTGACAAGGCAGAGCAAGGGGAGGCACAGAGAACCAACTGCGGTGGGCTTTGAATCAGGCAACACGAACTCCACTCCCAAACCCTAAAGCTCCAAATCCCCTTTGCAAGAGCTCAGAGCTGGGGAAAGAAAGAGATTTTCCAACCCATCGCATCACTGCTGTTAAAATTCAGGGTAAGAGCATTGGGTGCCGCCGACAAGCCCGGGGATTTTCTCCCGAGGCAATTACAGCTCTCCTTCACAAGCACTTTAATTTCTAATCTGAAGTTATTTTGGCAAGGACAAATAAAAAATAAAAAAAAAATCCTGATTGCAGGATTACAGCGCGCTGTCTCATTTTCTTGCTGGGATACAATGCCACTTTCCCGTCCAGTTGGCTGGGAGCAGGGGATTACATTCAGCCTGCAGACCAGATTGCCCTGAATAAGGTCAGCTTTGGCTGGAAAGCGATGTGCTCCTTGCTTCTCGTTGATGCCTTGAATGCTTCGCGCCTCCGCCTTCCAGCGCTCCCGCAGATGGGTTTTATTCTTGCTTTTCAGGAGCACACCGGGCAGGGAACAAAAGCAGAGGCAAGGTATTGTTCCCCATCGACTCAGGTGGAAAAGCAGTTGTGAAGAGTCGCTCTTGGCTTGCGGCGGAGCTCAGCCCCGGGGCAGGCGCTGCGGAGGCGCGGTGGCTGCTGGACCTCTGCCAGATGGCACATCTGTCAGCATGGATGCCAGGACACGCAGCCGGTGGATTTGGACCTGCCTGGGAGATGGAAAACAGAGCCCAGGCCAGGTTGCATCCACCCCAAGTGCAATTTCCAACTGTGGCTAAAATTTGTATGATGATGACTTTGAGCTGGGGAAGAGGTTTCCATGCTCCAGGAAGGGACCGTGTGGCATCTCCCCAGCCTGACTTACTTTGCCTCTACTCGGGGTCAAAAAAAGCCTGTTAAAAGGAAGGTTCAGCCTTTAGCTATGTGCCTATGCGGCAGGGGACAACCAATGCTGCCAGGCACCACTGAGTCTGCAAAGATACAGTACCTTCTGCAGGGAAGCCCTGCGACGGTCTCCATATAAGACCTCCAGCTTAACAAGAGACACTTATCCATCCTCATCTCTGAGGAAGCTCTCCAGGAGCTCAGCGCTGACATTTCCACCCATGCACCCTTGCTGACTCATGCCTTCTGTTGCAGAGGACGGGGCAAGATCTCCTCCCCCAGGCACACCTCACCTCCTCTGTCACTGCCTTTTGCCCCCTGTGCCTCTGCTGCTGTTTCACCCCCTCCTTCCTCTCCCGTGCACATGTGCCTCTGCAGCTGTCTCCCTCCTCACTTTCTGTGATCACTGGAGGTGCCTCGCTGCTCTGGTTTTTGTTGCTCTTGGCAGGTATTTTGGTTGCATGGTCTTCAGAGCTCACAAAGGAAAGTGGGACAGATCAGAAGCAGCCCTGCGCCCGATTGGGTTGGATTAAATGGGCCAGAAATGACAGCTCTCAGCTCCCTGCAAGCCTTGGCACTCAGGTAGGCATCTGAAACAACACAACGGGGGATCACCAGGGCAGCTGAGAACCAGCAAACTCCCCACACACAGTCAGCAAGTTCCCGCTGCCAAAGCACTGCCAATGCACCCCCAGGACAATCTTCAGGCCTCTTTGCTTTTTCCAGCTGGACCATCAGCTACGCTTTGCTCCAGATCTGGGCTTGAGCAGAAGCTCCCAAAATACCTGCTAAGCCCTCCAGATCTGGTGCTGCTGGTGATGCTCTGACCCACCTCAACAGGACCCTGGCCATACTCAAATTGCAGCCCCAAGGGGACGAGGCCAGACTGACTTCCAGCATCGAGAACTGTGCTCCTGCCAGTCCTTGCTCCCTGCAAAGCTCTTCTAGACAAGATGGGTGGGATAAGGAATCAAAGCCTGGTGCCTGCAGGATGCCTACCGTGATGAGGTAACCCAGAGCAGCTGGTTTGAGGGGAGCTGGCAGGGAGGTCAGAGGGGCTGCAGGAGAGGGTCTTTGCAGAAGGCACTGAGAAGTCGCTGCACGTGAGCGTGGCTGAAATGCCACTGGAGGAGAAGGTGGTCGGCTGTTATGCACTGAAACAGGTGACTTCAAGTCTGGTCCCCTGACCCCCTGTGTTCCTGGGGGTTTCCACCCAGCAAGCAGCATGAGGACAGCCATGCTGAACCCATAATGGCATCAAAGCACCAGCTTCAAGTGCGTGCTGGGAGCGAGTGGCGCGGACAAAGGCACTCACCACATTCCTTCACTGGTGGCTCAGGGGTTCAAGCCCAGGGTGAATGGAGCAGAAGCATGCCCACAGCGCCTGCAACCCTCCTGCAGCCCCAGGACCCACTCCTCATGATGACCAAAGTGGAGACCCATGAAGACCTGACACCACCCTGATGGGGGGTGAGCAGAGAGCAGATGTGACACGAGCACTGAGCTGCCGACTTCTTCCACCAGCGATGCCCATCCTGGCTCCTCCCCGACTTTGCTTTGCTTTGCAATGGCTTTGCTTGGGCTTCAGCTGCTAATGCCTCTCCCCTTCCCACTTCCCCACCCCCTGCCATCCCTTCCAAGCAGCTCTTTATTAAAAATGCTAATGCCGGCACTTTCTCCCTGGGCTGCCCGTAAATCTGCGAGGAGAATGGGGCAGGAGGAGGAGGCGGATGGGTGGTTTGGTGAAAGGATCTGAAAGAAAAAGGAGCTTTTTATCTGGCCATCCTTCAAGCTCCCAAAGCCGAGGCGTACAGCAGGGGATGGAGAGAGGCAGAGGGGAAAAAAAAGATAGAAAAAGGGGTGGGGAAAAAAGAGAAAAAGAGAAAAAAAAAGACTTTAAGCAGGAAAAGTGCTGTCCTTGTCACTTCAGCATGTCACCGGCTCCTCTGTGGGGTGGGGAGTGGATGGTGGATGGGGGGGGGGCCGGAGGGGGC
>NW_008824411.1:8218739-8242702 GCF_000699105.1 Pygoscelis adeliae | reverse complement strand
GGTGGGACTGGAGAAGCAGGTGCACGGCCAGGGAGGGGGATAACCATGTGCAGAAGAGAAGAGGCACCGCGGGGAGGGGAGATGGGTGAGCAGGGCATGGGCTGTTGCACTAATTCAGGTCCTGTGCTGGAAAAAATGCAAGGCTGCGGGGTGGAGAAAGGATTAACTTGCCCTGCATGGGAGGGGGGCTGGGGTGGCCCCCGCTTGCCAACTGCTAGAAGAGGATGAGAGCACCCATCCAGATGCGTTCGCCAAATTGCCTTAAACTGGCCTAAAACCTCCCCATGCCGGGGTGAAGCCCATTACAAGTTGAAAGGACATGTTGATAAAGACCCCTTAAATGCAGACCGTCTTAAATCTCATTGGGGTGTCTGAAAAGGGCACCCAGGCAAGAACAGCACGTGCTGTTTGGAAAGCCACAGGCCATCGCATGACGGATCTAAGGGCTCAGATGAAGAAGTACGAATGCAGGCAGGTAACAGTTTATTAACTAAAGGCAGAATGAGATGATTTGACTTTCGGTCGAGTCATACCACGAAGTAACCGCAGGAATTTGGTTTGATGAGCAAAGACAAGGAAGGGTTGGTTGGATTGCTGGAAACGAAATCCTACCCGGGAAATGTTAGAGTAAGAGACGAAAAGCAGCTAATTAACAATGCATATCAAAGTAGGAAGACAGACTGTGAACACACAAATAGCACCAGCCAGATTTGTTTAAAACAGCTGAAGAGTAGCACAAAAAAAGCAGCTGATCAAATGTATCTGCTACCCATGATCAAAAAGATCTTATTTTTTGAAAAACTGATGAAGATTTAGGGACTGGATGTGTTGGGTAAAAGATGTACCACGGTGGCATGGATCTCAGCATGGAACCCAAAATACACACGACACACAAAGCCTCGCTGCCATCGCCAATAAAGTTCAAAGATGAGCTCACCTTCACGAGCAAAATTAGATGCTTCTGGGTGAACAAACACTGAGTCAACCTGTAATCCCTGTAAATAAAAACAAACCAATGGCAAACCTATCTAAACTAAAGGATTGAAATGAGTTTTCAGATAAAAACGCCACCCTAGGAAAACAACAGAGATCATAGCCAGACCACGTCGCTCCCATGGGATTTGGCAGAGCTCCCAGGTCCTGCTTTGCTGACCTCCCCTTTGCTAAGAGCCGACGTGGCTTCTCCGGGGACCGACTCGCCACCTGGCTTGTGCTACCCATGGCTACAGCACATCGCTCCAATATTGGAGGGGCTAGGAACATGTTACACAAAAAACAGTCAGAAATTATTCAGGCACAGTTGATCTTGCTTTGCGACAAGGGGAGAGAGTAGAGAGGATTTGCAGACATCTTTTTCACGTGAGCCTGAAAAGGTAGCCTGGGCTACCTTGTTGCTAGAGCTGGGAGTGAGCTGATGAGCACGACGAAAGACAGCGTGGTCTGGCAGCTCAACCTCCACCCGCAAAAATGTAAACACCAAGTTAAAGTTACAAGTTTTTCAGTTAAACGGGCTCTGACAAGATGGTTCTGCTGGACCAAAGAGAGTTCATTGCAGACATGACCCTGTGGAGGCCAATGGTTCACAGGGGACACCTTGGACAGGTAGAAGAGACTTCCACCATCACAAGCCCTTGCAGGCAGAGCTGCACCAAGCAGCACCTGGACATCAGGAACAGATCGCAGTGCAGAAAAAAATCCTTGTTAAACATCAAGCTGGCCTCGGCATCCCAATGCTTAGTGTGGACACACTTTCAAGAGCCCCTATAAATAGTGGAAGCTGCAGGCAGGGATAGTTGAGTTAAGTGTGGTTTCAGCTGCTACCATTTTCTGAAACAAAAACCTGACATGTTCAAGAAAGAAATACAAAATGACCTCAGTTTCAACCAGCTTGGGAGAGGAGCTCTCAAAGGGCAGCACTGAAAAAGCCCCGACACCGCAGCATCAGAGCCTTCTCGAGAGCCCAGAGAAGGGCAGGACTTCAACGGCCCCACCATGGTCTAGGGCTGTGTTGCACCTTGGGGAAAAAGAGATCTGCTAGGTTTCTCTGCCCCAAACAGAAGAGTATGTTGGAAACGCTGTGTGATTTATCATAGCCAACTTTGGTATATAAGAAGAGACCCAAGACAACATGTATCCTGCCCAGGTATGAACACTGCTGAAGGAGGAAAGGCAGAATTTCAAGTGTGAGCATGGAGAAGGCTCCCGTGGGGCATCAGGATGGAGCTGGGTCTGAAAATGGCCCCAGATGCCCCAAAGGAATGGAGCGGGTCCTGAGTACCTTTTGCATTGGCGTTACTGAGACTAAAGCTGGGTCCAGAGCTGCGAACAGGTCTGGAGGGCTGCAGGAATGGATTTGTCCTTCCTGCCCTTGGCTTCTCTTCTGCTTGTTACTATCCATAATTTTTCCCAATTCGCCTGTAAGCAGCTTTTTCTCCTCTTTCTCTTTAGATGACAGAGCAGCTAGATCAGGAAGAAGCTAGAGAAGAGCAACGTGCATGGAAGGAGAAGTGTGAAGCTGCAGTCTCACGCTCAGGAGCAGCAGAAAAGCAGAGGAGAAGGAAACATATCTTCTCCACCTGCGCTTATCCATTTTTACTACCTGCCTCAATGGACCCACCAAGGTGGTGGGTCCAGCACGCTGCTGGTAGCTTTGACTGAAGCACAGGCTGGCACCAAAGCCATGGGTGGTCATGGATGGCTGTAGGATCTTTCCAACCCACTGTGAGACACTCCTAAACCTAATACATCCCAAAACGAGCAAGTCCCTGGCAGGGGAAATAACCCTCCCATGACCCAGTCCCCATCCCTCAGTGCCTCTTATTTGATGGGCACAGAGGAGCTGGGGACACCCCTGTCAGACACTTGTCCCTTGGGGATGAACAGGGCAGGGAGCTGTATTTCTGCCTGTATTTTCCCACCCCAGCAGTGGTACCTTGCGGTGGTTTGGAGACCCTGACCGCACCACTCAGCGCATCCCCAGCACGGTGTCAACTGTCTCATGAGCATCACCCTGTCCCCAGCCTGGCTCAGGGCACCCACAATGACGGCCGCCCTTGTCTCCTGTGGCCAGTGCTCTGCACTGGGTTTAATTGCTAAATTGCTTTTAAAATGAAAAAAAACAGAGAGGTGGTTGAAGGCAGAGCAGCGGTGCTCTATGCGGGCCCCAGTTCAGAGGGATGCAGCCAGGGCCAGCCGGTGCAGGCAGCACCCCGCACCCGCCATCCTCTGGCGCAGCGGCATGGCAGGGATGCCGCCAAGCCCAGCCTTTGATGATTTTCTGTTCCCACTGTGAAGACCAATGATTTCCGAGAGGGTGTCCTGCCACGCGCAGGGCCACTGCTGCCACAGATCCAGCTGCGGCACAACAAGACGAGGGGAGGAAAAAGGGGGTTGGAGGTGCCAGTGCATGTGGGGCCTCTGGTTTTGGGGGTGTCTTTGTTTTCTGCACACTACCTCCAGCCATCCCTGGAAGTCCCCATCTGCACGTCAGAGAACCATGAGTGTTAAGGACCAGATGGAGCATCCCCTGAGGGCCACAGAGAAATTGGAATGTTTGGGATCCCCCACCAAATTGCTGCCAAAACATCAGAAAAATTTCCCTTTGCACTTCCAGGGGTGTAAAGCTGTGGAGCAGACGGCGACTGCTCTGTTCCCTCAGGCCACGGCATCGAAGCATCTAATTTGCCCAATTTTCAATGAGGCATCCCCATCCTGCAGCATCCCTCCTCCACCAGGGACCGCAGCCCGACCTCAGCCCTCCTCCAATGCCTTGTACACCCAAACCGGAAGCCCCACAAAGCGCAGGATGCCAAGGAGAATGCCCACGAGGGGAAGAGGAGCAGCCTCGATCTTTTCCAGGGGGTGTTTACTCTGAAACCTAACAATGGCCTCTTCTACATCATCTCTGATTATTTCAAAGAATAGAAATCCTTGCCTCCCGCAGACCTGCTGCAGAGCCCAGCTGTGCACTGACCTTACAATTCACCAAGATGCCTCTAACTCTTTCACCCAAGAGGATTTACCACAGCCCTACTATGGTGCTGTTGAAGCCCAGCAGCTCATGTGAGGATGGTCCAAGCCTGGGCACACCGTGGCAGGCACACTCACCCCTGGTTCATTCCCCACTCGTTCCGGATGCAGAGGTGCTTATGCACGGGGTCCTTCATGTAACCTTCGTAGCAGAGACACTCACCTACGGAGAGAGGGGGGGACATGAGGGGCATGGAAGGACAAGGCTTTCCACATGCATCCCTGCCGAACCCAGCCTGCAGCCACCTGGTGCACCCAGCAGCTCCATTCTCACACATGGAGCAAGGCAAGAAAGCATCTTCCCACCAAAGCCAGGCTGAGCAGACAGGGGTGAACTCCCAAACCCACCCCAACCACCTGACCACCTACCAGTCTCAGGGTCACACTGGTGCTCGCAGGGGTCGAGGAGGCGCCGGGCACAGAGGTCCAGGGCCCAGGGCCCGCTGGAGTTTTGCTGGGAGAAGAGGATGACCTGCGCCGGGTTCAGCCAGTCGCTGGCATCCAGCTGGCTCCCCTCCAGCAGGATGAACCGGCTCCCTGCCGCCAAGAGGGGAGTCAGCAGCAGCGACCCGCTGCTGTCCCCTCCATCCCATAATGGTTCCCTGCATCCCGCAATGGACCCCTCCATCCCGTGATGATTCCCTCCATACGGTGATGGATCCCTCCATCCCGTGATGCCCATCCCCTCCATCCCATGCTCATCCCCTCCATCCTGTGATGGTCCCCTCCATCTCGTGATGGTCCCCTCCATCCCGTGATGGACTCCTCCATCCCCTGCCCATCCCCTCCATCCTGAGACAGTGCCCTCTATCCTCCAACAGCCCCTTCTGTTCCACAATGAACTCCTCTGTCCCGTGCCCATCCCCTCTGCCCTGCGATGGCCCCCTCCGTCCCATGCCTGCCTTCTCCATCCCATGAGAGAGCCCCCTCCATCCTGTGCCTGTCCCCTCTGTCCCACAATGGCCCTGTTGGTCCTGTGCCCATCCCCTCCATCCTGCACCCATCCCCTGTGTCCTGCACTGGTACTCTCCATCCCACAGCTGTCCCCTCCATCCTGCATCCATCACCTCCGTCCCATGACAGCCATCGCCATCCTGCGCCTGTCCCCTCTGTCCTGTGCCCATCCCCTCCATCCTGCACCCATCCCCTGTGTCCCGCACTGGTACCCTCCATCCCATGCCTGTCTCCCCTCTCCTGCACCCATCCTGCATCTGTCCTCTCCATGATTCCCTCCTTCCCTCCATTACAGCTCACAGAGTGGGGCAGGAGGGTGTGAGTAGGACTGTGGGGCACTCACCATCAGCGATGAGGTGCTCAGGAACATGGAGGGTGATCTTGACAACAAGGGGGCAGCTCATGTGGGAGGAGCACACCAGGCTGATGACACAGCTCATCACGCTGATGAGGGTCAGCGTGGTCTTGTTCACGGGGCTCCGGGGGGAGCCCACTGCAAAACACAAAAGCACAGTCAAACCTGAGGCCCAAGGGACCCAGGAAGATCTTGGGGTGCAGCCAGAGGATGTTGGGGTGCAGAGACCCTGCCCAGCCCCCTGGAAATCCAGCATCAATCCAATCAAGTGGAGTCACCTCGGATTTTCAAGAGCAGTCTTTGCCGCAGCAGCCTCTCTATCCTGCCTGCTGAGGCTGGGGTCTCCCTGAGCTCCCACACCCCTGTACCATTGCACACCAAGACCTTTGCAGCAGCAGGACTTTAAAGCAGAGCAGAAATATTGAGGAGAAGAAAGGTAAATGCAATATCCTTTTTTGCCCCCCCTCCTTCTTCTCGGCACTTCTCTTGGGTTAATTTTGCCATGACAACAGACTCCTGGATGCCTTTGAAAAAGCACTGGAGAGCCCTAACTGCTCAGGGCATGCAGTTATTTGACTTTTCATCTCTCAGCTGAAGAAGCTGAGCAGAAAAAGCTGGCTGGGGGCTGAACTATCCCCTGTGGAGACAAAGCCTGAACTGGCCTCCCAGCACCCAGCACCCAGCACGGGCGCTGGGGGCAAAGGAGATGGCTCCCAAGCCCACCACTCCCAGAAAAACAAGGCACCATCCAGAGAAGGAGGGAAAACAGAGAGAAACTTTCCTCCCCGGGGGACAAAACCTCCCAAAGGGATGGTGCAAGGCGAGACCCCTGCCCAGGGACCAAACCTGTCTCCGTCCTCCATTGCACATACAGCTCATACGTGCACGGTGCCAGAGCGAACCTGTGGCACTGCCGTGTCAAGCAGCGGCAGAGGAGCTCATGGGCCAGCCTTTGAAGCATGTTACTCATTAATACAGACCAAAGCCCAGCAGAAGCCTTCAGCAAAAATCAGAATATATTTCATCCTCTGCTGAGAAACTCCACTGGAGAGCAGTGGCAGCCCGCTGTGGGAGCGGGGACCGGCACCTGCCCATGGCAGCCCGGATCGCGCCTGGGTTTCCATCTTTTGCCAATGGAAAGTCTCCAAGTCCAGAGAGGAGGTGGCAAACAAGGCAAGAGGGGCCACGGCTTGCTGCCCACCTCCGCACCCACACGCACCTCGGCTGCGCCTCCGGCTCCGTGAGGGATCCGTGTAGAAGGTCAGCTGGGGATCAGTGTCTGCCTCCGTCCCCGAGTCCCCTTCGGGGTTGAGAAATGCTGAGCCGGCTGCAGGGGACACCGAGTGTGGTCATGGCGGGGCTGGCACCATGCCACCCCAAGCAGCCACATCCTACAGGGAGAGCCTTGCCTTGAAGATCAGGAGCCCTGTCTGCCAGGTGCAGCGGGAACAACATCTTCTCCCCTTCCCACCACACACAGCCATTCCCCCTGCCACGGCTCCCATTACCTTGCAACTTTTCCCCATGGTCATGCCGGTATCATAAAATATTCACCATGGCCAAGACCCTCTGCATCTTTGCAACCAACCCACCCAACATCATTTGCATCCTTGCAGACACCGCTTTTTCTGCTTCCCCCCACCTAAACCCTCATTTCCATGCTCTCACCCAACACTGGCCCTATTTCTCCATCCCAGGAGAGGGTGAGTGGCTGGAGCGTGGGTAGGTGGAAGCCCAGAGCACCCTGTCTGCCCTGGGGAACCCCCCTACCTCGTGCCTTGTTGTTGATGCGCTTGCGCTGGCTGCTGGAGGTGTGGGACAGCAGCGTGGCCTGCTGGTGGTTTGAGTCCACGGGGCTGGTGGCGATGATATTGTCCTTGTACTTGTTCATCAGGGACAGCTTGGCGTTATCGCTCCCTGAGCAGGAAGAATTGAAGGCAAAATCTTTCAGGGATTTAAAAAAAGGAGGGAGGTGAGAAAGAGAGTTTTCCTTGGATCCATCTCCAGTATCTGCATGACACGACCCGGGTGTCGTGGCCAATGGACCAAGCTGCCCCCAGTGCACCCTCACAAGCTCCTCAAAGCCTGAAGCGGACTGGCACCTCCACCAAGCTACCCAAAAGCTGAGACTTAACATTCAGCCTCTCAGGGCACTTCTGTATACACAGGTCTGTAAGGAAAACCCCTGGAGAGCTTTAGGAACCACGCCATGGTCTTCCCAAACCATGTCTCAGTTGAGAAGGCTCCAGTCGAGTGGCTCAGTTGGTAATATGGCCAATGAACAAGGGTGTTACAAGCCTCAAAGAATCTCTGCTGGTGATCAGAAGACAGTGTTAACTCTGAATCATACTGATGGCAAGTATAATTTTGCTACTAAAATGCTCAGCTGAAGAAGACACCGGAAATCCTGGGATATAGAAGGGAATTTTGGGGGTCACCATGGGGTAGCTTGGAGGAGACACCATTCTGGTTCTCCATCAGGCCATAGGAACCTCAGCCCTTCCCCTCAAAGCTCCACCCTTCATTGTCCCAGCCACGTCCCACTCAGCAGGGACTGCTCTCAACTAGCTGCAAGGTCTCCCAGCAATGGAAGCGCCTTCAGAGTGCCACAAACATCTCACACACAACAAAAACCCAGAGAAACGGGGAAAATACTCAAGGGAAAACATGAGTATGGGAATGATGGAGAGAAGACGAGTTGGAAAGGACCCAGCTCAGTCCATGCCCCCCGTTCCATCCCCACCTGGTGTGAGGTCCATGCTGGCCTTCTCATTGCAGCCCTGCAGCGAGTCCAGGGTGCGGGTGACCTGGCTGGCAAAGTCCTCCCCGCCGTTCATGCACTCACGCTGGAGATGGTGCCGCAGGTCAGTGATGTCATATTCATAGCCGTCCAGGATGGGGGTCTCGCGGATGCTGAGTGTCCCACTGGAATTGTGGCCCTGCACGCGGGCATTGCGCAGGCTTTCCCGTCCGTGGCCCCCGATCAGCACTGAGGGGATGTAGTGGATCTCGTTGGCCGCCTCCGCGCTAGCACTCTTCTGGGGCTGTGGCACCCGGCGCCTCTTGCACCACCGCCGGCGGGTGTAGAGGATCATCACCAGGCAGAGGATGGAGAGCAGCAGGGCAATCATCCCTCCCTGCCGGCACAAACATGAGCAGGGATCAGCCAGGGACCAGCACCAGCCACCCTCCAGGGATGCAAACACACAGGGATGCTCTGGGATGGCCAAAGCGAAGGCAATGGCAAGAGGAACCCAGTCGCACCGACAAGAGGGTGGTGGCACAGGGAGCGCCTGGCGCTGGCCAAGCACTGGCCAAGTGCTTCCGGCTGAAGCCTGCCTCAAGCTGGACTGGCTTTGAAGTCTCCACCGAGGCATGAAAAAGCAGCATTTAAAGCAGAGCATGTTTTGTTTCACTCTCCCGCACCATGTCTTTGAAAGCACAGATCAGATTTATTCTAGGCTAACTCTCCTACGGGCAACTTTTTCTGACCCATTTCCAACTGGTTTCAGTGCTGTCACTCTCAATCTTGGGAGATTTTCCCAGGGTATCCTGCAGAAATTGCAGCACAGATTAAAGGAGATCAAGACTCGAGACAGCCAGATGACTGAAGCGTTGTTTGGGGAATGCCTGGGCAAAGAGAATGAAAAAAATCCTGCCCCATGGGGACAGACCCTGAAACTGCACCCAGCCCTGCCACCTCGCCACCGTCCCCAAGGTCACCCTCCTGCAGAGACATCGTCACTGCACACAGATAGAGGCAGCAAGATGAAAGCCCAAGCTGGAACCCTACACCCAGCCTAATAATAATAAAAATAATAATAATAATAATAAAAAGAGTGCGTGGAGCCAGCTAAGAGCTCCATGTCCATCCATGGCTCTGGTCCCCCTCCTCTTTTCTATACAATAAGTGATCTTGATAAAATAAAATAATAGTAATAATCTGCTCCATTAGTACAAAACATTAAGGGAATTATTGAATGAGAAGCAGGAGAAGCAGCTGGAAAAGGAACTCTAATAGCCATTACGGTTCAACCCTCTTTCACTCCCAGGATAATGGAGCTGTGATGCACCCTCCCAGCCCTCCTTCCAAACTTTCTTTTTAAAAAAAGAAAGAAAAAGCAAAGAAACTCCAGTGATTAAGGAGTCAAGCAGTCCAGCAGAAGAGGGGGGGCTGGCTGGCACACAGCATCTCTCCAGCCAGGAGCCTGCAGCCAGGAGGACGGGAAATCTCTTGCTGGGGCTGAAAACTGGCACTGGATTCCTGCCTGGCCGTGCTCTTCCTGAGATTTTTAGTGGTAAAGGCAGGGCCCAATTCTCTATGACATTCAAAACCCTTTGAGTTCCTCTGATCCATAAATAAGTGGGGGCTATCCCCATCCCCACCAGAGATGGTCTCCCACAACACAGCTCTCCATCACCCCAGAGAAGGGTTCACCCACAGATGGGGTGACAAGCAGATGGGAGTAATACCAGGACATTCCTGGCTTTCCTTTGCTGTCCTCTATATGCACATTATATCTCCCAAACACCAGAGAGCTCTGCCATACACCTGTGCTGGTAAACAATGGAGACCAAGCAGGAGCTCGAGTCAGGTGGACACCCATTTGTTTAGGACTGCGGCTGTGGATTCTCAAAAAAGACCTGTTATTTAATTGAAACTGAATTTCTTCTGCCCTGATAGTCTGAGAGCTCAGCCTATCCCTGAGAAAGAGCAGCCTGTGGCCACTTGAGATGTCAAGAGGCTCCAAAGGGAGGAAGAAAACCAGCACTAAGTCTTCTCCACCCTGTGCTAGCTGGAGGGGGTCAGGGCACCACCTCAGACCACCAGTTCCTCTCCATGGGAGCACAGAAATCCCATTCTGCCTTCATCCCCCCCACCCAGCATTCGTACAACGGCTGTGAGAGGAGCCCTGTGCTGGGCAGGCAGAGGAGCGCTTCTCACACGGTCCACGTGCGGACCACTGTCATGATGGATGCAGCCCCTCACTCACACTGCTCTTAGCAACCACATGGGAAAGAAAGAAAACCAGCCTTTAAAACTCCATGTGATCCTGACTCCTGGCACAAAAGCCAGCCTCTATTTGTCAAGGCGTAAGGATGCCACCGGAGCGGAGCTGAGAGTGATGGGGAAAAAGGGGGAGAGGGAGGATTCAATCTGTATTTACACATTTTGGTACAAGAGTGATGAGTTGCAGACATCGTTTTCATTAGCTCGTTAATAAGCCTTGTTTCAGGCACTCCTGTCTCCATCTTGGTATTCAGTGGTGCCCATGAAAACCAAGACCACAGTGGCAGAGTGGCGCCAGCCTCTCCTCAGGTGATGCACCCTCTCAGGAGCAGCTGGGAACGGACAATAAAGAAAAGGAAATGGTCCAAAATGTTTTTTGGGGGTGGCTTTGCCAGTGATTTTTTTTTTTTCCTCGAGACTAATCAAGCACAAATGATGGAGGAGAAACCTGGCCTGGGGCTGCAATCTGGAAGAGCTATTGACACTCTCATTAGGGTAGGCACCATTAAACAGCCTGTTTGCAGCCTCGGCAACACATTGTCTCTGGCTAATTATCTTCCAGTGGCACAAAAATTGTCAGATTCTTCAGATTTTTTCCAACATAAGAAAAAAACAAAACCAACAAACCACAGATCCACCTCCAACACGCAGATCTCTGTCTCACCCTCCTTTCCCTGACATCAAAACCTTGTCCCCGTGTTTCTGTAGGGAGGAGGAGAGCTGTGCCGTCTCTGCTCATGGGATGCTCTTGCTTACTGCACGCTGCGAAATCACAGCCATGGGGCTGCCGTGCTGATAAAAGCAGCAGTGACAGTGCCTGGTGGCACCATGATACCCACCGCATGCCAGAGCAGCGGGCGCCAGGCACCATCCACCGGGCAAAGGACTCTTGACAAAGTCAATGTGAATTAACCCCGGTTTAACGTGGTTAAGACCTTCAAAGCCCAGCACTGCCCGAAGATAAAGGCACCCCTGCAAACATATTTGCAAAGCAATGCAAACTAAGGGAGAGGTTTAAAGCAGCCCAGTGTTAAAGCACCCTGCACACAACATAGTCTGGAGAGGTGCCCAGGGCACCTTAACCAACCCCTGAAGGTGGGCTCAGCTCCCCATCCTAGGACAGCTGGAGCCAGATGGGGAACTATATGGCTTTTCAAGAGCCCCTATATTTTCTACCGGTTTCTGAACACCTAAACAGGGCCTGCCTTCCCATCACGTACCATGACGGAGATGTGGAGGATTCTCAGCTCTTCCTCCGCCGACTCAGTCTGGGGCTCATCCGTTGGGTCAAAGCCGGGCAGGTTGGGGGCCCCGTCTTGGTGGTGGATGTGGAAGAGCAACGTACCGTTCTCCAGCCACTGCTGCCGCCAGCGCACCAGCGGGATGTCGTCTGTGTTGCCTGAGATCTCTGCAAAAGCAAAGCTGGTCACGTGGGAAACACGGCAGAGGAGAGAATTGATGGAGGACATTCAGTTCTTCCCAAAAAATGGGTGGAGGGACCAAGGGACACACACAGCAGGCTCCCTCTGGCCATCTCCTGCCAGCACCATGGGTGCCCCTATACGACCCACAACCTGAAAGGTTAAAGTGGGGCAAAATCATATTTCTGGGTAAAATCCAGCTGTGGGCCCATCCGAAAATCCAGATGTGGTGCAGGGACAGAGCACTTACTTACAGCATCTCAGGGCCAGAGCCAGGGAGCCTGACAGCATCCTTCCAGACCTAATTCAGCCACGTTTCACCCACGTGCTTCATGTTAAACACGGCTCCAGCCGTGGGAAGCGGAGGATATAGGATATCTTCTTAGCGGCACTAATGGGATCATTGGGATCATGGCACAAAATTATTGCAAAGAGATATTTCCCCATCCTTCATGAATGAAGAAATGTGCACATGGCTGCAATCACACCTGCAGTTCTGGCTCTGATTGCGGTGCATTCAGAGGTTTTCAGCCTTCAACCACTTTCTGCAGCTTCCCACACAGGACACAGCCCTGAGATCTGCAGACGTACCCGCACCTTCTGCCCAAACACCCCGACTTTCCTCAAGTACCTTTAGGGTTTGGGGGCACTGGGACAGATGGACAGAGCTGGGATGAGGAGCAACAGCAGCAGAGGACACCCAAGCAGGAGGAGCAGCTGACGACGGGGACACGACACATGCCACAGGACACTAAATGCTGAATCAAACCATATTCACCTGGCTGACTCCAAAATTTCAGGGACATCCCATGGCTGGGGCTTAGCAAAAGGAGTGAGACACCAGCACATCCCTAGGAGAGATGGGCACTGTTTTAACCAGCACCTCCATCTCAGACCAGATCACCTTGATCACTGTCTCAGATCACCTTGATCTCAGCCATCAGCTCGAGCCTGCCATTTTCCCGTTAGTTATTTTTCCTGAAAATATAAGCTTCAGTTGCATTTGTTGGAATGACCATTAAAAATGTGATGAGCTTCCCAGCGAGACACAGCTTTCCCTCCTGTCTCTGCCACACAGGAACGGTCCAGCCAGACCTGTCCACTCGGGTTTTGATGGCAACGGGAAAGAGCCCGGCTCACTTTGCAAATTGTCATCTTTATTTTGCTTTTTTCATGCTGCCTTCAAATGAAAACTGGAATTCAATTACAGTACTGAAAAACAACATTTTAAATTTACTGTTAATTAATTTCATTAGGCTGCCTTAAGTGAGCTAGCTACCGGGGAGGGGAGGAAAAATCTGCATCAGGAACCAGGTTCATCCTCCCAAACTGATTTGATTAATTAAAAGAAACATTAGCCACAGCGAGCGAATTGGCAGATTGTTTCTGCTCAGCACGTGCCATATTTCTGGCAGTAATCAGTGCACTTTGAGTGTCCCAAGCAGAAAGATGCTGAGCTCTCCTTGATGCCACTGGGAAGCAAAACTGAGAGGAGTTAAAGCATCTAGGAAGCCAGGAGCACTTTTCAAATTCCCTCTAACTGCTGAGCTGCATGTTTAGGCACACAGATCCCCTTTGAAAAGCCGGTCCTGGGAGCCGGGAGGGTTTGCAAAAGCAGATCTCTTCCTCTCCCACCTGGTCTTTATTCATGGGCTGAAAGGGGAAAACAAGCTTTCCTGCTTCCCCAGCTCCCCACGGCTTCTCAACTTCAAATGAACTAGCTCAAATGGAAGAAAATATTCTCCCCGCACCTGCCTGCTAACGTGAAATTAGGAGTAATTAAGGCAAGAGTTTTTATGCACAACAAGAACTCAACGTACTGACATTTGGAAAAACGTAAATACCAGCATTTGCTCCATTGTAAAGAGTGAAAATAATAGATACTAAGTATATGACATTGTGACATTTAGAAAGCTAGAGTTAAAGATGTTTTCCCCCTGATCTGACATATCGTTGAAAAAGCAGCACCCTTCAGCTCATTAATATTTGAAGAGGACTCCTTGATGGAAGTTATTTAAATGATTAATAGATTATAGTAAATTTAAGCCTTAAAATAGGTTGTCATAATTTCAAATTTATTTAAACAGGCTTATTTTTAAAAAGAAAAATGTATTTCAATAAAAAATGGATTCTTGTTTTAAAAGAGCACAATCCAGCCACAGAGCCTGAGCGCATTATCCTCTCGCACCAGACATCATGACATGGCCCTGAGGCTGCATCACACACAAGTCAGAAGTGCTAGAAACAGAGGAAAACACCCCAGAAATCAACACCATCACCCCAAACTGGCAGGCTATGACCCCTCCATCACACTGCAGGACAAGGCTGCTCCACCATCTCTGCTCTTGCCCTGGGCAAAGGCTTTTGAGGCAGCGCATGGATGAGTGAGCTTCATCCTTGGACCTCCTCCTCCTCCTCTCCTCAAGGGTCTTAGCAACATGCCAGCTGCCCCTATCCCACTCCATTTCTACTTGAAAAAATTATACAGATAAATGGTTTCCTGCACCCATGAAGTTCTCCTGGAGTTTGGTTCAAGCAAGACCAAGACAAGATGAAGACCAAGATGAAGACAAAGACCAAGACCAAGCTTCCTTCCTAACACAGCATCTCTTTGCTCTCTCTTCTCCCAGTCCAATGCATTCCACTTTTACCTTTGTCTTGCTCTCCAAGCAGACCTTTCACCACCTGGTGAGAGATGCTACAGTGACCCATGCAGCCAGCTGGAGCCATTTATCCGGATGCTGTAGGGGCTCAGCTCTGCCATGGGGCTGGCAGGTGCCAACCCTGCCGGCCAGCTCGTACCGTGGGGCCAAGAGACCCCAGAGGAGGTGGGAAAGTGGGCAGAAAGCCAAAAAAAAAAGGCAGGGGAGAGAGGATAATTTCGAGTTCAAAGTTTGAAAGATATTGATGATAGGCCTGGTCTCTGCATGGCTTTCATTAAGGCCTTGGATATGAAGCCATTAGCACTAGTATTAACTTCTTGCACCTCTGTTAAAAAATAGCCTGCCTGAGTCAGGGGTTAATAACAGTAGGAGACCACTAATTAGGCTGCGCCGTGTTCACCTGATATCAAATGTGGCCCAGGTCCTTCATATCTACAGGAGCAGCAGCCTCCAAAGACCCCGCCTGATGCTTTCAACATAACGGCCACGGCTGCTCCCCTCCCAGACCATCTGCGAGGGGAGGGAGGGGGGAAGGAAAGGTTGTAGAGGAGCAAACTGAGGAGAGGACAAAAGTCCAGATGAATTTGCCACAGGTGGGTGGATTTATATCTGCTTCATTATTGATCATCCCAAATAACCTCATTTCCCTAAGGACAGCTGTCCCACCCAAAGCAAACCCAGTCCTTCTGGAGGCAACACCTCTGCACCTCCCAATTTTGGGAGGCAACATCTCTGTTACAGCCCAATTCTGCACCCGAGATGATGCAATGTTGAAACCATGGCCCCTGAGCCCAACGCTGACACGGACCTATTCCCGCATCCTCGTCCCCCCGCCGAGACCTGGCATCGTGGCACACAAAGAGAGCAATTCTCCTTAAAAATGCACACCAGCGTTTTGATGAAAAAAAAACCAGCAACACAATTTTCCTTTCCATTTGGAAGCATTTTGCACTAATAGACGCCTCCGATTAGTCAAATGAACTCTGCCATAATGCCAGTCTCTGCAGACTCATTTCATACAGCAGAGCGCAAATTTTGACTTGGACTCATATTTCCTCGTTAACATTTAAACCTGGCTTATTTTCCATCCGGAACCTGACTGTGTTTTTATTTAAATTCCCCATTAGCTAAGGCTTTTCCTCCGTGTCTAAACCTCGCACATCCTTTAAAGGGCTTTAACTCAGCTAAAGCAATCCCTGCCCTTGCAGTCCTCCAAGAGTCTCCAAAGTCTGAAGTAACTCAGGAGGCAAGACCTTCCCACCATGAGCCACTTGCACTCTCTGTTGGGACCTCAGGCCTTGATTTCTATCAATTCAGATGTCAAAATGCATATCCTGATATTTAACTCATTTTTACTTCCAAGGTTTTAATGACACGTCTTTCATGGGATAATATTCATGTTTTTATGGGCCCACTTAAAAAAATCACATTCAACTCTGACTATCTATACTTTATTTGCATTTTTTTTCCTGTCTCCAACCTCAGGTAGGAAAACCAGCTCATTCTGTAGGTTATTCTGTCTTTTCAAGACAATTCAGCTTTTCCATACCAGCAAACACAAACCTCACTTTATCTATTAGGAACCTGCTTCAGGGGCAAAATTTCCAAAAGACATGGGAGAACCTAAAGGCTCAAGGAAAAGGCACCTGCTGTATTGGGAGCCACTCTCTGGCTAGGTCAGAGAGATCACTCCACCATGACATCTGCACGTGGGGCTGGTACACGTGAAGCCATTAGCTGTCATAGCAAGGCTGACAGCTAACCAGGTTTCTCCTTGAAATGTAGGGTGCCTTTGCTTTTGGGAAGGTCATCAATGAGTTACATTTCAAAGCTGTAGCCACACTTTAGCCTTGAACTGGGATTTTTGTCCCGAATATGCCACGGCCCCAATTCGTCCCTTTCTTTAACAACAAAACCTTCCATCACTCTGGGAGTGACATTGCACAGTGTGGCCGTTTGCAGAGTGAAGGACACTGATTCATCATTAATGTGTCTGAGTCAACCAGGTTTGCTCTGCAGCTGCTGACCTTACAACACGACATGCCCCATTGCCCTGCACTTCTCTGTGGACCCAAGGACATGCCCAACCACACCTGTGCGACATCGCCTCTGAGGTTATTTTTCCACCGCATTTGTCAATTTTGACCAAAAACTAGGAAAAACTTTGCTAATGCATGTGGGTGCAACGAGCAGGCTGGGACATTCGCTGGTGTTTGATTTTCACTCCTGTTTTGTTAGTTTGGTCCCTACTGCCGAACCGTGAACTACGAAGGAGATGTGGGAAGAGAGATAAATCCACCTCCTGGACCAACACTCTGGAGACACGGTTGTGTAAAAAAAAGCCCATAGCCCCACAACACAACAATGAGCAAAAGCCAAATAAAGAGGATGTGTGACAACAACTTACGAGATGCAAGGTGGATATTTAAATCCCAGAAAGGACTACATTTCTAGTTGATATCCCACCCTGCAATGTCATCGCATCACCTCTTCCAGAAGGAAGCCCAGGTCTTCACTGAAAGAGCCCAAATGACGGAGAAGCTCCCAATCAGCCATGGAAAACTACTGCCCTGGATAAATCGCCTCCCAGCAAATCGGTGAGATGGAGAGCACGAACCCCTCAGCCCAGATGGTGCTCACCTACGAGCAGCGGAGGAGGACAGCTGCTGAACTCCGCCAACACACCAGCTATCGCTCAGAAAGGGTGAGCAACTGGAGGAGCAAAACTTGGCCGAGGAGACCCCAATCTCTTAAAAAAGCTCTTGTGCATCATGGAAATTACAGACCAGTAAATCCTACTTCTGCCCTGGACAGTTTGTTAGAGGAACCGGTAGGTGTGTGGGTAAATATGGGTCGCTCAACACTGTAAGCCAGTAGATAAGGGTGATCCAGTTTGATGGACTCATTTCAAAGAGTCCTTGTCAAAATCCACCCTCAAAGTTTCCCAAAGTGCCAAAGTGGGGTTGGGATAAGAGGGAAAGTCCTCTTGAAGCCCACCAGGCGGGGGAGGAATAAGAGGTTAGTTTTCACAATGAAAGGAGGTTACCAAGAAGCCCCACAGAGATCTTTGTCAGGACCTCGGCTGTTCAGAAACACTCTGGAAGAGGGGGCGAATGACAAAGTTGGTCACCAACACTAAATTTAGTCTCCACAAAGCTAAAGCTGCGAAGTGCTGGAGGAAAGTGGGCAAGGAAGTGGGCAGGTGAAGTTCAACTTTAGTGAAAGCAAGCCGATCTCTAATCCTGCAAGAGGTATTCAGGTCAGCCATCTCGTAACGGAGGAGGCAGAGCTAGGAAGGTTTGGAGGAGGGGTACAAGGAAGATGAGATGTCACAAATGGCTTTGTGGAGAGGAGAAACCAACTGCGTTAGGACCCCTTGGCAAGGAAAACAAATAACTGAGCAGGGACATGATAAATGCTTATAAAATCATGAAGCCAGTGGAGCAGTGGGAAAGGCAATGATTATTCACTATTTCTCACTTTGCAAGAATTAGGAGTGTAAAAACTAACAAAAGGCTCTGTTTCATCCACCATAAAGTATGAAAGCACTGAAAAAGGAATCGAATTCAGGGAAGACCAGCGGCTATCGAGCCAGACAGCCCAGAGCCAAATCCCAACTCAAGAAAACCCTGCAGCACAGACCTCGGCAGCAGGGAACGAGCCATGCAATATGTAATATATGCTGTGTTTTTCACATTTTTTTCCACCAAGTATCAGCTACTTGCCATGGCTGGAGATGCTGAGGGACCACAGACCCACTGTCCCCCACACTGCCCAGTGTCGTGGGGATGGAGGGTGGCTGCAAAGCCAGCTAGGTGCTGCCCAGGCCACCCTTTGAGGATGCATCCTGCATCAACATGTCCCTTCAGGAGTGGCTGAGACCCTCTGCTCCTCCAGGCACTGCCTTGCTGGGGGAAGGAGACCCCAAAGCAGCTCCATCCCATTGAGACAGCCTCTCGCCACCGAGCCAGCAACTATCCCCCTCCAAACCCCAGCCCTCTGTGCCATCAGACCCTACTGACCCAAGATGCCTGCCAAGATTACCTTCAGCTTCCCAAGCCAGCCAGCGATTTTCATGGGGAGGCAAAGGGCTATTTATATCCATCGCGGGCTGGCAGGGAAGGTAATGGCCGGCCACTCCAGCCCATCTGCCAGGCACTTAGCAAGACATCGGAGCATATCGTACAGGCGAGGTCAGGCAGCGGCAGTGGTGGGACAGGCAGGGGAGGCGGGGAGATGCATTACAGCGATGACATGGACTTCACTTCAAGGGTAAACTTCAGCCTGCTCCTGCAGACTAATTTGTTTAAGTGCTCATTGCGCCAAGGCCAAGAGGTCGGGCAAATTATACCTTATTTTGGCATTATCATGCTTGGCACAGGAAATGAGCACGGCTGCTTGTTCTTCATCTCCTGGGGCGAGATCCAGGACCTGCCTGTCCTCTGGGGCATGGGAGAGATGAGGTGGCCCTCCCAGGGGGTGAAACAGGACTGAAATAACCCTGTCCGCTCTCCTGCCAGCAGCAAGGCCAAGAGGTTTTCCAAGAGGTGGTCCTCCTCTTCCTCCCACCTCCCCTGGAGGGACCAATGCTGGTCTTGGGGGCAGGATGAATCCTCACCGGTGGTCCTATACAGGGATGGAGAAGGCAGGCATGGGCTACTACCAACTGCAGCTTAATGTCATAAGCTCTTCAGTACTTGGGACCTCTTACACAATTTCAAGCTCCATTTTCAAGTTTGTGGAGAGGCTTTGAAAGATAACGAGGAGAAGGGAAAAAAAAAAAAGAAAAGAAGAAGGAAGAAAGATATAAAAGGGGAAAAATTTGACTGTGCATCTTGAATTTATCACTCTTGAAAGAAGAGCTTGTCAAGAGGGCCAGAGACCAGCCAGTGCGTGGTGATCAATGGGAGCACTTTTGGGTCTAGTCAAGCTTGTTTCAGATTTACAGGAATTGAATAGAGGCATAAATCTGTCACCGCCTGACGAAAATGGAGGTAATTAAATCTGCAGGTGTATATAATTGTCATATTGATGATCTATATAAATCAGCAGAGCCAGCAGAGGCACAAAGCACCGCGTTGAGCACGGATCCTCCCCACGAGGAGCTGTTTGCCCATCTGCCTGGCCAGGGGACAGGACCGGCAGGTGCAGGACACAGCCCTGGGGACACCCATCTCACCCGCATTGACCTGCCCATCACTGCAGCCACCACGACACTCTCCTCCGTGAGAGACCTTCTCCAGTTTGCCCCCATGGTCAGCAAAAGCAGCAGGACCCCCCTGCCGCTTTCAATGAATGCAATTACTGGTGGTCTCATTCTGGCTACTGCCAAATTTCCTGTGGCTTCAGGATGATGAAGACAGGACCCCAAGCATTGAGACGCCCAACCACAGACACCACAGGGGGCTCTTTGCAGCCACTTTGAAGCTCCAAGCCCGGGTGCAAGTGGAGCACTGACTTGATCTTGCAGCGACTCTTTTTTTTTTTTAATTTATTTTAACCTTTGTTATTTTGGGAACTTTGAAGCCTAAGCTGCTCCGAGGTGGCTGCCTTTGTAGGAAGGACAGAAAGTGCAGAGCGGGGATTTGAAAGAGGGGGAGAATAGGGAGGAGAAGAAATGGTGCTTCACAGCTGAGGTCTACGGCAGCTCCTTCACCTTTTCTCCCACATCCCAACAAACCCACCCCGGGAGGCACTCAGGGCTCTTTTACCAGCAGCTATGGGAAATCTGGATGCAAAGCAACCTCGGTCTCTTCCATTTATCTAACACTGCAACCCAGAGAAACTTCAAAGACCTTTGCAGATCTGCATCCCTTCTCCCACTGCTCAACGGGACACCCCTCGGTCCCTGGGGTGGCTGCAGAGCATCCTTCCCAGCCGCCACGGCTCAGCCCCGCTCCTGCCATGCGTGCCAGTGCCATGGGGACACATTTCTTCCCACCATGCCAGGAGGGATGGAAACTTGAAGGAAGGCTTTCCCATCATCTTTGCCAGCAAGGACCCCTCGCATGTGCCCGCGTGCTGACCCCGCTTCCCAGGTTGAGCACTACGTACATGCAGCGATTGGGTAATTAAAAATTAAGCAAGCGCTTCTGCATTGCAGTCCAAATTATGTAACGCTGCTCTTTGGTTTCAGCACCCATCAGCTTTAATGCGATTGCATGGCAGCACGGCCCTGCCTGTATTTACCTGCCTGTCTTTGCAGGCAGGGCTCATGTCCTTGGCATGGAAAAGGAAACCCCAGTGTCATAACCACAGGCAGAACGTTCCCTAGCACTCACATGGAAAAAAAGAGGAAAATCTACTTATTTTCTTAGTCTAGGGCTGAAATCTAGGATGGCCAGAAAAAAGGGGATGGAGCCAGGATGCTGCAGCCCAGCAAAGTGCTGAGGGTCGCCCTGGCCAGGGCAGCACCCTGTGACCGAGGGGTTTCTGAGTGAGGGGCTGCTGCTTCTTGTTCCTCCTGCACCAAAGGGAAGCAGCATCCCATGTTAGCAAATAAGCAGCATTTCTGTAAGCAAACAAAATTAAATCAAGGCGAGGAGTGAGCTGCGTTTTCGGTACCTTGAGAGCAAAAAGCCCTGCCAGATGCTGAGCAGTGGGTAACTGCAAACTCCTGCATTTATGGCCACATCTTTGCTTTATCCCCGTGGGCTCTGGCTGTTGCCAAGATTGGGGCTTAGCGGGCCAGCCTGCCACATCCTCCCTTCCTCGGCCAGAAAACCACCAAATACATGGCCATGGCCTCTGCAGGGCTATTCCCAGGACACAGATGCTGCCACTCGGTGTGATCCCAGCCATTAATTCCTGTGGTGATTAGCTCCAAAGGGCGCTTTACTGGGCTCCGTGTACAGTGGTTTCAAGAAGCCACCAGGGATGCCACGGCTCACACCCGCAGTGAGTGGCTCTGCCAGTACCCTCCATCACCGCTCCTAACACCTCTCGGCTTTCGCATGGTCCCTCCGGTTATTTACTACCTCCTCCCATCACGCCTCTCCTCCCACCTCATGGTCCTTCCTTTCCTGCCCTCCCTCCATCATCCCGATGCTTTCCTGCTGCCGGCACAGCTGCGTTTCACACACATGCTGCCTTTCATCCCGCGGCACGTGAACAGTCCTTCTCCCCTAGCACTGAGCTTTAATTACAAGGAGGCGGCTGGATCCAGCCCGGGCTGACCACGCCACCACTGTCCCATGGGGAAACATGCACCACATCCCTCCCGGGAACCTCCACATCCCTCATTCAGCCCCCAGCCCCAGTGCCCACAGGACACCCCTTCACTCCAGTTTGTGCTGGCAGACTTTGTGGGGATGCTCGGGGCCGGTGGCTTGAGGCTGAGTACTCCAGCTGTTAACCAGTGATATGCCTTACTCAACAAACAAGAAAAGGGGGAAACGTGATAATAAAAAGCTGTGGAAGCCAGCCTGGGTCCAAGGTTGACTAAGCGGGCTCAATGCATGCAATGCACTCCATCATGATGGATGAGGGAAAGGCTGTGGATGTGGTCTACCTGGACTTCAGTAAGGCCTTTGACACTGTCTCCCACAGCATTCTCCTAGAAAAGCTGGCGGCTTTTCTACAAATATATTAACGACAAGAAGAGAGTCAAGGAGAACCTCCATCCTTTATTGGATGCGGGGCGGAACATTGTCACCAAGGATGAGGAAAAGGCTGAGGTACTTAATGCCTTCTTTGCCTCAGTCTTTAACAGGCAGACCAGTTATCCTCAGGGTATTCAGCCCCCTGAGCTGAAAGACAGGGATGGCGAGCAGGATGAACCCCCCATAATCCAAGAGGAAGCAGTTAACGACCTGCTATGCCACCTGGAACTCACAAGTCTATGGGGCCGGATGGGATCCACCCGAGAGTGCTGAGAGAGCTGGCGGAGGAGCTAGCCAAGCCGCTCGCCATCATCTATCAGCAGTCCTGGTTAACGGGGGAGGTCCTGGACAACTGGAGGCTGGCCAATGTGACGCCCATCTACAAGAAGGGCCAGAAGGAGGATCCGGGGAACTACAGGCCTGTCAGCCTGACCTCAGTGCCGGGGAAGATTATGGAGCGGATCATCTTGAGGGCGCTCACAAGGCAGGTGCGGGACAACCAGGGCATCAGGCCCAGCCAGCACGGGTTTATGGAAGGCAGGTCCTGCTTGACCAACCTGATCTCCTTCTATGACCAGGTGACCCGCCTAGTGGACAAGGGAAAGGCTGTGGATGTGGTCTACCTGGACTTCAGTAAGGCCTTTGACACCGTCTCCCACAGCATTCTCCTAGAGAAGCTGGCGGCTCACGGCTTAGACAGGTGTACTCTGCGCTGGGTCAAAAACTGGCTGGACGGCCGGGCCCAGAGAGTTGTGGTGAATGGAGTTCAATCCAGTTGGCGGCCGGTCACGAGCGGTGTTCCCCAGGGCTCAGTATTGGGGCCAGTTCTGTTTAATATCTTTATCAATGATCTGGATGAGGGGATCGAGTGCACCCTCAGTAAGTTTGCAGACGACACCAAGTTGGGCGGCAGTGTTGATCTGCTCGAGGGTAGGAAGGCTCTGCAGAGGGACCTGGACAGGCTGGATCGATGGGCCCAGGCCAACTGTATGAGCTTCAACAAGGCCAAGTGCCGGGTCCTGCACTTTGGCCACAACAACCCCATGCAGCGCTACAGGCTTGGGGAAGAGTGGCTGGAAAGCTGCCTGGCGGAAAAGGACCTAGGGGTGCTGGTCGACAGCCGGCTGAACATGAGCCGACAGTGTGCCCAGGCGGCCAAGAAGGCCAACGGCATCCTGGCCTGTATCAGAAATAGTGTGGCCAGCAGGAGCAGGGAAGTGATAGTGCCCCTGTACTCAGCACTGGTGCGGCCGCACCTCGAATACTGTGTTCAGTTTTGGGCCCCTCACTACAAGAAGGATGTTGAGATGTTGGAACGTGTCCAGAGAAGGGCAACGAGGCTGGTGAGGGGTCTGGAGAACAAGCCTTATGAGGAGCGGCTGAGGGAGCTGGGGTTGTTTAGCCTGGAGAAAAGGAGGCTGAGGGGAGACCTCATTGCTCTCTACAACTACCTGAAAGGAGGTTGTAGCGAGGTGGGTGTCGGTCTCTTCTCCCAAGTAACTGGCGAAAGGACGAGAGGAAATGGCCTCAAGTTGCGCCAGGGGAGGTTTAGATTGGATGTAAGGAAAAATTTCTTTACTGAAAGAGTAGTTAAACATTGGAACAGGCTGCCCAGGGAAGTGGTTGAGTCACCATCCCTGGAAGTATTTAAAAGACGGGTAGATGAGGCGCTTAGGGACATGGTTTAGTGGGTATGGTGAGATGTGTAGATGAGGCGCTTAGGGACATGGTTTAGTGGGCATGGTGGTGTTGGACTCGATGACCTTAGAGGTCTTTTCCAACCTTAATGATTCTATGATTCTATGATGCACTCCTCTCCCCAGCTCACAGGCATTTCCACCATCCACCAAGGGGGCTGCGCTATTTCTCCTGCCCAAGGTCTGAGCGCACACCATGAGCACAGTACACGCGGGAAAAGAGCAGCTCCTG
>NW_008824411.1:8208561-8218665 GCF_000699105.1 Pygoscelis adeliae | reverse complement strand
AAAAAGCTGCACCTTGGCATGACCTGGGACAAGACCCCTGCAGCTCCCTACTCACGGTCTGGCAGACATTTGTTCCCCCCCCCCCCCCCAATTCCCAGGCCACATGCGTCATGTCTGCAAAGACAAACTCCCTGGCTTGTCCCTTTTGCCAGCAAGAAAACCAGCAGCTTCACAGCAGCACGATAGCTCTCGAGTCTCATTGCTGCTCCTCTCCAGATCTTTCCCAAAGTGGCGAAAGCCAGACCTCAGCTATTTCTGACCGAGCAATAGAGGAAACGCTGGGGAGATGCAGCTCTGGGATGGCAAAACAGCTCCACACTGGCATGACTGCCACCAGGAAAGCAGCACCTAGAGGAGCTTGGGGCCAGCCTGGGACGGTGGGAGGCATGGAGGGATCCCTGGTCCAAACCTGACATTTCCAGGAGATTTCCCAGTGGCTGCGAACGCTGGGGACATCATTAGGGGAGCGGACGACCTGAGAGCACCTCAGCAATTTAAAGTCTGCGCTGAGCCGGACTTAGCCCCCCCTGGGACCCTGTGGCCACAGCTGCAAAGTTGACCCTGGCAAGAAAATTTGGGTGCATGATGTCTCCTCTCTCAGGCATCTCTCCTTCCCCACTGAAGCCAGCCAGCTCAACCAATCCCTGCAGGAGCCCCCTGCCACGATGCTGCCCTTCTCAGCAGGAGAAAGGGCACTACCTCCTGATGCCACACACATAAAGATAAATCACCCTGACCTGCACTGAGCCACCTGCCTCCATGCTGGAGCTGTGCCCTGTAGTTGTTTCCCATATCCTCATGCCTCCTGCAGCATCCTGAAGCCTTCGTTCACACCAACACGCCCCCCCAGCCCTCCATGTACAGAGCTAGGAAGGGGGTTTTTAAGCCTTAAGCCACCTCTTCTAAAAAACCACCCTGCTTCTTCATCCATGGTGGAGAAAACCCATTATGGGAGCGCATTTGGTGGCTGTGGGGCAGTGGCACTGGGGAGGACCGGGAGCCCACCGGCCCAGGCAGCGGGTTCCCAGCACTGTGCCCTCCCTCTCTCACTCCCCTTGGGATGCTCAAATTAATTGCCTTGTCTCTTGGAGCTTTTAGCTGGAACAAATAAAAGAAAAAGGGGGGCTTGCCAAAACCCATAATAAGGTCTACAGTTCCTCTGAGCTACAAGGGCTGCTTTAAATTTCGGGGGTTTTTTTCTTTTTTTTTATTTGAAGGAGGTTTCCATGGTAACTGTCTCCCATCACACAAGAGCCTGTCCCTGGGATATTTCGGGGTTGCTAATATCTGCTTTCCCAGGCAGCCACTGTGTTGTGACAGTGACATTGTGGCCAGGTTTTTTGGCAGGGGAGGAGGGTAGGGGTGCAGGAGAGAGGAACAGGAGGTGTTGCCCCCCAAAACCAAGGTCAAGGTCCTGCCTGTACCCAGTTTCCCCTGCCCACCAGGCAGACCTCCATCCCAAAAGGCTCCAGTGGCCAGGTGATGGTTTCGCTTGGACCGTGGACCTGATTCGGGGAGCACTCCTGAGGCAACATAGCCCTCACCAGACCAAGCAGAAGCAATGTGTCCATGCAAAGGCACAGGTAGGGTCTCCTTAACATCTCCTGCTGCCTTCTCCAACCCTTCTCCAACATCTTTCCTCCACCAGATCAGTTTTCAGCTGGATTAGCTCCCCACAGGAGCAAAGCCAGCTCTCCGCATCCCCCATAGCTGCTTGCTCTGCTACGCTCGTTAGTCATCCTAATTACTGAAACGCCTCAGAGCCAGCCAGGAAAGGGACCATGTCTCCTCTTGCATTGGGGACGCTGGATCCCAAACATCTGTGACTGATGTGCCACCACCAGATAGAGGGTGTCTCAAGGACCCTTTACACCCCCTTCAATTACAAATGGTAAAAAAAGCCCCTGCCCATTCCCCAGCAGATCTCAGGCTCTGCAGACAGGACATGTTGGAGGGGACAGGCTCAGACCCCTGCCTGCGCCCATCACTGGCAAATGAGGCCCCGCAGCAAAGCAAAGCATGGGGTGAGCTTAGACCATGTCCCAAACCAGACCCCAAAGAGCCCAGTGCTGGTGCCGCGGGGCAAGCATCCATCCTGAGCATCACCCAGCTGCAGGGCAGCAAAACAGGATCAGAAATACCATCGCGGCATGCAGGAGCGGACGATGTTCTCCTCCAGGCATTTTCTCAGCATTAAGCCATAGCAGAGTGGCAAGAACCTGGCAAAAAAAAATCTTCCCTTATCTAGACAAATGTAAGCCGGCGGCCGCAGCCAGGCTGGCTGCAGAGAAGCCAGAACCTGGCAATTAGCAAGTAAAAGGACAACCAGTCTTAAATGACAGAGCCGTCACCATCCAGACGCTGCCTTAATCCCGCCAGGCAAAAATTCCTTCATTTGAAGGACCACGCTGCAGCAAGACTCCAAGGGAGATGATTTCAGAGCCTCCATTTAGCTGGCTAAGCAACCATTTAAAAAAAAAAAAAAAAAGAAAAAATAAAATGGTAGGAAATGGGCTGCAGCCCAGGAGCAAATGCCACTGGCATGGGGAGAGCAGGGCAGAGGTGAGATAGCGGCATCAGGGAGGCGTGCGGCTGCCTGAGGGTCCCCTCCACTGCATGGACCACAGCCAATTCCTGGGGGTAAATCATGCCTGCAAAGCTTTGGGGGCCTTCGAGGAGCACCCACGCGGGCAGCCTGGCCCCTGAAACTGGGACAGGTCTCAGCACAGGAATGGGAGCGAGCCTGGGCATCCCTGCCAGGCTATGGTCTGAGATATTAAGGCTAGGAGTGATTAAAGGGAGCCAGGAGCATTGCTCTGCATATCCAGCCAAAACATTGGCCAGACCCTGCAGCCCCCTCGGCTGCGTGCTGGTCCCCTGCCTGCCCTGCTGGGCACTGCCAGACCCTGATACCCACCACTGAAACACCAAGCAGCCCCACAGCCTGCTCCCCCCACCGCTTTCTGGGTCAGCGAGATCCCCTCCCAGCCCCGCTGCCACTGGAGCTGGCTGGATGCACGGTTGCTGTAGCAACGGGTTCCCAGAGACAAAATCCCTATTTCTTTTTTTTTTTTCCCTTGGTTAAGAAAAAAATATACAAGAGGCCCTCTACATCTGCCATTCCCCTGAAACCTCCACTCCCGGTAAGAGAGCAGGTCGGCGATGGGCACAGCATGGGGGCAAGGTGTCCATAAGGATAGGGTTGTACACCCTGTGCCTCCCTCCTGAGCCTTGGTCACCCCCGGTTTGGCCATGGGGCACCCCGTGCTCCTCCCAGGGATGCTGCCCACTTTCCTGCACCATTTTCCACCCCGGCCACTGGGTTTTAAGGGCTGCCCCTGCTCATAGCTGAGGCTGGTGCTGGGCTCCATCACCCGGAGGAGAGTGTGTGACCAGGCATGGGGGGTGCGCTTGGTGCTTCAGTGGCTCTGAGCAGGTCACCTCACCCACTCTGGCCCCATCCTTCAGCTGGAAAAGGGATGTAGAGAGGTCAGGTTTACATTGCATGGCCAAGAGCAAGGGCAGGAATGGGGGCCCACCAGCGGTTTGCACCCAAACCCTATTAGATAAGCCTGTCCTGTCCCACCGGGTGCTGCAGGGCAGGTCCAGGGCAGGATGCATCCCCTCAGCAGGCCCCTCTCTGCTTTGCTGGAAGCTCTGCAATCCCCCAGACCTTGATGGCACCCTTTGGGGCATGCTGGCCTCTGCTGCCAGCACCCAAGAGGACACCTCCAGTGCAAAAAGCAAGCACTAAAGCATCAGAGGGGGAAGAAGGTGCAGCAGCACTGAGGTCTCGGCAATGGGCCAGGTTTGATGGAGAAAAAAGGAAGAGGCAAGCGATGGGGAGGGAAGCATCTCACACCACAGGCTGGGCAGCCAGCAGTGCTCTGGATGCTACGGACAACGTCCCACCACTAGCACCGATCACTCCAAGAGGGTGTAGGAAGAAGGTGGCACCCCTGGATTTGCAGGAGATGTAAACTCCAAAGCATCCATCTGAAATTCACCCCGCAGCGATGGGAACTAGGGTTAGGACCCTGGCCAGATATCAGCTGCTAGCAGCAGAAGGGGATTAAGCACATCCCACTGCCAGGGTGGGTTTTGCCAAGGGGTAAGAGGGCTGCCGAGACGGGGCGTTTCAGTGTCCCTTCCCCACCGCAGGTCCTGGTGCGGGTGAGTTGGGACCAGGACCCCCCCGGTGAACCCCCTGGCCACCCTCCAAACCGCCTAGTGGGGAGGTGCCGGCAGCTGCCCCCTCGGCCGGGCACGCGGGAGCATAGATCATACCGCCAGGTTTCAGTGCATGCGACAGTGTCCAGGATCAAAGCCAAGTTCAATTAATGGCTCACAATCTTATTAGAGAAATTATTTCAGGATCTTGAGTAAAAGTCCAATATATCCACTCCATTCCATTAGTCAGGCTCATTTAGTAATTCAATCAATCTAAGCAAGGCAATTGAGCTCCTCTGGTATAATTTAACTGGGTTATTCTCTAGGTACTTAAGAATTTCTTAATATTTGCTCCATTATTTTGCCATTACACCTATTTCCAGGTGCAAGGTTCGCACCAGAGTGATGCTGTGGGTCTCATAGTGGGACCAGCCCCACTGCAGCCCTCTGCCATGCCCTGGTCTCGCAGGATGGGGACGCATGACAGGGAAGGGGAGTTCCAGTGGTGATACTGGGGTGCCCTCACCTCCGTTGGAAATGAAGTTGAACTGGGGACCAGCACCACAACACCCCGAGATGCCCTTTCCCACCGTGGAAAGCTTGGGACCAAAGAGCTGCCCTGCGTGCCACCAGCTTTGGGACCCACAACCAGCACCCAGATCCAAGCAAGCAGAGTGGGGCCAAGCAACCCCCAACCAAAACCCAATGGGATGCTCTTCTCACTTGATGTGGAAAAAAAAAAAAAAAGGATAACGCAATCCTGCAGCCCCTTGGCTCCTGCTTCCCTCCATTTAGGAGCTGGGGGTCAAGGGCAGACAGCGGGGGAACACCACCTCCCGCAGTCCACGGCGGTGGGGAGACGCGCAGGACGTGGATGAGAGCTGATGAGTGTCACATCTTGCCGCCTCCCCGTGCAGCCTGGAAGGAGAGCTGGGGCTGGCAGGCGTGCCGGCGGCCTGTCACCCCGATTAGCGGCAGCCCGTATCCCCACGGCAGTCCGTCTTGTATTGCTACAACCCCCCATGCTATCCCCCTGTTATTAACCCAGGGAAGTCATGGCCAGAGCATCCACCAGCACAGTTAAGAGCTTAGCAGAGATTTAACAAAAAAAATTGATTAGATATTTTGGGGAGATATTCAAGGGCAGTTAAATATGCCCAACTCATCGGTGCCTTTGAAAAATCTCACCCCTCTAAAAAATTAGAATTGATTTTGTATTTAAAAAGGAATCTATTTAATTTAAAAGTAAGATAATTTGAAATCATGACAGCTTGTATTAAGGCCTGAGTTTATGATAATCTATTAAAGTCATTGAAGTTAAGAACCTTCTCCCATCCTCTGCTGCCAAGGCTCCTGTGAGAGTGATGGGGAGTGGGGGAATCTGGGGGGCGAGGAGCTGCGCTGCCCCTGTTTCAGGGCATGGCAGCTGGGCTGGAAACCGAGGAGGCAGAAAAAGCTCCTTCAGCTCCTCCATGCTCAGGAAAAAAAAAGAACAGGACACAAGAAACCATCTGGTATTTCAAGATCTTGAATTATCTGGCACCCAGAAAGCACAGGTTCAACCCATCAGCTCCGCTTTCTTCTTCCTCAAGTCCATTTTATGCACAAAACTGCATTTCAAAGCTTTGCTTTTCAAATATCTAGTGCGTTACTTGGGCGAAGGAGTCAAAGAAGCTGTCTTTCTCGCAGTTTTTAATTGCATTGCAAATTTCTGCCGAGCCCAAGGGGCCGTGGGAAGCTAGGATGCTAATAAATATCCCACTCGCCGGTTTGTAACCTGCGACGGATGGGGCCCAAAAAAATTAGCAGCCTGCGGGAGTGTGAATCCAGTTAATCACATATCAAATGCGGCTGGATGCTGCCGAGCCAAGCAGCAAGGAAGAAGGGGGTGTGAAGGTTAGCAGACAGGGAATATTGAGCTGCTAATTAGCATTTCTTAATGGCCACTGACCAGTGAGACTCGGCCTCCCTTCAGGAAAAAATACAACTAATGCAACAAACACAAAACAAGATGAAAGGCGACCATTTCAAATGGAGGTTTCCTTGATTTAAAGCAGGATGAAACCAGGTGCTTTTAAATGCAGGCAGCCCAGCGCACACCAGCGAGCAGCCCCATCCCTGTTCCCACGCCCTCACGGCTTCCCAAAAATTCAGGAGGTGGGAAAAAAACCTTGCAGCAAAACAGGGGGGGGATGGTGTCGAAGTCCCTTTGAGGACATGCATATAAAACTGTGTGTTTTTTATGGGTACAAGCGTGAAAGGTGATGCACATGGGGACCGCGTGCACAAGAAGGCAGCCAGTGCAATTAAAACACGCTCCGTTCATTAGCAAAGGGAGCTGCGAAGCAGCTGAAAGCCCTGCCCAAGTGCCTCCCCTCGCCATAAATCAGTGATAATAATCCAAAAAACTATCGCTCTGCTTTCAGAGGAACATGGGAGCAGCCATGGGGTCCCCACATTTGGGAGGGCTGAGCACTAATGCACTCAACACACCTGCTCTGGCACCGGGAGGGCTGAGCGGGGTGAGACCCAAAAACGTTCCACGGAGAGCGGGCAGCAAGCAATGCCTCACCCTCTCAAGTAAAGATAAATATAAAGCTAAAGCCGCAGGGCAGCAGATCAGGGCAAGCCAAAGCAAGTGCATCCCCCCTAGTCCCCAGCTGAGCCACAGCTCACCGCTACCCGCAGCAGGGAGAAGCAAATGCATGAAGGGGATGGATGCCAGTCCCCACGCATGACTTTCCCACTGCCCCCCACAGACCCCAAGGCCGGGCAGACAACTCCCAGGTCCCCATCACCCCCGCCCGCACGGGCGAGCCCTGGCAGAGCTTGGCTCAGGGGGGTCCATCAAAGTCCCTGCCACACCACCCACCAGCAGCGAGGGGATGCCTGCAACCTCCGCGCTCGTCGTTAAGTTGATTATGTTACCAGAGCGTCTCGTCAGGGGTGGGGAGTGACAGCCATTTTTGGGGTGCCCCGTTCAACACACATCCCCAGCACCCTATTTTTAGCAAGCAACATATGTGGCTCTCCAAAGACCCCAGCACATCTCTAGCCAGGGGAAAAACCTTGACCCATGTGCCCTTTGGTGGGATGCCCGGCTCGGCCACCACAGCAGGGAGGTGCCACCAAGGCAGGGAAAACCACACACGCCGGTCTCCACAAACACCTGCCAAGCTTGAACGCACTTGAATTATTTAGGGGGAGTTTTGAGGGGGACAGCCAGGGCCGGCGGGGGATGACACCTGGATACCCTTGGGCTCTCCGATCCTGACCCTTTCCTGGCTGCTCCCCTCGCCCCTTCCCCTGCCACGATCCCAACCTGCTGCAGCCACCTTCCCGCACACTCCTGCCATCTTCATGGGGAAACTGAGGCACGGAACGACCTTGAGTGAGTTGCTCGAGATCCCACGTGGCAGAGCCAATGTGCCACTGCCAGGAGCACCTGTGGAGCACCACCTGCCCTTCGTAGTGCTCAAAGCCCACACCCAGGCCCTCCCCAGCCCGGGGGCAGCACCCTGGGGTCTGGTCCAAGCCCCTGCCAGCCGGCGGGGCAGCTCCCCTCCCCTTGGGAACCCCTTCCCTGTACACAGGCCCTGGATGCAAAAACCACCAAGAGGAGGAGCGAGCTCCTAGTCACCCAGCTCCCTCCCCAGTAGAGACACCCTGAACCAGACCTGGCTCAGAGGCACAGAGGTGGATGTAGGGATTATCCACCACTCCGACACATTATTGTACATTCAAACGCAACAAGGTGGGCACAATTAATGGGTCTGGGGTTTGCCAGGGATGGTGCAATCAGCACTGCGTGAAGCCAGGTTCCTGGAAGGATGCTCAAATGCACCCTCCAGCCACACACAAGCTTTGTGGAAACACAAACAGCCACTGACACCGGTTCTATGCATCGACCCGACATGGCCACATCGCCACCGAGTGCGCAGCGCTAGCAGCGATACTCTCTGCCCTATGGGTTTCTTGGGCTGGGAGCTCTCCGGCTTCAGAAGATGCAGCATCTGAATTACTAAGTCTGGGTCTTGCAAGACCTCTTGCACTTCAGGGCTTCTGCCATGCAAAAGCAGTGCCCAGGCTAATAATAATAACAACAACAACAACAACAACAATAATAACAACACCCACACATGGCAAAGCAGCAGAACAACAACAACAATAATAATACCCACACATGGCAAAGTGGCCATCCCGGCTTCAAAGCAACCCCTTCTCTCACAGGAGGGAGGGACATGTAACGTGGCATTTCCTGGGAGCCACCAAGCCAGAACCCTGGCAAACAGGGGGCCCATGAGGTGCCCTGTCCTGCCAGCCCAGCCCCAGCATCCTACAGTGGGAGACTTGTGCTGGGACCACCTCTGTGTCTCCACAATCCAAATCCTTGCATGCCGGGGGCTGGTGCAGCCCATGCATGGACAGGCTCTCAGGGGACCGATGTCTCAGGAGGCAATGCCCAGGACAGCCCAGCCACCACCAGGACATCAGGGTGCGCTGACACAGGGCCAACCATCCTCATATTTGTTCGGTGGCCATAAGCAGAAGGAGGTGAAAGCAAACCTTGCCCGGCATCATCAGTGCAAGTGCTCGGTGCAGTGGGGGCTGTCAGAGCAGGTGGGTCCTTTCCTGCACTGCCCAGCGTATGGCACCTCGTGGATCTGAAAAATCCCAGGGGAAATCCCCGCAGTACCAGCCAAGGGCCATGCCCAGGGATGCCTGCCCAATCAAAGCCATACATCCCTGCCCAGATGCCCCGCGCTGGCAGCATCCCAGGCCCTGGGACCCATCAGGGTCCAGCTCCCTGGGAGCAGGTCTGAGGGTGGCAGGGGACAAGCACCCATGTCACCTTTGGGGCATCAAGGCAGCACGAGGCTGGTGGCCATGCCTGTGCATCCCCTGCATCTGCCGCTCTGCCGCCCGGTTGCCACAGCAACGCTCTCCGGCCTCCACCGCAGCATCCTGCAGCACAGGGCTTGGACCGGGGGACTAGGGAGCAGCGCAGCCTGCTGCCCCCTCCCCGCACGGCCCCTGGCCTTGGGCAAATCGTCTGTAGGTGTCCCCGCACAGCCCCCCCGCCATGGCATCAACAGCCCCCCACCTGCCTCTGCCTTTCTCACGGGAGAAGGGAGATGCCCATGCAGCGACAAGCGCTGCCCTGAGCCACACAGCACCCAGGACCGGGGGTGTTTTTGCGCACAGAAGGGTCTGGGGGCCAGGGAGATGATGAAGTGCTGGGGAGAAAAAACAGGTTGGAGCCACTGTTACGCTCTGCCCGCACACAAGGGTGGCACAGAGGGGCAATGTCACACAAAGCGACACGCCAGTGCCTCATTTTTGGGATAACATTCGAACAAGGGTGGCATTTTAAAAACTTCACAGGGCACCCAAGGTGCTGCTGGAGCAGCAACGGATGGACAATGCTTGCAGGAGGTGTGGACAGCCCCCACGGGGCTGCTAGGAAAGCGATGGCAGCATTTGCCTGGGGCGGGGTGTTACATGCAGGCGGTGGTAGGAAACTGGTATTCTGCACAAATATCACTAGAAATTAAAAATCTCAGCGACTTGTTCCAGGTGGCGCAGAGGGCAGTGGGTCCCTGCGCACAAGTGGCAGAGGCCTTGCATAAAGAAAAGAGCAAATCCTTGGCTTTTTTGGTGGATGAAAACTGAAGAAGCCCAGCAGATTTGGGCAGATGTGCCTCACAGTGGGTGAAGTGCAGAGGCCTAGCTAGTGTGGGTGGAAAACACCTGGACCATGTGAGCAGGCCAAAGCCTAAAACCTGGGGGCAGGAGTACTGGGGACAGCACACACAGGTGGGATGGGAAATGCTGGGCACTGGAGTGTTTTTGCACCAGGCTGCAGGAAAAGTGACTCTGCTTGGGGGTAGACAAGGCAGAAACCCTCACCTCCGGCCAGCTACGCTGGAAGCA
>NW_008824411.1:8206012-8207168 GCF_000699105.1 Pygoscelis adeliae | reverse complement strand
CCCCCATCCCGCCAGCTCCACGCCAGCTCCTTGTGTGGGGCATGGCTCCATCCGCCTGGTGCCTCCAAAGAAAACCACACGCAGCAGATACCTGTTACTTTAAAAAAATCTTGCTTCTTTTTTTTTTTTTTTTCCTCAGAGATTTCCCCCTTACCATGCAGCAGCTGCAGGGATTTCCCCAAATTTCTCCTCCACTGGTGCCACCCATGAAGCCCCCCCAGTGTGGGCAACGTGAGGGGACACTGCTGTGCCCCAAACACACCAAGCAGAGGAGCCACAGCGGGTGCCTTTCCCCAAACATGTTTCTGATTTATAATAACCCTCCCAGTTACCCACTACATTTTGGGGAGGAAAAGCCATGATCACCAGAAATTACCCATTTTCAACACCAGCCTCATTAACGATCAGAGCCAAGTACTAAACATATAACAGTGAGGGTGTTTTCAGAAGTCAGCTAGTTGGGAAGGTGTTTCAGCAGCACCGTCCCCCACCAGCACCGGTCAGCTGCAGCTGCCGGCAGAAACAATAAAAAAATCAGGAAAAAACAGGAAAAATGAGCAGCGGTGTTTTGTAGGACAGAGCACGGCCTCCCCTTTGTGGGGCACAGGGAAATCCCTTTGGAGGGCCTCTGCCAGGCCCTTTTGCTGCTCTTCTTCTGCCAAGGGACACAAAGTCATTAAAAGGAGGAGTTTTCCTGAAAAAAAAAAAGAAGAAGTGCAATTGCCTTATTCAGAAGGAGTCACCAAGAAGGTCCCTTCAGCCCCCGTTTGGAAACGGGGTGCGTCCCTGAGAGTGATACTCCGCTAATGCCTAACACTACACGAAGAGGAGTAAACAAGGGGCTTGGCAGGAGGCGTGAATAATACATACAGATAAATAGAACATTTAAAAAGAAAACAGCAGAGAATGGTAAATCCGACGTCACCGATGGCGTCCTCCTGCCGATCACCGGTAACACCCCACACATGACATCCTGAACCTCGTTAATCATTTACTGGTATTGATAGTGTAATTTGGCACAGCCAGGATTCCTGTAAAGTCCGGACGAAGCCGGTGCCAACCCACCCGCGGGGCCTCGAGGCAGCAACCCCTCCCCGGCACTGCCACCGTGGGGGGACCCACCCGGCCCTTCTGCGGGGACACGCGGCTTTAGGGG
>NW_008824411.1:8198262-8205271 GCF_000699105.1 Pygoscelis adeliae | reverse complement strand
CCGGTGAGGACGGGGGTAGAGGAAGGCAACGAGCCCTTTGCGGGCGGGAGCCACCCCGGTGCCCGAGTGCGGGGTCCAGCAGGTCCGGGGGGCTGCGACCGGCCCGCTGCAACCGGGTGCTGGCAAGCTGCCGGGGTAAACAAGATGCCCGGGAGGCAGGAAACCTGCTGCTGCTTGTGCAGCGTGCCCTGCTCCGAGAGGCATGCCAGTGTGAGATGCCCTGGGACTGCAGGGACTGGGGGAGATGCCCCCTGAAATGCTCAAACACGTACTTTACTGTTGGGCATGTATAAATCAACAGGAGAGGTCTTCTCTCCTCTGTGCTGCAACGCAGGGCCCCGCTGCCACCGGCTCTCCGGCCGGAGCACCGGGCTGAGGCGGGGAGCGGGTGACCTGTCAGAAGATGTTTGCTCATATCCAACGCTGCGTGTGGTTACCAACGTGGTGCCAGTGACGGCAGCTTCCAGCAGCTCTGGGAGTTGGGGGCCCCCAGCTGCAAGGTTCAATTCCCTTCACTAAACACTTTTTTTTTTCAGTAGGAAACAAAACTCTGGATCTTTAAAGCACCAGGCTTGAGAGCATCAGCTCTTGGCACAGTAATGTCCACCCTGTCCTGCCCCTTCTTAGAGAGACCTGCATACAGCTGCCCTGGAGCAGGGCTGGCGGGTACCAGGGCTGCCCCCCGCTGTGGTCCCGGGGCTGGGCAGGGTGAGCCTGGGTGCTGCGGGGCCGGCTGGGACCTGCCGGCAGATGTCAGTGTACCCTCTCTGTCAGCAGCCAGGAGAGTCCGTACCAGCCCTAGAGATGTTGCAAGGAGCCCCATGCACTTTTTCCAAGCGGAGCTGTCTTTAGTGGGGGTTCAGTGACAGTTTTGAGACCTGGGGAGGAGCGGAGTGCTGGGAAGGAGGGTGGCCCCACTCTAGCACCCCAAATCTCCTCCTGGTTCTCTGCCCAGCGCCAGCCACCCACTGCCTTATTTAACCTCTGCCACTAACGCTGAGCTACCGCCATGCATCACTGCCCACCCGTGACACTTGCCACCTGTGTGAAGGCAAGGGAGGGATGGGAGGGAGCGGTCCTTACCTTGCACTGCCTCCAGCTCCTGCATGAGGCTGGTACTCGGCTTGCTCTGACAGTGGGGTCCACTGGGGGGGAAGGAGCTGCCCTCTCCAGGGAGGGGGCTGCAGAATGCTCTTCCCCGGCCCCAGAGACCCATGTGCAGGGATGCTTCAGGCTGAGAGCTCAGCGCAAGGCAGGGGAAGCCAGCGCTGCTGCTCCATGCTGGGGGGAATTGTATTTTGCACATTGCTCTTTTAAGAGGCTTTCTGCCTGTGGGTGTGAAAGTCTTGGATGAGCAAAGCCAGAGGGCAGAACACATGGCACTGGTGCGACACAGTGCACGCAGCTGCTATCTCCCCTGATGGCAGCCCAGGCTTCATCTCATTTGATGTCTTATGCAAATCCTTAGCTCCCTGAGTCCTGGGATTTTCTGCTATTTTCCTTTACCCTCATCTTCAAGTGTCTTGCTCTTAAGGATGTGAAGACAAGCTAATAAAAAGAACCCAAGTCATCAAGTCTTGCAGGTTTCTAAACCAGTCTTATGAGCTGGGGTAGGGGGGGGGTGAGGGCAGTGACTTAAAGTCACTTAGCCATAGCGACTGAATGTGCTACAGAGGGTGGTTTGTAGGAGCCTAGTGAGAATCGGTTCACAGCCACCATCGTGATCTTTAACATTGCTGCTCGGGCAGGGATGGAAGGTTATGAGGTGGCTGTCCCCATGCTTGCTGCCCAGAGCCATGTCTCTGCAGGCTGGGTGCCAGGCGGCTGACAGCACCCCACTGTGCCCACTTTGCCAGCGATTACCATGCTGCTGTCACTCTGGCTGTGCCTGGCTCACTCTCTTAATTACCCTGGCAGATCAATGAGGCCCCAGCACTTCCTTGGGAGCATGTAGATGCGAGCCTGGCAGCGCGATGCACCACGCTGAGAGCTGCTCATTGCAAACCACGACAGAGCAGGGTGGGGCAGACGAGACAGTGGCGCAGGCAGGGAGAGGCAGGGTTGGGTGCAAGGGAGCTGTGTTCCACGAAGCCCCAAGCGAGGTTGGTGGCTCTGGAGCAAGGGGCTGAGCATCCTGCAGGATTGAGCCCTTTGGGATTGTCTGTCGCAGTGGGTGCAAGTGGCAGAGCAAGAGGTGCCCTGGGTGCCTGGGTGAATTCACATAGGTGCAGCTCAGCTGAATCAATCCACTTCAGAAACTAAACTGCACTTAGCCTCTGCCCAGACTCTTTTAAGTGGTCTTAATTTGATAAAGCTTTCCCATGTTTAATGAGAAAGTGACTCAGTCACTAAGTTTGAAGTTCATTCCCACTAAAAGGCATCTGCAGGGAGCTCAAGGCCCATCCCCATCGCTCCCTGCTCCTGCACGGATGTGCATTTGCTCCCACCGTGCCCCAGGGACCAGCCCTCTGTGGCTGGGCACATTCCACAGCTCTGCCACCAACAGGTATCGCTCTGCCTGGCACAGACATCGTGTGCTGCTTTTGCTCCAGGCTTTGGCTCAGCATTTACAAGGGGTAGTGCCAGAGTCTGTCCAGAGTCCCGTGCTTCCCCACGGCACCCAGCAAATACCACTGCAGCCTCTCCCCAGCGCATACTTTGCAGTTTTTGTATCTCTAGATCGGCTCCTGCAGCATGAAAGGGCAGAAATCAATGTTAATGTCCCTGACAATTAGCTAATGTCTTAATTATCGAACTCAGCCTGATTAGTGGTAGAGCGTGTGGCTCCGGAGATGCCGTCGGCATGGAAGCAAGCAGGACCTCAGCATAACTCTGCAGGATGTTGCTGCTGTCACCATCAGCTCCAAGGGCAATAGAGAAAGGCTTTTGCAGCTCACCAGAGCTGCTCACCGGACACACAAGCATCCCCATCCACACCTCACACCATCCTGCCTCGGTCTCTTGAGCCGTTTTGGATGAAGGCTCCCACTGCAGAAGCAATCCCATTGCCATCTCAAGCCTAAGGGTGGGAAGGCACCTCTAGAAATTGCAACGAGCTATTTTTAAGATGCAGCTTGTGACAAGTGACAGTCTGGGCCATGCATTGGCTGTCACTGGAGGGACACCACGGTGTTCTGCTGCAGGCAACATGGACATGGAGGGCTGCAACAAGATTAGGAGGACTTGGCCAGGAAGGAGGATGTGGTCCTGGGAAGGTTTGCCAAGAACATTTGCATTGGCACTCTTCTTTCTTTGGTTTAAGGTTTTTATAGAAGGGGGAAGGGGGAAAAAAGTTAACAAGCTGGAAGTTTGCCAACTTTTGTGATGCAAAACCTAAATCAAAAAGAAAGAAAAAAGGAGTAGTCAGATGCTTCTCATCAAGTCTTCATTCTTTTGGATCAAGGAAAAGCGATTAGAAAATTATTTCCAGCTCTAGTAGTAAGGTCAAGGGGGTTACTCATTTCCAAAGAGCTTTGCTCTCCCTGGCATCCCAGCAGGATGCTGGTGTGAGCAGGCAGAGGTGCACCCCAATAAGCATTGCCCCCAATCCTGCAGAGCAGTGGCAGCAGCCCCCCAGCAAAACCAGAGCCCACACACACAGAGCTGTGTGGGCTAAGGACTATATGGACTATAGCCATTTCTGCATGTACTTATTTTATATAACCCCTGATTGATACAAGCAAATAAATTAGCCCAGCTAACGATGGTGCAAGAAAGCTGCTCCTTGGGGATAAGCTTGCCATGTAACCTAGTGCAGCCCCAGTGCAGGCTCTCCTGCCCACGGTGGCTTGCCCGTTCCTGCTTGACTGGGGACTTCAAGTTTCTGTTGGCAAGGATGCTCGTGTGCGTCAGCACCTGTCCCCAAGCAAGAGCTTGGCTCAGAGGTGTCAGCAACCATGGTGTAAATAAGAGGCAGGTGTAAATAAGAGCTCATTTAGCAAGACTGGAAAGTTTGCTGCTTTAAGGGACTCTGCACACCAGGTGGGGACCTTTGCTGGATTTGTACCAGCCAAGTGCTGGAAATACCCGATTCTGACTATTTTTGCTGCTCCGCAGTAAAACATGAGATGGCCGCAAGGAAACATCCCATACTAAGCCTTAAATCTCAGAACAAGCTCCCTAGGGAAGGCAGCAGAGCAGGCTGAAATGGTTTCTAGCTAGTCCAGGGACTGCAGCCCAAGGGAAGAGGTGCCCTAAGGTGGCTCCATCCCTAATACCTGTCCGCATGATGGTCACCCAGAGGAGGTTTGCTGCCTTGAGCTGTGGTGCTGGAATGGGAGGTGGGAGAGTGGGTTTGGAGGGGAAGGACAGCACAGGGAGCCCCTCTCAGGGAAGGCACATGGGGGTGCCCCATGTGGTGGTGGCAGCAGCAGCAAGGGACAGGTCAGTGCTGGTGGGAAGCTGTTAGCACTCAGGATGGTTTGCTGGAAGAGACAGTGCTCTGTGTGGTCCCCCCAAAAAATCCCCTCCGCGCTTCCAAATCAAAGGAAGGATGCTTCCATGTCCTCCTGATTTACACCAAGAAAGCCTCGGGGAGGGCAGCGGGGTGACTGGTGTGAGACCGTCCATACCAGTCTGTGGTGGTGTGAAGTGGCGATGGATGAGGCCAGTCTCCCACGGTGCTCATGGAAAAGCATCCCCTTGGCTGTACAGACCCAGGAGGAGGGAGAGGGGACCAGCCAGGGAGCAGCCCCTGCCCCCCAGCCCAGCCACACCTCAGCTGGGGTGGTCAGGAGCCACCTAAAAGCTATAGACAATGACAGAGGCTAAGGAGATTGGCAGTGCCAAGCCCATTTGTGGTGCAACAGGCAAGCTACCTAGCGCGCCGGCTATTTAAGCAAGGTGTTTTGCTGGCACAGCCATATTTAACGCTGCAAGCAGAGTGTTTCCATGAGCAGGGTTTAGAGAAATGCTGCTCAAAGGAGTGCTCTCACCTCAGGAGCGCTGCTTTCCTCCCTGTCACAGAGGGCTTAGCCTGTGGTCAGCATCTAAACCATCCATAGGATTCACTGCCAGGCCCTGGCTCCCACCATGCCCTCCCGGGCACGGCAGCTTGTCCCAGCTCCCTGGGTCACGCCGTACAGCGCAGCAACAGGATTCACAGTCTGCAGGGCAGCAGGGGACCAGGAGGGTTTAATCCTGATCCTCGAGTGCTCCTTTGGTCACCAGGCCACCTCAATTTTAATTGCATCTGTGGATATTGTTGGGGAGGAGAGCAAGGTGCTTGCCTGCTTCAGACAGCCACAGCATCCCACCTGCTTGCTTCCCCCTGGCCCAGCTTTGGTTGCAGGCAGGGAAGCAGACAGGGAGGATTTCAGAGCAGCCGAAGTGCCTCAGCTGCTCAGCCATCACCCACACGTGGCAGCGCACGAGCAGTTCTGTGAGCAGCCGGCATTGGGTCCTGCCATGTTTTGGGCTGGGGGGATGCCCCCTCCAACCCTCGAGGTGTGGAGCAAGGAAACCAGCCTGACATCGCTGGTCCCAAAACCCCTGCCCACCCTGGCACGCGGCCCCATTCGTTTGGGCCAGGATTTGGCCACGTCATGGCCATAGGGGATTCCACATGCCAGGAGCAGGAGGCAACGACCAGAGCATTATGCAGCTGCCTGCAAGGCTGAGAGAAACCAGGGTGATACGTGGAAAAACAGTGGGGGGGACAACAGAAAAACCCCTGCCTGCTACTTCTGCCTACCCCGCTTGCCTGGCACCCCCAATCTGGTGATGCGAAAATCTCAGCTTTTGTTTAAAATTAACAGGGCCCCGGCTTTGAGGGCTGAGCGAGAAGCTGAGAAAGCATAATCAAAGCGCACCCTTAAGGGTTTAAAAATAGAAGAGAGGGAGAAAAAAAAATTTTGAAAATAATAATACATGTTAAAGTGTGATGATTCATACAGCAAAGCCCTGTTCAGGAGAGCGTGGGGCTGGTGTGTGCTCAGCAGGGCTGAGTATTTGGGTGCCAGGCCCCCGCTGACCATCTTCCCAGAATAAAAATCACCTCCCTTGGAAGCACTGCAGTGATGGGAACCCTATTTTTAGGCAAACAGCTCTTGCTGCCCAGCAGGACACCTCATCTTGCCCTGGCTCTGCTGGACCTTGCAGCTCTCCATCTCCCACCTTCACTTGCAAATTCAGGCTCTGGCCCCGGGGCTGCTGCTCCCAGCAAAGCTCCCTCTGTGCTCCCACACATACTGCCACACTGGGCTGTAACAGCAGAAAGGTCTTGGCTTGAGATAAATGCCGATTGCATTCAAAACACCACCACAATCAGCCCAGCCAGCCTTGGGGTGGACCTCCATCTATCCATCCATCCTCTCAGCCACTGGCAGGATGCAAATGAAAGTCTAACACCGACCACACACAGCTCAACCTATACCTAGAAAAGCTCATTTTTTCCAGTTCCCTATGCTTATTATTTTTTAGCCCCCCTAAAACAAGCTGCACATGCTCATGACGGGCATCCCCAAAGTGCAGGGCGCAGAGGCAACCCGCCGTCTCCATTGCACGAGCACCCCGTAGTGGCAAGCTTGGCTCACCAGGCTGCTGCATGGCAGAGAAAAACATAAAGAAAAAGCCAGAAATTTCTCAAACAGGTACTAGCCAGGTTTTCATTTAACTTCAGCAGCAGCCAGCACCTCTAACCCATAAACTCTTACTGCCTGCAGCATGACCAGTCTGTGCCCAACACATGGCTCTCCCCAGAGCATGGCTTTTCCTTCATCAGCATCCCAGCAGCCTCTCCAAAGCAAACCTTGCTTTCCCTTAGCTTGTGGTTGCACCTGTTTCATACCCATGCCAAATTGGCCCCACCTGGTACCTTGCCCTGTGCCACCAGCCTCACGGGCTCCCTGCTTTGCGTGGTGCCGTTGCAGGGCAGGGCTGTCCCGGAGGATCACTGTGGGGTGAGAGAATGAAGAATCCAGCTGGGTGGCAGCAGGATGGGGCAGCAGGACCTCCCACGTGCTGACGGGCCCCCCCCGATGCTCCCGTGGCCACTGGCCCCCCTGGCCCC
>NW_008824411.1:8197255-8197967 GCF_000699105.1 Pygoscelis adeliae | reverse complement strand
GACCTGCTTTAATCTGCATGATCAGACCCCTGCATGCGGGAGGAGGCTGCCCATCGGGAGAGATGGCGGGTGGGTGTATGTGAGATGCTGCTTTCCTGGGGAATATAACAGCAGCCCCCCAACATGCTCACAGCACAGTCAGGATGGGCCCCGGGCCGGATTTGCCCTATGCCGGGAGTGACCCCCCAGCATTTGCCTGGTGCTGCCACCCCACAGACCGCAGCAATGGGATGCTACATGTGTGGGGGCTGTTGCTGGAGGGGGTTTCTTGCTGGTGGAGAACCAGGCTTGGCAGCGGTGGGGTTCACTGACCAGCAAAGGGCCACCCCACGACAACCAGCATGGGAAACCCACTCTACTGCCTCCAGGCACTAATTTGGGCTGTTGCCTCCTGCTAAAGAGCTCTTTTCCCTTCCTCTCCTCACTGGTGCCAAGCTCCGGGGTTTGCTAGCAGCTGAGCAAAACCCAACCGCTGCCTCCCAAGGGAGCTGATGTGGGTGCTGGGATGGCAGCCTTGTTATGCAGCCCGGCACCCCCAGAGACTTCCTCTCCCCCCTCGCCCCCTTCCTACGCACTGATGCTGCCATGCCAAGGGACCTGCGTCCTCCTGGGATGCTGCTGGTGACGGTGGTGGGACGGGAAGGAGCAGCCAGAGGGATGGCAGCAGGCTTGCGCCTCCTCCAAGGTGGAGAACCCGCTAGCAGCCATGGGG
>NW_008824411.1:8195412-8197166 GCF_000699105.1 Pygoscelis adeliae | reverse complement strand
CCACACGCACGCGGTCGCCCGGGGCGTGTGTGTGCAAGGGGAGAGGCAGCATCCCTCCTCCCGCACCCCCAGCGCTGCTCCTGGCCCCAAAAATCATGCTGGGAGGCAACCCAGCACCCACCAAGCCTCTCAGCTGCTTTGCACCATCCACCCCTCCCTCCTCCTCTCCCTCCTTTCCCAACCAGTCCTAATTAAACTGTCTGAAAGCCACCGCCTGGTTTTAATTAGAGCAAAATGCCGAAGATTAGGCTGAAACTGGCTGCTGGTTGTTTATGGGACTGTTGGTAGTTCGAGGCAGCAGCAGGCTGGCAACTCCTCCCCAGGGCTGGGCGATGCCGGGGGTGCAATGGGGGGGCACATTCACAGCCTCCAGGGCTACGAGGGGACCTACCACCAACCCCACCACATCCCAACGCCTCCAGCTTCCTACAAAACACTGCCAATATTTAAAACCATGAAACCCCCAGATACTGGATTTTCACCCAGATCTGTAGGCGTGGGGATGGAGGATGGATGAGGCCCATCCAGCCCAGTGGGCTGGAAAAGGCTCTGGCCCTGCCCTGGGCTGTGATTAATGCCTGCCAGAGGTGCCTGATTAATCAATGTCAGGCATCTCCGCTGCTTGTAGCTTGTTATCGCCATCGATGGCTTAGGGAGGGATGCTTTTGTACTGGCTGGATCTATAGCTGGCAAGCACATGAAGAAGGTCCTTCACCTCCGCCGTGGCGATGGGGAGGTCAGGATGGTCCCAACCAGAGTTTTTCCACCTACTGATCCCCTGCCCTGAGGTGGGAACCGGGAACAGTGGAGGGGACAGTGTGCATGTGGCATTGCTGAACTGGCTTTCAACCCTCTCCCCACCGCTGCTCTCCTCCTGCAGAGAGTTTGCTCGCTGGAAGGTGAATAATTTGGCCTTGGAGAGGAAAGACTTCTTCAGCCTGCCGCTTCCCCTGGCCCCCGAATTCATCCGCAACATCCGTCTACTGGGACGCCGGCCCAGCCCCCAGCAGATTACTGACAGCCTCATCAAAAAGTATGGGACCCACTTCTTGCTCGCCGCCACGCTGGGAGGTGAGTGCTGGTGTGTGCTCGCTCCCCACTCACTCCCTGCTTGCTTCCTTTGCACAAGGCAGCATGCAGAGGAGGGAGGGTGGGAAAATAAGCACTGCAGGAGAAATACAACCAAGAAGGGGAATGGGGGGAGCCCAGCAGCCCCCCGAAAGTGTTGCATGTCCCCCTAGGAGAGGAGTCCCTGACCATTTTTGTGGACAAGCGCAAGCTGAGCCGGAGGGCAGAGCCCGCCGGGGGAGCCGGGAACAGCTTGGGGGTCTCACTGGAGACCCTGCACCAGCTGGCAGCCTCCTACTTCATTGACCGGGAGAGCACACTGCGCCGGCTCCACCACATCCAGATTGCCACGGCTGCCATCAAGGTAGGCGAGGGTGCAAGGGAGAGGGCAGCGCGGGGAGACAGCAGCCCTGGGCCTTGCCAGCAGCCCCTCAAAGCTGGTCAAGACCCTAAAGCAGCATCAGACCCCAGGGAGGGGAGATGGAGGGGGAGAGCAGGCAAAGTTAGCACATCCGTGTTATTTATGGGAAATTGGGCACGCTAATGAAGGCACATTTTTCAGCGGGCTGCAGGCAGGGCTGACACCTGTCAACAAGCCAATTAGCAGGCAATTAGTTCTCCTCTCCAAGCATCGCCTTGCTACAGGGAGTGGGGCACAGCAAGCCTGGCCAGGGGTTATTTGCAGC
>NW_008824411.1:8185722-8195369 GCF_000699105.1 Pygoscelis adeliae | reverse complement strand
CCTTCTGTGTCCCTGCCCCCCGGCGGGTCCCCCCCCTTAGGTGACCGAAACACGGACAGGGCCACTTGGCTGCAGCAACTACGACAACCTGGACTCGGTGAGCTCCGTCCTGGTGCAGAGCCCCGAGAACAAAGTGCAGCTCCAAGGTAGGACCAGGCTGGTGGGAACGTGGTGATGGATGAGTGCCACTGTGGGATGCTCATAGGCACGCAGGGGGCCACAGGGGAGGATGCTGGCTCGAGATGCTGCTTTTAATTTAAGGGCTGGGGAGGAGAGGGGGATGAAAATAATCAAAGCTGGGCAGGATGAGGTTGTTGCTCGTCTGCCAAGAGGAGCCGAGATCGATGCAGAGCCCAGACAAGCGGCTCCACAGCAAATTGATATGAAAATCACGCGAGGGTGGGAGCCTGGGAAGGGGAAAGGCTCGCTCCCTCCTCGCCCAGGCGATGTTTTCGAGGGGCTCTGGGCGTGCCCTGATGCTCTCGGGGCTGCCTCCCGCTCTCAGGGCTGCAGACGGTGCTCCCCTCCTACCTGCGGGAGCGGTTTGTGGCGGCCGCCCTCAGCTACATCGCCTGCAGCTCGACCGGGGAGCTGGTGTGCCACCGGAGTGACTGCCACTGCCAGTGCCAGCCCACCTTCCCCCGCTGCAACTGCCCTGAGGCCGACATCCAGGCACTGGAGAGCAGCCTGGCCCAGCTCCGGCGAGCCTGGGAGAGCCACCACGGCCAGTTTGAGGAGTCAGGTGAGGCTGGGGAGACCCCACCAAGCATCCCCCTCCCTACAGCCCCTCCTCTGGGAGCAGCCCAGGCTGGGCAGTGGGCCTCCAGGGCAGGATCCAGGGTGATCATCTCACCATGAAGACCTGAGAGCCCAGTTGGAGGGAGGTTGGCTCCAGCCCTACCTTCACCGCTCGCCCTGCTGGGTCTGCTGACGCCATCTCTCTTCCCCCGCAGAGGAGTTTCAGGCCCTGGTGAAGAGGCTCCCCGGGGACCATTTCCTGAACAGGACGGCCATCTCCCACTTCTGGGCCATGGACCTGGATGTCCAGCATCGCTACCAGCAGCTGGGCACCAGCCTGAAGCTGCTCTCCAGGAAAACCCACCGACTCATCCGGAGGCTCTTCAACCTCAGCAAACGCTGCCACCGGCAACCTCGCTTCAAACTGCCGAAGGAGAGGTAGGGTGCCACAGCATCCCCGTCCCATGCTGGGGACACTGCTCAGAGCCCTGAGGGGGGCTCAGACCCACGGCCCACCTCCCTGTGGCTGGGACTGGAGGAGCTCCCGCCTTGCTGGAGGGATGCCCAGGGGTGAGCAGGCAGCGGGGACAGCCGTGCCACTCTGGGATGTTGCCTTGAGAGGTTGGGTCCAAGCCTGGAGGTGGAAAATGGGGCTCAGTTCATGTGGGGCCACCAGCGGTGCAGAAAAATGAATGCAAGGTGGGCAGCTCTTCCATCCCTAGGGAAAGTTGGTCGCAGCCGTAAAGATGCCACATAAGCATCTCTCCTCCTGCGTCTCTTCTCCACCAGGTCCCTCTCTTACTGGTGGAGCCGTGCGCAGTCGCTCCTGTACTGCAGCGAGACCACCATGCCTGGGACCTTTCTGGAAGAAAGCCACAGCTGCACGTGTCCCTCCGACCAGCCCTCCTGCCAGGGGTCCATACCGTGTGCCTTGGGCGAGGGGCCAGCCTGCGCCACCTGTGCCGAGGACAACAGCACCCGCTGTGGGACCTGCAACCACGGCTACGTGCTTACCCAGGGCTTCTGCCGCCCCGAGGTGGCCGACTCGCTGGAGCACTACCTGGGGCTGGAGACGGACCTGCAGGACTTGGAGCTCAAGTACCTCCTGCAGAAACGGGACAGCCGCATTGAGGTGCACTCCATCTTCATCAGCAATGACATGCGCCTTGGGAGCTGGTTTGACCCCTCCTGGAGGAAACGCATGCTCTTGACCCTGAAGAGCAACAAGTACAAGCCCGGGCTGGTTCACGTGATGTTGGCCCTCTCCCTGCAGATCTGCCTCACCAAGAATAGCACGCTGGAGCCCGTCATGGCCATCTATGTAAACCCCTTTGGGGGAAGCCACTCAGAGAGCTGGTTCATGCCCGTCAACGAGGGCAGCTTCCCAGACTGGGAAAGGACTAATGTAGATGCCTCTGCCCAGTGCCAAAACTGGACGCTCACCTTGGGCAACAAATGGAAGACCTTCTTTGAAACGGTCCATGTCTACTTGCGGAGCCGCATCAAGTCTCTGGACAACAGCTCCAATGAGACGATCTACTATGAACCCTTGGAGATGGCAGATCCTTCGAAGAACCTGGGCTACATGAAAATCAACAGCTTGCAAGTCTTCGGCTACAGCCTGCCCTTTGAACCAGATGCTATCCGTGACCTGATCCTTCAGCTGGACTACCCCTATACCCAGGGCTCCCAGGACTCAGCCATGCTCCAGCTATTGGAGATCAGGGACCGGGTGAACAGGTTGTCACCCCCTGGCAAAACCCGCCTTGACCTCTTCACTTGCTTGCTGCGCCACAGGCTCAAGTTGGCCAACAACGAGGTGGCGAGGATCCAGTCCTCCTTGAGGGCCTTCAATGCCAAGCTGCCCAATGCAGTCGAGCAGGAGACGGGCAAACTGTGCAGTTAACAGCTGGGGCTGCTCAGATGTTGGAGCAAGGGGGCCAGGAGAAAGGACTCCCTGGGGGTACAGGGAGAAAAAAGCCTAAAAAATTAAATCAAGGCCTTACCTTAGTGCCAACTGCGTGCTTCCATGGTAAACCCAGCGACCGGCCAAAGAGATGCAGGGCTTGAGCAGATGGAGGACACCGGCAGGACTATGGAGGAGGGGTAGCTCATGCAGCGCAGACTGCCTCCAAGTGCAGAAACGATGCCAGCACGGCTGCCCTGCAGCACTGCTTTTGCTCAAGCATTGGTGGCTGGGGGAATACAGCTCGGCCAGAAGCAGCTGCTGGCCCCACCGGAGCAGATGCTCAACCCACCATGAGGATCCTCCAGCAGCAGTCTCCTCAGCACCCCAACTTTTGTAGTCTTTTTAAGAGAGGTTTCTACCAGCGCCTTCGCTTCTACATCCCCTGTGACCCTTCCTGCAGCCGTGCCCTCGCACATGACACAAGGGGGACCATGCTGCAGGTCTCTGAGATGCAGCAGATCTCTCCCGGTGCCTCTCCACGAGCATCTCGTGCCCGTTGAGGCATCATCACCCCTCGTACAGGAAAGACCTGGCACCTGCCCTGTAGACACTGCTGTCATGGACACTGGCAGAGACCTCTGGGCCACAGTTCCTTACAAAAAAAACCCCAAAACCTAAAACAAAAGAAAGAAAGAAAAAGAAAGAAAGAAAAAAGTTTTATTTATTTATTTATTTGTTTTGTTTGGGAGGGGTTTTTTTAAGTCTATTTATTTGGGGAGGGTCATTTCTTGTTGGTGGCTCCAGCCAAGAGACATCTTAGTAGAATGTATCATCTGTTTAATATATTTTTTAAAAAATGCCTTTTATGAGCAAAAGAGCAACCAAAAACAACCGAGAGGAAAAAAAAAACCAAAAACAAAACAGTTACTGTCATCTCTGGCCCTGGCTTTTCCCTTGCTGTGTGGCAGGAGGGGATGGTGAGGAGGCTTCCACGTGTGCCTGGCTGCCATGTCCCTGCTGTGTCTCCGCACCATCCTGCTCTCTGGATTTTAGCTGAGCCTCCCGAGGAGGGGAGGTGACACCTGTCTCCTGTCCACATCTTCATTAACTTGGAGGGACAGGGCTCCGAGGTGTCCCATTAAGACCATCAGACGTACCTGGAGGCAGGGAGGGATCCTGCCCACACCTGGAGCAGGCAGCTCCTGCCTGCTTCCCCCAGCTCTCACTTTTGCTCCCAGTGGGGTGCCCAGAGCAGATGCGACACATCCCTGAGCTGGTGGGAAGGACCCATGTGGCACCAGCTACATCTCATGTCCAACCTCCTCCTGGTCCGATGTAAACATCCACCATGCCCCAGGGTGAGCAGTGCTGCAGCTCAGTCGCCCACTGTGGCACGTACCACCTCTTTGGGCATATCAAGCATGGCCCTTGGGAGGTTCACCTGATGTTCTTTAACTCTGGTATGGGATGAGACAGGGAATACCTGACCCCCAGCCACCCTTTCTGGCCAGTTACAATTGTATAGACGGGTAAGACAGTCATCTCTGTGTTCTAGCTCCCTTGCCTGGTCCATATATGTAGGTTGCTCTGTACTTCTGGTATCCTCGTTGACCTCCTCAAGGCATTCTCATTCATCATCCCCTTAGAAAGGTCCCCAAACCAGGTGCAACCCATCCCAGACACCTCCCTCTGCTACATTCAGTGCAAGCATCGAGTGCCAGTGGGTTTCCCTGAGGCCAGCATCTCCAGCGGCCCCACTGCCAGGGAGCCAGCAGCATCTCCAGCACCTGCTCAGTTCAGCCTGGCGAGCTGCGGTGAAGAGCCAGGCGGCAGGGGCAGGCAAGCTGGCAGCTGACGGCTCGGTGGAGCCAGGTTCCCCTCCCTCCTTCCCTGGTGCTGCTGCTGCCGTGCTCGGTGCCCGACCAGAATATCAAGCAGCGGCGTTGCCCGGCTGTCAGATGGAAACGCTGGGTATCCAGACAAGCAGAGCTCACCGCCTCAGTGGCTGCCCTAATTTCTTGGCTGAGGACAGACTAGAGAGAGGAAGGAACCGACCCTCCAACCCGCAGCATCCCCAAAGCAGGGAATGCATGCGGTGGGGATGGGCAGGGTGCAGGGAAAAAGAGATGGGGAGGAGGGGGAAAGTCTATCGGTGTGTAGATCTGAGTCCACTTCCTAATCCTCCCTGGCTGGCGAAACTTGCCTGCTTGGATGCTGCGAAAGCAGTGGTAACCCAAACTCACCCATCCTGCTTCTGTCACCCGCTTGTTCCCCCCTCTCCTCCATCCTCAGGTTGGACAGATAAAGAGATAAGCAGGAGGAAAATAACACTAGGAGAGATAAAGAGATAAGCGAGAGGAAAATAAAACCGGGTAGATAAACCATGCTTGCTATTTATATTCCCTGTCTAATCTATCAATCCATCAGGACAGCTATTGTGGTTATAGCATCCCTCAATCTGTCACCCGGACTTCTCCATACATCTGTCTTCCTTTGCCCACATCTCCTCCCTTGTCTGCCAGTCCTAAAGGGAAAAAAAAATCAGGCAATTAAACACACCAGGAGGAAAAGAGAAGTCAAAGCCATCATCTCGGCTCCCCAGGGGAAGCCAGCAGACATCTGCCCGGGGATGAGGAGGGTATAGGCGGGAGGGCTGGTAGTGCTGCCTGCTCCCGAGCAGGCAGGGCTGCTGGGAGGCTTCCCAGCTGGAAAGACTATTTTGGTTTCTGCTACACATCTTTCTGGGCCGTCACATCACTTCTTCTCCCCATCGTCACAGGGGTCATGCATCAGGCTAATGTTTCTCAGCTCCATCCTCTGTCTCCCCCAGACAGAAGATTTCCTACCATGCTTTTTGGCGCCCTTAACCAGTCACACATCCTAAAGTCGCCTGAACATGAATACAAGAGCTGTCAGGACGTCTGGTAGCATCTCAAGGAGCCGTTGGTCAAGACATGATGGAGCAGCTTCCACCTGGCAGGGGACTGACGCCGGGCTTTTCTACATTGGTGGCTGGCTCCAGAGGCAGGCAGGTGATGCCCTGAGAGTAATGGTTCCATGTGCAGGGACAGAGGTGGATGAAGGCTGTTTACTTTCAATCTAATGCAAAAAAAAGGCAAAAAGGGGCAGGCAGGCAGCTGGAGGGATGCGCTATCAACACTTTGCAACTTTGATGGTTGCCCCCTGAGCTGGCAGGCAGGGTGGCCACTGGAGCCTCCCCTCCTCGCAGCCCCCCAGTAAGATTTCTTTATGTATTGCCCAAAAGCACCGAGTTTGGCCCAAATCGCTGATTCCTGTCAGGAGCGAATGCACAGCGTTCCCAGCCAGGCAGCCGGCACAGTGCCTTCTCAGCGAAACCATCCCATTGGGCAATGCAGGGGCCAGCAGATGAGGAGCGACAGCAATGCCAAGCACATCCCTGGCCACTGGCTCCCCACAACATGGGGCTGCACCACCTCTTTGACCGAGTGCAGAAAAAGACAGGGGTCGTTCCCTGAATTTTGCTGATAAATTGTTGTATTTTGGGAGAAAACCACTTCTACCTTTTTTCGGGACAAGTGGGTGAGTTAGAGAAAGAGCAGCAGCAGCGTGCCCCCCCGGGGATGGACAGAAGGGGACTGCCAGGCTGCATGTTAATCTCGGGTGGAAGCAGCCAGGTCCTCCCATCCCTGTTCAGCAATTAAGGCGCTCAATGGAGGTGATTAAGAAGGTTAATAACTGGGGGCCAGCATTTGATTACCTTGCAGCGCTTTCCCCTGCAAAGAACAACACTGACACCAGTGGAGCTTGCTGGAGAGTCGCTGCCATGCACAGAGCTGTCAGGATCTGGCCTCCGTTTGCAAAAAGCCAGGGTGCTACCCTGCCAGGCCTCCCCGAACCAGGAATTCGGTGTCAAACCCATTAGGTTTTAAAAACTGGTATGTTTGGGTCCCTCCTTACCTGTGCACTGGTTTGTAAGCCCCTGCATTTATACACCTTACACAGCTCCTCTCTGCAGCCGGAAAGCTGCCTCTTAAATAACAAGCTGAGCTCCTCACTCGCTTGATTGCAGCCGCTCCTGTTCCCTCCAGACACATTTATTTAGCAGTTCTGCCAGGGAAAAGAAGGCTGGGGAAAGGCCAGGCTGTTTCGTCCCCAGCAGCAGGATGGGACTGTCCATAGTGCTCTCCCACAGCTCAAGGCTCCCAGGTGCAGGTTGGTCCCACCTCCATCTCCCAGCCCTGAGACAACCAGTGATGGGCTGTGACTGGCTACACCTGAACCAAATAGCTTGCAGCTCCAGCTATCTAACATACACTCTTTTTCCCCTCCTGTGTTTTCATCCCTTTTCCACAGCACCAGCTGAGCCTCCAGCCCTGCATGCCATGAGGTCATGCCTTTGGCCTCACGGCCAAGAGCATCTCCGCATCAGGCTGTGCCAAAATAGGAAGGACAATTTTGCCGTGAAGAGCCAGGATGGAGAGAGGTGGTAGGGCTAAATCAGCCTGCCTCAGTTTCCCCCCTCATAGGTCCCAGCTGATGCTGTGTTAGCCTAGGAGAAGAGCACAGGATGCACAGGGGGTAAAACATTCCCAGGGGAGAAGGGAGTGTTGGGGGGGATGCTCCAGAAAACACACTTTGCTGGCAGATACTCTTTTTCTTTGCATGCGAACAGCACACTGGTGCAGATTTCACCTGAAATTCACCCTGTGGTCTCTGCCCTCTTGGTTCAGGCTGCAGGATGGGCAAGAAGTGGAAATCAGGCATTTCGCTTGGCTGGAGGCTTCACACCAAGCATTTTGCTCAGAGCTCCTCTGGCTTCGTTAGCCACACAGAACCACCAGGCAGCTGCCCAACAGAGCTGTTTTGCTGTTTGACAGGATTTCTGGGGGAGGCAGGCAATGGCAAGCTGTCTGCGGACCTCTCCACCTTGGCATGGGGCTACTCCGGCTTCTTCCTTATAAGACGGTTTCGCTGCAGGAACCAGAGATGCTCCTGGGTACACGTGGGATCGCCATTTACTCTCCCAAATAACCAAGCAGACTGTGGGATGTGATCCATGGAAAACCAGGATCCCCAAGTCCGGTAGTGCCATGGCCTGGAGCTGCTCTGCCAACACGAGCCCACGGAGACTTGTCATCGTCCCCTTCCCACTCCAGGCTCGGGGCGGGGCGGGGGGACAGGAGCGGGATTTGCCACTGGCCACCCTTGCTTCCCCCTGCTTCTCCAAAGCCCAGCAACATCTGCCTAGCCAAGAGGCAAGCCGAAACCTCGCCATCTCTTTTTCAGCCTTGTCTCTTTTTTTCCCCCCCCTTCTCCTGACAAGCTCAGAAGTGTAGTCAAGGTGGCAAATTAGCACCAGAACCTGGTTAATTGGCAGGCAGGAGCCTTCTCCTGCTGTTTGGGTTGTCATCAGCTGCTTCAGCACATTTTCAGTTTCTCTCTGTTTTGGTCTATTTTCTCCCTTCGCTGACGGTGGGCTGGCTTTTTCCTCCCTGTTCCAGCTCTCTGCCGTCTCTTTCAAAGCCATCGAGGGCTCTTATCCTCCCACGCCATGCTCCCTGGGGTTCCCTCTCCAGAGAGGATTTACAGGGCCTGCAGTAAATGGCCACTTCTTAGGGAGCATGGGGGGACGATTAACAAGCTCTTGAAATGATGATGACCTTGGCTTCTTCTTCCCTCCTCCTCCTCAGCCTCCTGCTGTGGCCTTTGGAGAAGTCAGGAGAGGCTGCAAAGGGCAGGCAGGGAGGAGGCAGGGGGAGGTTGCTGCCAGCCCATGCATGCGGAAGAGGTCCCAGCCACCCTCCTGTGTCCCCCCCAGGAGCTTAGTGGGGAGCTGGGATGACTCAAGCTGGTGGGGACCTCGGAGGCTCCAGTCCCAGTTCCTTGGCTCCCTTCTTCCCTCCCCACCCACTCCTCCATAAGTGAGGACGGAGAATCATAACCTCACCCACCCAACCCCACCGCCTGCACCAGCCCTTGACCTCCTTGAGTGTCCCCAGCTGCTCCCAGCTCTCAAGGAGAACCTGAAGACCTTTTTAGATAGCATCAAATAACGTATCTTGACAGCATCCCATTCTGCAAGTGGAGAAACTTGCAGCGGAGTGGGGACGCTGATGGCAAATCACTTCCTGCTCCCTGATCTCAGGGCTGGGAGCCGCTGTTGCCGGCAGCAGTACCCCCATCCATTAAATACGGGTGCCCTGCCCTGGGGTGCCACTGCAGCCAGTGTAAGGGTGGCCCTGCCCTGGGGTGCCACTGCAGCCAGTGTAAATCAGCAGCGCCAGGGCCAGGGGCATCGCTGATTCACATCCAGGAGCCCAGCTGGAGGACTTACCTCATCGGGCCGGACCCTGACCCCCCCCTGGCGCTGGCTGCCTCTGGGACAGTGCTCCCAGGGGACCTCTTGGCTCTGCTTCTGGACTGGGGGTTGAGACGGTCGGTGAATTTTGGATGGATCTCCCTGGAGGGCAAAGATCTGCAAAAAAAAAAACCTCCAGACAAAGCTGAGAGCCAGACCTTTCGCTCCCAATACGCGTGCCGGGAGCAGAGCCCAACTGAATGGAAAGAAAGGAGAGAGATTAGTCAAATTCTTTAAAAGTGCTCTCCCAGCCTACAGGAAGCCTCTGCTCCATATGAGGATACACAAACCGTCCCAGCCAATCTGCCTCAAAATCAGCGGTGGTTACTAACTTGGTCACCACCTTTCAGCTTTTCCCTTAATACAATTTCCTGCGATGGTTCCTTGCCCTTTCCTTGCCCCTGGCATTACTGATCCACTCAAGGAGATGGGAATTGAAGGAGAAAAGGATCTCAGGGACCTTTTTCTCCACCTGTAGCCCATTTCATCGCTGGGAGAGCACACGCCACTGTGGATTTATCTCCCACATTGTTTTCCCAAACTAGTTTCTATGGTTGTTTCACTGACATAACAGTAAAAAAATATGGCATATAAACCACCCCAAATAGTGTTCAGGGATGTGAAATACTATAAATCCCAGGAGGCTGCTGGGAGAAGAGC
>NW_008824411.1:8179786-8185706 GCF_000699105.1 Pygoscelis adeliae | reverse complement strand
GTGCCTGCTCCATCCAAGCCATCCCCTCGTCAGGCGTAAATGAGGGGGCTCCCCCGAAGCCCATGAAACTCAGTTAAAAAGAGATTTCCTTCTCTCCTGAGCCTCGGCAGTGGTGTTGGGAGCAGTGCTCATAGAAAGGCTCCTGGGGGAACAGAATCAGTGATTATCCAAATTAGTTTCTAATAGCTTTTATCTTCTAATTTCTACTTTGTCAAGTACTAAAATCCATTAATAATCAAGAGACCATGTGAAAAAACATTTAACATCCCAGCCGCCAAGAGCTCCTACCCTGTCACACTCCAGCAAAGTTAAAGGAGAGGGAAAAAAAAGAGTTATTATTATTTTTTAATCTTAAACCCGGCTCTCCAGGTAAACCATCATCTGTGTTTGCTGATTAGCAGGATGATGGGACAAATCCACACATGAAGCTGTAGATGTGCTTCCACCTTGCTCTTCTTCAGCCCTTGCCAGATAAAGGTTCCCCACGCAGCCCCATCTCTGTGCCGGCTCCTTTCTAGAAGGGACCAAAGGCTGGTGGCCAAGGCTTGTGGCACCCGTGGTCCTGCCTGTACCTGGTAGCTCCCGCCTAAATGAAGGCAGGATGCTGCCTCCCATGAGATGGCCGCAAGCAACAGGTCCTCCATGGACTGAGGTTGGGTTGGACCATTTCCATGCCAGGGCTGGTCCCTTCCACTCTCTAATAGCTCTGCCAAAATAATGCAGCCCTTCATACGCACCCCGCTTCAGCCTCCCTGCTTTATTTATTCCTTATCATTGCCTTGTACAGCTGGCCTTGGCCCTCCGGCCATGCCAGGCCATGGCTCTCCCTGCTTAGGTGGGAAATCCGCCCACACGTTGCTTTGATTTGCATCAGCTGCCACCCTGCGCCACAACATTGCCCCTCTCTTAATCACCTGTTTGAACAGTTTAATAGGCTTCTAATAACGTATTGCATTTCTAAAGCCCCCCCGATGGAATAAATCCCTCCAGCATCCCTGGCAGTGGTCAGAGGGATGCATGCAACTGCTGTATGGCATCACCCATGGCTTTACCTCCGTGTCTGGGCTGCTTCCCCAGCAGCAGCATCCTGGAGAGAGGAGGGAAATAAAACCCCACATCCAACCCAGAGGTTGTTGCCTGAGCAACGGTGGAGGTGGGTGCAGGGATCCAGGCGGTGCAGCCAGAGGTGAGCTTCAGACACAATTGCCAGAGAGTTCAGGGGTCCCTCTGTGGAAAAAAGCGGGAGCGAGGAAGGAATCAGGATGTTGCAGCTTGAATCGACGCCTGCGGTACCTGCTGGGAGTTGGGGGGAGGATGGGGAAGGTATGGGCAGGCAGAGCTGGGGGGTCAGTGGCTGCCGCATCCTGCATCCCAGCTGGGCTGCTGCAGGGGTGGCATTGGGTGGGCACATTCCCAGTATCAGGGTGGATGTGGGACAACCTTGTTTAAAGAACGCTCTTGTCCAACGTGGCCTGACCTCACCGCAGATTTCTCCTTTCCTCTCTTGCTGACGGAATAGAGGCCTGAAGAAGGGGACTGAGATTTTTTTCTTTGCAGTTTAACCATTGCCCTGAGGCAGGATTGAGAGCTAATGTCCCGGTATAGCAAACCCAGTATCCCCATAGAACCAGTAAGTCCTCATCCCCACATGACTGGGAGTCCGTCAGTCTGTCCAAGGCTAGCTGGTCACATGCAAAACTTGTCCTGAGCTCCTGCGGCTCAAACCAGCTCTGGTTAAGCTGCTGGCCTCGCAGAGATGAGCAAGCAGTGCAATGGCACTGTACTGTGGTGACCACCTTGGGGCTGGACCATTGCTAGACAGGATCTGGTCTTCGTTAGGACATCAGTCCCTTAGTGACCATGCATGGGGCATCACCGCCATCACTCACTTTTTATTCCACCCATTCTCCAACTCTCAGCGAGGCCCAAAGTCTGGTTATGGATTTGTTTGCATTTTGCTGTTGGCTCGAGCATCGCTAAAAAGCTGCTGTGGTGTTGGCTCAGGAGCCGTGGGCTTCAGGCGCTCGCAAGCCATAAATTGACAGCTGCGCTGTGTGCAAATCTGTACATGGGGTTAATGGACACGGCTCCTGCCAGAGGGTGGGCACCATGGCAATCCCTGCTCCAGGGGATGTGACAGGCCAGTGTCCCTAGGGATGCTCAGCATCATCTCGGAGCACCCACCCTGTGCAGGCTTTCTGCAGCCACTTGCAAAGTGGATGCCCACCGAGTGTCAGGGATTGCTACAGCATCCATATCACCTCCTAATTGCAGGGAGATGGGATGCTGGGATGGGATCTGGTGCCGTGGATGCTTTCCAGGGGTTTGCTCCTAACCAAGAGAGATTTAGTTGCTGGGGGGGTGTATGTAAGGTCACAAACCAAAATATATCCAGACACATACAGTACATAAAACTACAGTCTGTTTCCCCTCTAATTGGTAATAAATGTAAATGTTTAGTTATGCCTGGCTTGGGAGCTATGAAAAACACATCTGGCTGGATGGTTTTTCTGCCTACCATCTGTAGCTGAAACGAAAGGCGAGAGTGCGTGTGTGTGTGCACCTGAGGAAGGCGACAGTGGGAGAAGACGGAGCAGGAGCAGGAACAGAGAGGAAGAAGGAGGATTGCCGGAGAGAGGAAGGTCAGTGCTGGAGGGTGATTTCTGGCCAGAGCTTTCCCCCACTCATGGGGATCTCCAGGTTCTGCATCCGTGTCCTTTGCTCCCCTCCTGGGTAATGCAAGCTGCAGAGGAAGGGCCCATGCCCGCCAGAGCTGCTGACACAGTATTCCTGCATGCACCGGAGGGAGAAACAAAGCCGGCGGGCTCCTGGAGGTGTCCTCCTGGCCATTAATTACCATTAACCAGAAGTTCAGATCTGATCAAACTTAGAGTGGTGCCTATATATCCCTCCATCCAACACAAAGAGCTTATGGCTGAAACGGTCAGACACGGCTGGCAAGGAGGGGATGCTGTTTCCCCCTCTGCTCCTGTCCCAGAGCCATCCGCAGGTCCATAACACCCGACCTGCAGCACCATCCCCACCAGTTAAAGACTGGGAGAAAACTACTGACCCAAGGAAGCAAATACAGCCCCTTCTCAGCTCAGAAAACTTTCTCGACCCCAGGTCCCCAGGGCTGGGGAAGGTGGGAGAGCCAAAAAGCTAATGTGCAGAGAAAACCAGGTTTGCAGCAGAATTAAGCACAGGGGGAGGCGTAGGTTCCCCCTCCCCACCGTACCTCCCAGGCTACGGTTTCCTGCCCTCACGCAGCAGCAGCTCCAGCCCCATGGTAATGCCACCATCACCATCCCTGCTGGACCCACACCCACCCCCAGCCCAGCTGGGGCCCTGGGAACCCAACAGCCTTCCTCCTCCTTCTTCTCTGCCCGCCTGGTTCACTTTTATTCTGACAGCACCGCCTCTTACTTTGAAGCAGGTTTTTTCTTGGAGAATGAGCTTCGTTTTCTAGACCATCCCCAAAGAGCCTGCGAGTACTCACTCTCGTCCCTCCCCCTGCCTTGATCAAGGCTGAAGGCTGAAATCCAAGTGCATTGATCAAAGCGGCTTCTTCGGGTGAGATTTACTGGCAAGGAAAAGCAACAGTTGTTGAGGAGCTGGTCCAAGGGGCCAGCGGTTCCCCGCCAGGAACAAGATAGTAGCTGCATGTAGGAGGTGCAAAGGACTTCACAGCGCCCAGGGCAGCAAAGAAAAGGGATTTTCACTGACCGGTGAGGTTGTAGGCTGTTCCTGAAATGTTTGGGATTGAGTAGCAGCCAGGTGTCCTACTTCTGAGCTCTCCTAGAAAAAGATGCAGCTTTACGACTGGGACAGAGATCAGTGATGCCTGGGCACAGCGTGCCGTGTCCAAGGTCTTTTGCCTCAAGAGAAAAGCCTCTTGTTCCTAGAGGGCAGCTTTAAACCAGCCCAGGCTCCACCAAACCCCTTGCAGAGTTGCAGGCTGGCAAGCCCAGACAGCAGCCCCCTGGCTCAGTGCTGAGCGATGGGGCTGGGTGCCAGTTACTCATGCCAAGGTGAAAGCGAAGAGATCAGGTAGCCAGATGGCATCCTCCCACAAAAATATCCAACAGCTCATCTGCAATCGAGGGCTAAAGCTAAAGCTGGGCCTGATGCAGCCGGTGGCTGCCCCAGGGGGGAACACGCTGCTGCCCAGGCGGGGAGGGCGCAGCAGAAGCAGGGGCAAAACCATCTGCAGGGATAAGCAGGCAGGGAGCCGGTGCCATCGCTGGTGTTTCTCAAGAGCATCCAGAGTCTGGCTAGCTTCATGTTTAAGTGCAAGCCATGCCCTTATGCCCAGCTTTTGATTGCCCAGCACACATGGCCTGAGAAAAGGGCCAGTGATAAAAAGGGGTGAAGGTGGGGAAGGGGTGGTGGCAGGAGGAGAAAGTGGTTTCTTGGGTGGCAGACAAAGGGCAGGGTTGTTGCTGTTAGTAAGGCGACCAGACAACCCAACCAAGAAGCAGCTCCTCTAGACAGGCTGAGACCTGCTCAGCCCCAGGCAGCTCCCACATCCATTTTGCTGTGACGGAGGTAAGGAAACCCCCCATGCCACACACTGTCTATGCCTTCAGATGGGCACAGGCAAAGCCAGCTCGCTGCTGCCTGCACTGTGACGTGCTTTATACCCAAGTCCCTGCTGCCCGCCCCTGCTACCAGCAGCACAGCTTTCCGGGCACCCTGGGTGAGTTCACATGCCCTGCAAGGGTCCTTTAAGCCAAGTGTAAAGCGTAACTCAGCCAAGCCCAGCTACAGCCCCCCAGCAGGACATGCAGCCTTTGAAATACTGGGGCAGGCCCCCCCAGCAGTCACGCCAGCCCCCACTTGTTGGGGACACTCACCCTGGTCACCCCTCCCAAGCTGGCAGAGATCAGCCCTGGGACCATGCTACCTTATTCCCCGGTGGAGTCGATCCCCACTAGCTCCAGCTCTCAGAGCTGGTAAGTCCAGATCACCAAGGTCAGGCCATCAGCTGGTGCAACTCCACAGCTACCTCCAGGAGATTTACACCAGCCACGAGGTCCCGGCCATCCTATGGAAAGGGTCAGATGTGGCCAGTGTGGGAGGAAAGGACAGCAGTGACATTTGCACGCAGCTCCTGGCAGTCTCATCAGCTGCCTTTGAGCACTTTTCATCTAATTCAATGAAAATGAGATGTTCAAGTGAATGAAGATAATTTAATAATGAATAGCTCCAACTTATCGGAGAAGCTTTCCATCCCTGCCTGACAGTCGTTGCCTCTAAGTGCAGTTTAATAAGGGAATCACCGTCACTTAGCCCTGTGGTAGGAAATCAACATTTTGCTACCCAGGGAAAAAGCTCTGCACCTTCCTAAAAACTGAAACAATTTCTCAAGCAGCCTAAACTCTGTTGGCCTTTAAAAGGGAAAAGAAAAAAAGAGCAGGGAAAAAAATGAACCAGCAAAGCAGCCCATCTTCAGAGGCAAAATGTAATTAAAAATAAAAGCCATCTTGAAGAAGGTTGTAAGTCATCACAAGCAGCAGCCAAAGCTGCAAGCGAAAGCAATGCTGGCTGAGCCTGCAAGTGGGGACGCAGCGGTGTCCCAAGACTGCAGTAAGCCAGGAGGACATCTCAGCAAGACATTTCAATGCATCAAGGTGCTCGCAGAACATCCTTGGCAGGGATCAATCGAGCCAGGAAGCACCACTGCAATGCTGACAGGTCCCAACAGCTGCGCAGGCAGCGTTCGGCCCCCATCCCGCTGCCCACAGCCCCGACGGCAGGCAGCCATCTTCCATGCTGTGGAAATACCACCAGCAAGTTATTTCTTCAAGGCATGAATCTGCATCTCACCAAGTATTGATCCAGGCAGCAAAGGGCTGCATCCTGCCTGGCACTGCCTGATCCCATGCAGGCGGAAGGAGGTGCCAAAGTGGGGGATGCC
>NW_008824411.1:8177154-8179756 GCF_000699105.1 Pygoscelis adeliae | reverse complement strand
CTTAATTATTAATTGCATTTCCAGCAGCAATTGTTGCTTGTGCTGATGGAGTTGGACTAGACATCACAAGCAATTAGCAGAACCCTCCACTGGTGTTCAGTTGGTACCTGCTTAACGCTCAACTCACGTCCTCCTCGGGTCACTGCAGAGGGAAGGAGGAACCCATTTACATCTCCTCTGCTCGCAGCCAACTGCTCGCAGGGGCCCCTGTACGCCTGACCTGTGCATGGTGGCCATGGGCAGCGATGTTGCCTCCAACCATGGGCCAGCGCTGCCACAGTGCTGGCACTGTCCCCTCCTGCAGCCATGTGGCAGATGTGGAGCAGGACGCATGGGGCATCAGCTGCCGTGCATCCATGTGATACCAATGGCCAGCCCTTGGAGGCACTGGGGTCTCAGCCAGGTCTCCTGGGCAAGTGAAGCCAAGAGCAGGAGTGGTGGGAGCTGCGGCAGAGGGGGGAGCCCCAAGCCCGGTCCCGAGCAGCGCTATCTCAGGGCCAAGCCTCTGCTCTGCCACAGCTCAGGTGTTTGACCAAATTAATTTTTATCATAACCAAAGTGACTGGTCAGTGGGATCCAAACGGGCTTTTCCTAGTCATTGAGACTGTTTCATAGTGAGAGCAATTTTGGGAGCTTATTTTCCACTTCATTGAGTGCCATGTTACTGCAAATGAATATATTCCTTGGTTGGTGTGATGGAAAATACAGCTGTAAATGCTTTCTGCTTCATTTGGGTAAAGAGCTCCAGATAGGACTAAATATAAAGAGAATTTAAATGCTCTACTTCATTAAAAAAGTTGTTTCCCATTCTCTTTCTTCCTGAAAATACAGGGCTGCTAGCAGAGAGAGCAAAAGAAGGATTTAAATTTACATCAGTGTCATGCCAACCCAGCTGATCACTTCCCACCCATGACTGATGGTAGACGTCTGCCAGCAGCTTGCACTCCAGAGGTTCAGAGAGGTGGGAAGCTGAAGGCAGAGGATGGGATGCCCAATACCGGAGCCCAGGGCCATGGCATGTCTGTCTGTTTACCTCTATGTCAGCGTACATAATCACCTTCAGCTGGTGGTTCAGCCTTGGAGGCAGCAGGACACCTTAGCAAAGGCATGAAGCCCCAAAACCTAATTCTTTCAGCTGAGCTGGGGCCCACCTAGAGGTTCCTAGAGACACGTGCCACCATTTCCACCTAGCCTTGACGATGGGGTTAGAGATCCTTACCTGCTGCACGGCCACCAGTGCTAGAGAAGTTTGAGGACCTGGAAGGTGGTCTGACTGCCCTCTAAATGATCTCAGTGGCCATCCAACTGGCTGCATCAGGGATTCAATTACTAGCTCATTTTCTTGTGCCACAGACTAGAAAGACTCATACCAGCTAATGGGCATGCAGCATTTCACACTGACCTCTGGAATGAAGTGCTACCTCATCCCACAGCCATAAGGAACTCTCCTGGCTTCTTGTCACTCCTGGTTTACCCTCTCCAGGAGGGCAATAAACCCCCCGGCCAGTGTCTCATTTCCTGATCCAGTTCCTAGCAAGGAGAAAATGATCCTTATTGACTTCATAGTGGTTGGGATCGTATCCACACTCTGACATCGGCTCCAAGACAGCACAAGAACAAGACCCAGTCTTGGTGGAGTGCTGCTCTGAACAAGCTCATCATGGCTTCTGGGAGAAGACTAAAATCCCATCTTTGAAAGGAGGGGTACAGCCAGATTGGGTTGCCATGTCCTCCTGGGGCTCCTTCTTAATGTTCAAGAGACACAACCTCCTCTGCATAGCACCAGGTGCTACCACATAGCTCCCTCCCCTCCACAGGTGTTCAGGAGAGGTGGGATCCATCTCCAAGCTACCCAGCAGCCTAGCAGACTCCCTGGTATCTCACTGAGGCCAAAGCAGAAGGAGGATGCCTCCTGCTCTGGCTGGGGCTGGGAACCAAAGTCACTCAGAGCAATCCCATTTCATGCAAATTCTGAACTGATTTCTTCGCTAGAAGTAAAGGGCCATTGCAGTCCAGGGAGACACCTCAATAAGTCTTCAGAGTCTTTAGCCTTACAAATCCCGTTGGACCAGGATGTCAGGTTGTGCTCTGCTTTTACTCGGTACCAATAAAGTGAGGGGAAGCTTTCATCTCTGCTAAATCCAATTATAACCCAGGAAGCAATACGTTCTAGGCTCACGGGGCTTACAGATAAACAGATCATCTCAGTAGGGCTGTGGCAGAGTGGGGTGGGATAAGTGATAGGCAGTGGGCTTACATCTGACTGGAGGATAAATAGAGTTCACTTGACTCATAAAATAACCACCTATTGCAATTTTGCTAAATTTAAAATTGCAACTTTTACCCCCACTAAAGATTTAAGTGGAATTGATAGGAGTGAGTTCCATATAAATTATAAGCTTCATAGAGATAACTGAAGTTAATTCAGCCTTACATTTGCGGTGTGACCAGGTGGATGATCTGCAAGGGCCTGGTGGCAGAGCTGAAGGAGGAAGTGGAAAGGTTAAGGAGTATCAGGGAGCGTGAGAGGGAGATAGATTGGTGGAGCCGCATCCTACTATCCCTGAGGCCAGCAGATGGAGGCTCCACAAGAAGCAGAGGA
>NW_008824411.1:8173896-8174192 GCF_000699105.1 Pygoscelis adeliae | reverse complement strand
AAGCTGCCTGGCAGAAAAGGACCTGGGGGTGTTGGTCGACAGCCGGCTGAACATGAGCCGGCAGTGTGCCCAGGCGGCCAAGAAGGCCAATGGCATCCTGGCCTGTATCAGAAATAGTGTGGCCAGCAGGACTAGGGAAGTGATTGTGCCCCTGTACTCAGCACTGGTGAGGCCGCACCTCGAATACTGTGTTCAGTTTTGGGCCCCTCACTACAAGAAGGACGTCGAGGTGCTGGAGCGTGTCCAGAGAAGGGCAACGAGGCTGGTGAGGGGCCTGGAGAACAAGTCTTATGAGG
>NW_008824411.1:8159211-8173749 GCF_000699105.1 Pygoscelis adeliae | reverse complement strand
AAATGGCCTCAAATTGCGCCAGGGGAGGTTTAGATTGGACGTGAGGAAAAATTTATTTCCTGAAAGAGTGGTTAAACATTGGAACAGGCTGCCCAGGGAAGTGGTTGAGTCACCATCCCTGGAGGTATTTAAAAGACGTGTAGATGAGGGCGCTTAGGGACATGGTTTAGTGGGCATGGTGGTGTTGGGTTGACGGTTGGACTCAATGATCTTAGAGGTCTTTTCCAACCTTAATGATTCTATGATTCTATGATTTGAGTGGAGGATCCAGGAGCAAAGTGACATCCATGCCTCTGTCCCTTACCTCCAGCACAGGGGTTTGGCCAACCAGTTGCTTTTCATAGACTGGGCAAACCAGAGGGACGCGGATCCAACAATACCATGGATATGAAGAATGAGCCACAGCAGTCTCATTTCAAAGACTTCCCTTTCCTTTCTCATCCTCTGAGCATGAAGTTTCCATCGCTCAGTTTGCCAGCAGAACTCAAGGCACTTTATGAAGGCATTAAATGGCACCATCTCTGTCTCCAAGGCATGGGGACAACCCAGATGTGCAAGGGAGGGACAGGGAACCTCCCACCCATCATCCAGCCCCAGGCAGAGGCACTGATTCACATGTGGCCAGGAGGGTCCTCCATCAGAGAGCGGGTGCCAGAGAGGGGTCCCAGGTCCCACCTCCACACAGCCCTATACCTTCTCCCCTTTTTTCAGATCATCCTAGTGGAGAAGCTGGAGGAGCTCTGGGGTGGCCTGGGAACAGTGCTCTGACCGGGACTAGCATAATGGCAAAGAGCAGTGAGAAAACTTCCCCAAGGAGCCAGGACAGGTCTCCCACGCCCAGCACCATTACCCAGCTGAGATGACACCACCCACTACGCTACAATCCTTCCCTTGCATCTACTATCACTTAAATAGCTGGCAGCAGGTATGAACAATTACCGCCCAAAACCTGGATCAAGGACGATGTGATATATTTATTACCTTAATGGCATTTCAAGACTATCATCACCAGCTGGAAGTAAAAATGCTGTTGAGCAAGTTTAATAAGCATATCTTCTAATACAATATTCACACGGAAGGGCAGGGTGGCTTTAAGAAGTATTACGGTAGCTTTGCAGCTTTGCGTAGCTTTACATGGGATATTTCTCATGCAACAGATAAAGCAGGATGAGCCCACGATAGCTGCAAACCCAGATAGCAGCAGGAGCCTTTAATGCTACCTCCCATCTTTTGTTAAGTAGGAGATTACAAGCTTACCTCGCATACAGAGACCAGGCGGCACTGGATTAGTGCTCCGGTTGCCTCCACCATGGCCTCCATGATGGTGGCAACCAGCAGGGTCCTCACCCTCATGGTCACTGCTGGCTACTAGCTGGCCATTTCCCAGGAGCCTTGACAGGCTCTGACTGAAGGGCTTGCAGCCCTAGAAGCAACTGGACACCTCAAGGCTTGTGCTTCCCTCCAGCATGAATTACTGCCAAGGGAGCTGCGGGTAAGGAGTCACCAGGGATTTTCAGCTAGCCCTGCTGGTTAATGCACCCACAGGGACGTAAATCAAAGAAAAGGGAAGGTGGGCAATTGCACAACAGCTCAAGGGATATATTGCACATGTCTAACCCCTGAAACTCCCTGCCACAAGGCACCAGGAATGTTAAGTGTTTTTTTTTTCAGGTTTAGAGACCTTCCTAAGCTTAACAGATACCCAAAATTATTCTTTATGAAGGACTAAAAAACAGACAAGAGCTCTGCAAGAGAAAGAGGTACATCTCAAATTCCAGCAGGGTTATCCAATGCAGAAGGTGCCCATCAGTAACCGAGAACCCAGACTGCCCTCCGCTCCGGCCAGCCGGGCCTTAGGTAATGTCCTATATAAAGCACTTGTATCCGCACACTGCCCTGGTGAGCATCTCAGAAATACTGCCTCACTGCCTAATATACGCATTGGGTTTTGCTCAGCTTTTGAACCATCAGGTGGCCTTGTCGTTAATTAATGCATCACTAAAATTATGTTTGGGGGCTACTAAGGTTTATTGGGTAGAAAATTATTTCAAATACAGAGAGCAGGCAGTAAAGATTGGAAATACATTTTCAAGTATAAAGCTAATTGCTACAGGGAATCCCTTTGGGATCCATTTGGAGCCCTTGCTTTTTTATTTCCTTCCTCCGTTAATGACCTAGCCAAGGTTTGTAAAACAGCAAGTGCACAACTGCGTGCTGATGATGTGACACCCCGCACACCAGCAGCCGGCGTGAGGTGGGATCCCCTGTGTCTCCATGGTGGTGGTGGCCGGAGCGGTCCTCAGACGCATGCCCTGTCGCAGCTGACCAAGGCAGTCTGGCAATGGTGGTAATCACTTTGGGTCCAGCTCTGGTCTCAGCCATGGGGCTGCTCACCATCCTTCTGCCATCTGTAGCAGTCCTCTGAGCCAAAGGAGAAGCCCATCCCACCCCCACCCTCCTGCCAACGTGGACGTTTCAAGGCACATCAAGAGAGGGCTCTGCCACTCCCAGGAGAGCCTTGCGCAGGTCCCACAGCCACACCAGTGTTGGCAACTGGGCTTGAGGTCTCCATGGGTCCAGGAGCAAGACTGAAGATACAGCCTTGAAAGTGAGACTTGGCCTAAGGCCAGTCCTGTGACCAAAGGACTTTGCTTTTACATCCCAGCAACTCCAAAGTACCTGTTTTTCTGAGAAAAGACATCCTGCCTCAGGGTGACATCCTGCAGGCCTCCAGTCATTCCAGTAGGAAGGAGCAAGTCCTCATTTCCAGGAAGGTTTCAATTTCTCACAGGGTCACTTAGTTAAGGAACAAAAATAAAAATATAGTAACTGTCCTGGTTTCGGACTTCCCAGCCCAGTCTCAGCCACGATCAACTCAGGAATTGCCAAGAGGGGCTACCCTGCAGAGGATTTCACGAGGATGCTGCAAAGGTAGGGGTCAAGAGCAAGGTCCTCGCTGGTTCCTCACCGTGATGCCTGGCTCCCGACATTGACAGCAAAGCCCCTGCTGACCTGCCCTGGGAAGGGACGCCACACACTGCCGCCCAGGGAGGCATTCACACACGCTTAAGTGCTTTTCTGGACCACAGCCCAATTGAACCGAGGTGTTTTGAGTTGCACAGATAGGATTTTTCTTCTTTTTGTTTTTTGCCCTGACGGTGCCCTCTGACATGTAAATAACTGCACACCAGTGACCCAGACAGGTGACTGACCTGGACAAACACGGAACAGTTTTCTTCATAAAAACCATCCTTGCTCCCCACTCAATTTGGTGATGCGGGCAGGGACATTAAGCTGTCTTATTTGCTATGTCCAGACACCGCCTTGCTCTATTTTATTTTGCTTCCTAGAGGAAGCATCTCCCCCTATAACTGCCCCTCCTTCCAGCCCCTTTGAGGCATGCAAGGTTTCAACACAAGGCAGGCATCGGGATCCTGCTCCCGGTCTCGGCTCTGAGGGTCCGGATGTCAGCAGGGCTGCCAAGGAACACAGAGATCTGTTTGTCCATCACCTGGGAACATCCATGAACTGAGCCTGTCATGACCCCATGCCAGGCAGGGCAGGCTGGAGTCACTCAGAAATTGGGATTTGCTGATGCTCCCTCTTCCCCCAGAAAAACAGTTGCCCTGGGAGCGTGACAGCAGCCGGCAGTGCTGGGGAGGAGATGCTCCATCTCCCACTCAGTTGGCCAACACAGAGAAATGAAAATTGTGCCATGCTGCCCGAAACCACCCACCCTCTAGAATTTCTCCTTCCAGAAAATCCCAATTAAAAAAACCCAATTCACAGCCAAAAACAATGCCAATTTTTTTTTAAAGAAGCCGTATGCAGTGAAGGAGGCCACCTTGTCCAGTGACCATGGCCAAGCTGGAGCTCTGGCCGTGTCCAGTCATTCCCAACTCAATCCCTGGAAGACAAAACCAAATAATTTCATCACCACTGGATTTTCTTTCACCTCCTGTTCCCATGGCTGCCTCTCCTACGTGGACCAAAGGCTTTTTAAGGTAGGACCTGGCTCTCCCCAGCAGGACCTCCTAGCGCTGTACCACTGTGCTGGCATGGCCAGCCCTGATTCAGCAGTGGGGACATTTCTGTCATTAGTGGCCAGGTGAGGAACCATGTACACTTGAAAGCAAAGCCTGGTTTCAAGACATCTTCATCTGATGCAACCCGTGTTAAGCAGAGCTGTGCCTAGCAGGCATCACCTCCTAGGCTCAGCACCATGCAATTAGTGTGGGGTTATAAAGCTTTCCTTTAACCAGCCCCTGAACGTGGAGCCAGTGGTTACAGGCTCCCAGAGACTGTAGTTCAAACAGTTTTGTCTCTCTGCCTTGGCAGCAGGCAGGCAGGCAGGCACGTCCTCTCCCTGTGCTGCTCTTTGAAATGCAGATCCTGCCCCGCTTTGCTCCCTGCATCTTTGTAGGTGCCGGATTTACAACGCCCTCACATCTTGATCACTGGCCTTACACCAAGGCCCGCTGTACCGTCCGTGTACGCCGAGCTCTCATTAGCGTTCGGGACTGCGCAAACCCTGGGAGCCTTTTACCTCCCTCAGCCTCTCTTGACTGATGCTCGGGCAGGGAGACATGGTGGTGCAAAGCCCAGGGTCAGCAACAGCTGGCCAGATCACAGGATGCTTTTCAAGATCAAGTCCTTGGTTCAGAAAGCTGCTCAGAGGAGCAGTTATTCACATGTCTGTCCTGGTGCCAGCAAGGGGGAGATCACAAATGAGAGCAAATTACTGCTCATGCAACAGCAACTGGAGACATCAGTCCCCCTCTGGGCATGGGCAAGCCCTGCACAATGGGGAGCCGCATCCAGAGAGCTTCAGATGGAGATGGATTTGGGATCCCTGTGATGCTGAGGCTCACCTCCCCCCGACGCAGGTGTCTGCCCCAGCTTGTCTCCCCTGTCCTCCACCAACAAGCTCAAGCTGCCAAGGGGAACATGGCTCGCAGTCTGCTGGCAGACGCTCCATCCTTTTCAATTACATGCAGTTCAATTCCCATCACGAGGAGGCGAGCCAGGAGGAAATGCCACCAAAGTCAGCGGAGTCGTGCTGCATAGTCTGGAGCGAGCAGGAGGAGATGGTAAGCCTGGCCTACACACATCATCTGGGCTTCTTACACCTGTCCCATACTGGCTCAATCTTCGTTTAAATTTATGGCATCCATTCCCAAACTGGCAGGATGCGTTTACAATTAATGAGAGACATGGGGAGATGTGTCTTTTTTTCTTTAAAGCCAAACATCAGACATGGTACCAGCCTCTGCTCCCCCCAGTGGAAAGCCTGCTCCGAAATCCAGTTCCCAGCTGCCAGCCTAAAAGCCAAACCACACAGCCTTGACCCCAGCAAACATCACCCATTAAAACACACAGCTCTAGTTTAAACCTTTCCCAGGCTAGAGCCTTAATGATTTGTGGGCTTTGAGGCCTCAGCCCAGCTTAGCCCACTCACTGGGGATGCACCACAGAAGTGGGCACCAGCACTGATAACCTCTGGAGTGCAGCCAACACACCCCAAAACTTCGGCAGCTGCCAGCCAAGGGAATGGACTCTAAGGGGCTGTTCCTGCTGGGGCAGGTCCCAGATTAGGGGAGCAAGCCCCCTTTTTACTGCCTGCCCTCTCCCCAGGCTTAGGACTGCTCAGAAGGGTGGCTCAGGGCATCCAGGAGCTGCCCAGGATCTCCCTCCCAGTGCTTCTGTTAGACTAAAGGGTCTGGAGATATGGCCATGCCCCAGGCTGCAGGACCGGCCCAAGGAAAGTCCAAAAGCCACCACTGTAACATGGCACGGGAAGCAAACGAGGAAGATTAGCAGCTCCATGAATTTCCTAGGGCCTTGTAACAGCAGAGGAATTATTTCAGAAAATTGTAAGATCTGAGGAAGCCTCCAGGCACCAGAAGGAAGCCAGATAAAGCCCTGTGTTCCCTGTTGGCTGACCAGGGAAATTTATTCCTGTCCCCAGGTATGTTTCCAGCTGTGGCCACTCTCCACCACCTCAGAGAGAGACAGGACCACCACCAAACCCAGGCGCCAAATTAGGCATCAATGGAGACGAGGATTCCTCCCTGGACCCTGTGGAGGACAGCAGACGCCCTGAGGCATGGGATTAATATAAGCTAAAGACAGCACGAACAAAGATCAATCCAGTCTCACTTCAACACATCAGATACCCAAGGACTCTCCCCTCTGGAAAGGCCCTGAAAGAATAATCCTTCCCATGAATATTGAGAGCTATCTTGAAACAGTGGCTGTCCCTTCCCACCCACCATCCCTTTTGAAGGCCATTCCAGAGTTACCTCTTTCAAGCCTCAGAAATTGCTTCTAAAATCCCATCTAAATTTATTTATGAGCGGCTTACCGCACAGGGATGCATCTTTCTCGACCAGAGTCCTTACAGAAGCCACCATGTTAACAACTGGATGTCTTTTAAACTGTACTGGGGGTTAAATCTAATCCCACTTACTATAGAAAGTCTAGGATGCAGCCAAAGTATTTGCCCTGTCCCGATGCAAGGACCCTTGGTAGGACCCCCAGCCCTCTCCTTCCTCCGTCCCCTTGGGAGGAGCAGGGAGGGAGAGTGACTGACCTTCTTAAAGCCTGGTCCAATGCCCCAAAAGATGTATTTATAGACTCCGTGGTTGGAACACCATAGATTTTTATTTCACCCCCTCAAAGGCTATTTTGGGCTCATCTGCCATGAAGACCAGGCCAGCAGTGAGCAGAACCTGGCCCTTCCCTTGAGCAGTGGTTGATACCACGCAAGGAGAAACGTGTCCATCCACACATCTGGGGTGGGAGGAGGTCCCTGTTATCTGCAGGACTACGTGGCAGCCTTTCCAGCCTGTACTGCAGGGGCTAAGGTCCCTTCAAACTCCTTGCCACTTTCTAAGTGATTTCTACCTCCCATTTCACACCAGGAAGGACCATTATGCTTCTGAGACCTTTTGGAAACTTAAAAAAAGAGTCGGAGACTATCAAGAGATTTGCAGCTGTGAGAGCCAGTGGTGGAGGGAAATGCTACCCATCTCCAGGAGTAGATGCTGAGGGACTGAAAACTGGTGTCAGGCCCCCAGGACCTCCTGGAGATACGCTAAGTGCTGGGGCTGGCTGGGGACCTGGCCTCCAGAAGAACACCATAGACAAACAGCACACCTGGACCATCTTTTATAAGGCCACGGGAATTCAGAGGGTCCTTCCACCCCAGTAAAAGTTTGGGATTTAGATGCTCAGCGATATGGTTAGACCAATTTCCTTGATCTTTTATTACCCTGGTAAATAATTTATTGGGACAGCCATTTTAAAAAATCCCATAAAAGACCCATAAAACATATTTATCACACAAAAAAACCCGCTCCTCGGCTCCAACCAACAAGCTGAAAACTTGTTTGTATACTTCACTGCACATAAACTAACCGATGCCTTGTGACAGCTTTAAGCTTTTTAACAGCTCTCTCCCTGCTGCTCTTTATTTCCATTTTTCTCTATGTTACTTCAGAAGAAAAAATAAAAGAAGAACCCACCACAACAGGAGAGGTTTTTGCTTTTAGGCAGATATTGACAATCGAGAACTGCCCCCCAGTTTTCCTCACACCCGGTAACTTTAGCAAATGATGCTTCTTTTGGCTGGAAAGCACAACTCTGTGGTTATTCATAGCACATTGGGACACCGGGCAGCCGTACACAGAGGGATGGATGCACGTGGGACCAAGGTGCTAGTGGTACAGGCATCAAGCCACCTCTTTGTGCCTCAGTTTCCCCCCTGAGATCAGGAGCATCCATAAGGTGCTTCTGTCTTATTCTGCTGGCAGAGGGCAGGGTCCTTTTTTTGTCCAAGACTTGAATACATGGAGAATCTAAAAAGAGGGCTGAGGAATGTGTTTTCCCACCCAAAACATGCACGAGCCACATGCACCAAAGATTTTTGTCACTCCCTTGGACACCAGAGGACCAGGTCAGATGAAGCCTGGCCAGCAGGACGAGTCCTCAGCCTGCTGCCAAAGTACAAAACCAGAACCCAAACCACATTTATTGCTGTGAGTGGGATGTCTGGTGCCAGGCAGTCACACAGCCTCCAAAAGCAGACCCACCCACATCCCTCTGCACTGTGCCTGCAAACCTGGACCTCATCAGGGACAGCTTTGCCCAGCAAAATGCCAACAAACTCAGATGACCTGGCATGGGGAAACTGACCTTCACACCAGGGGATGGGCTGGGGTGTGCTTCTCCTCTTCCCAGGAGTGAGGGGAGATGTGGGAGCAGCTGTGTGGCTGGATAAAGGCTGGAGCCCCTCTGCCGTGATGCAGAGCAGATCTTCCAACCATACAGAGAAGGACTCTGAGGAGAGAAAGCACAATCCTCCCACACTGGGTCAGTGAAGTTGGCCATCAGAGGGCTGCCAAAGCACACAGACACACAGGCATGCACAAAGCCTGCTCCAGATGGCATCTGCCAGAAGGAGCCAGGAGCTGTCTGGGTCAGAGTGCTCCCCATGCACAATTTGGCTCTTTCCCATCCCCAGACATCTCCAAAAACCTTCATCCCGGTTCTGGTTCCAACACAGGAGTGATGTAATCCATTAAAATGCCTTTTCAGGACACAGTCAACACTCCCACTGTGCTCCCCCCTTCACTCAGCTTCCCCTCTGCTCTGCCTTCCCAAAGCCCACACCAGGCATTTGAGCTACAGCTGCTTCCATACCAGCATGAGCCAAATTGCTCCTGTCCACACTGGCTGGTTCTCCATAACGAATGCTCTCTGCCTCTGCCACTTGTTCTACAGAGAGATCAGAAGTTCAGAGCAAGCGAGCGGCCAGCATGGCCATATGATGAAGAACAAGCTACAAAAAGGTCAGTGGTCAAAGTAAGCTGGGGCTGGAGTCTCTGCATGCTGGGCATCACTTCTGCCCAGCTTCAGTGCCCCGCTTGCTGTGGGTACCCTTCAGGGCATGTGAGCTTATCCAGGCCAGTGAAGGTAGCCCAGCTGCATTGTAAGCCAGTCTCCCAGCAAGTTAAAGCCCAGCAGAGCATCATGGAGGCTGGGACGGAGAGTGCGGATGCAGGGGGCAGGGAGACCCTTTCTCTATCACATCCCCAGTGTTGTCACTTCTCTCTCTCACCTCATCCTCTTCTCCTTCAACTGCTCTCTTGTTTCTTCCTAATATCTCCTCCCAGTCCTGTGATCACCTCCCGCTAGCACCAGCAAGACCACTGATGATCCCAGCTGGTCTGGAGAACCCTGGTCCCAGCAGCACATACTGTCCTAGATGGAGATCAGCAAGAATGCATAGCCCACAGCAGCAGAGCAGGGCCATCAGGTTTCCCTCCTTCCTCCTCAGGTGAGCTTCGTCATTACCATCAAAGGAAGAAAGCAAAATGGACATTATGAGCTGCAATATGGATTAGATCTCTTTGAGTTTTCCTGGGACAGAGATATAGCCCAGTGCTGCAGACCTGAACAGATTCTTACAGCCAGGGACTGTGGCCAGCCCAGAAGACGCTGGGACTCCAGGCTCAACTTTGGGGCCTCTCCCACCTTCACTGAGTCCTGCAGCTCCTTCAGCTGCTGCTTCCAAACTGATGAGCATGTTAGCAGTTAACTCTGTTTGCAGATTTAAAAGTCAAACCCTGCCACAGGAAATTAAAAGATAATGCAAGGAATTATTTAAAAAATTAATCTTTATTACTCTCCACTCCCAAGCTGCTAATAAAAAAATGTGTTCCTCACGCAGTCTCTATAAAAACAGGTTATAAAGCAGAGGAAGAGAGGAAAGCAGATGCTTTAAAAAAACCCATCTTTCATCCCTCCACCCTGCCTGCCTGTCATAGCCGTTCATCTGCACCTGCGTGTCAGCTCCCAGCAGTTTCCAACCCAGTCAGCCCCTTTTACCCTGCTAGGTAATTATTCCTCATTTCAATCTCATCCCCCTTGTCCTCCCTGTTTTACATGTCCGGGAGATCAGCAACCCTGGTCTGGAGAGCAGCCTAGAAGGTCATTTAATGGCACACCTTCCTTGCTCCAGGTATCTCTGGATAAACCAGGATATAAACCAGGATGAATTATAGCTCATTACAGAAAGGGCAGGCATTTGGGAAGTAAACAAAGCAGCTATTACAGAAGCCAGCAATAGCTCCACAACACTGGAGCAGGGTTGATACATGCAGGAAACCATGCCTGAATGAGTGGTCAAGGATTCTTGGCAGCTCTCAGAAGCCAGTATAAAAGACTGAGAGGCAGGTGACAATTCCACAGGTTTAATCAGAAGATGCTTACGTCTAGAGCTGTGCTCAAGCAAGAAGCACGGTCCTTGGTTCTAGCTGGTGCTTGAGCCCATGGAGCCAGAAATGGGACTGCAAACTACTCTTGTGTCATGACAGCTGCCATCAGTTAGCCAGGCTTTGGCAGGTCCAAGAGCCACCACAATCCAGCAAGAGCACCCAATCTAGCACATGAGAGAGATGGAGAAGCAAGAGCCATCAAACCCACCAGCTGCGTCCACGCTGCAGTAGAAGAAACAGCCACAAGCACAGCTCTGTGTCCCACCAGCCTTCTGGCTAGCTTAGGAGTGCATCTGGCCAGGGCCTGCTCAGGAGGACACCCACCACCAGTGTTCCTGCCAAAGAGGTGCCCCTGGGTCTGGTAGAAACACAGCTGGGCCTGGAAGGAGCAGAGGACTTCACAAAAGGAGAAACCGAGAGACCAAGAGCTGCTGCATCACACCACCAGCATGAATGATGGCTCCCTTAGCTGCTCCATGCCCAGAGCTGGGGCTGGGGTGAAAGAACCAGCAGTCCCCAGAACATGCCCTGATATCCATTACTGCAGAAGCAGCCTCAAGGGAGCTGTAAAGTCCAACCTCCCCATCCCCAGATGAGCACTACAGGCACCAAAACCACCCCCACCCCTCCTCCAGGCAGCAGGCAAGGGCTGTTAGCCCAGGACAAGTGGCTCCACACCTTCTCCTCATTGGGGATAAAAAGAGTATTTGGCCTTTTCTGACTCCAGGAAGGGGAGATGCAGTCTGGAAAATAAAGCACTAGCGAGGAACAGGTACCAGGGGTGGAGGAAGGAGAAAGGCAGAAACACAAGCAGGCTCAAACGCGACAAAGAAGAAACCCCCTGGGAGAGAACGTGCCTGCGGGCGCTGCTGGCAGGGACACCTGTGGTCCCCAGTCAGGGGCAGAAGCGGAGGGGAGACGCCGCATTATGGTGAGGCAGGAGGTGGCTTTGCGAGGGGAGGTTGACTATGATTGATGGTGCTGCACTGTGTTCTCACTGATGTAGAAAATTAGAGAGAGATCACTTCAGATACCGGCCCATCCAAGACACTTGTCGTGTCCATCTCCCGTACACAGGTGCCTCTCCTGGGAGCTCTCCCTCCAGCTTGTAGGCTCATTATTCAGAGTGCTGAACTGGGAAAAGCAACGCACTTCCCCCCCGGCCCCCAACTACTTGATTGTATTGTTCTTGGGAATACATAAGGTGCTGATTTCCTCGCTCAGCTACTTGAGGGAAAGTTTGTTTGATTCTCCTCAGCTAGGAAAAACTAGCCCTTCACTTTTTTCTTTCTCTCCTCGCCCAAGGTGGAGAAGAGGCTCTAGAAGAGATAGGAGCCTTTTTTTTTCAGATGGAAATAGCTCACTAAAAACAGTGAGTCATGCTCCACCCCGGGGCGGATCTGATAGTTGGGAACCACAGCGAGCAATGCTGCTGTGCTAATGTAACCTTGTGTTAATGTCCTCCTGGCAGGATGGTCCCCTCCTGGCTTCCCATCCCTCTGCCATTTAACCATTAATTTTCCCTTTATCATGGCTGCTTTTGTCCCTCCACTGCCTCTCTGCTAGATGGTAAAATGGTTTTAAAATGGCATTTAAGTGGTCTTAAAAAATCCAGGTATTCTTCCATATGAAATGATGAATCCAATGGTCTAGTGTGCTGGTTTTGACTGGGATAGAATTAATTTTTTCCATAGTAGTTAGTACAGGGCTATGTTTTGGGTTTGTGCTGGAAACAGTATTGATAATATGGGGATGTTTTTGTTATTGCTGAGCAGTGCTTACACAGAGTCAAGGCCTGTTCTGCTTCTCACACCACCCAACCCGCGAGTAGGTTGGGGGTGCACAAGAAGCTGGGAGGGGGCACAGCCGGGACAGCTGACCCCAACTGAACAAAGGGATATTCCATACCATGTGACGTCATGCTCAGCATATAAACCTGGGGGAAGAAGGAGGAAGGGGGGGAAGTTCAGAGCGATGGCATTTGTCTTCCCAAGTAACCATTACGCGTGATGGAGCCCTGCTTTCCTGGAGATGGCTGAACACCTGCCTGCCGATGGGAAGCAGTGAATGAATTCCTTGTTTTGCTTGGCTTGCGTGTGTGGCTTTTTCTTTACCTATTAAACTGTCTTTATCTCAACCCACGAGTTTTCTCACTTTTACTCTTCTGATTCTCTCCCCCATCCCACCAGGCGGGAGTGAGCGAGCAGCTGGGTGGTGCTTCATTGCTAGCGGGGGTTAAACCACAACATCTAGATCAGCACAGGCTGGTGGGTTTTCAAGTGTGTCACACCACAGACCAGGAGACTACTGGGCCCTTGCCTTAAAACAATGCTGTCCCTCAGTAGTAGGCAACCAGTTTCTTCCCAGCCAGGCACGGCATCTGAGCTCATGTCCTTTTAGTCCCAAGGTTTCCAAGCAGGTCTAGAAATGGTAAAGGAACCCCTCTGACTGCTGCCAACACAATTCCAAACAGGCCCTACACTCCTACTGCAACCAGTCACCTCTCTTCAAACTCCCCAGGAGCTCCCAGGTAACTACACCAGCCTGGGGAGCAGCACAGGCTATTCCACTTGGTAAGCATGGCTAGAGGAGACTGACCAAGAGGTTGGATGTGGGAACTCCCACCTCTGGAAAGGGCAGGGAAAAGGTTCAGTTTCCTTCACAACTCCAAACTCAGCCACTGGTTTCTCCTGCCAGCTCTCCAGCTTGAGGCAGCTGAGCTTGTTCCCATGGCAAAAGGGCAAGTTTCTTTTTTTGCTCTTGGGTTTCTCAAGAATGGCTTCAAAATTTCCCTGCTTTGAAGTCCATCGCCCAACACAGATGTCCAGGCTCCTGAACTGGGGAGCTCCTCACAAAAAGACAGTAGCTAAACCCAACCCTGCTTGGTTCATTTGTTAAAAGGACAACCATGCCACCAGCTGCAGCCCTGCCAGCGCTCTGAGCATCCCCTGGGTCACAATGCACTGAGGGCTGGCAACAAGCAGCAAACACCAAATTCAAGCCAAAGCCTGAAGCGCTTGAGAAATCCCTACAGGAAGACAACTTGGAAGAAAGAGTCCCTCTCCCTCCTTCCCATGTTCACCAGAGACTGACCCCAGCGCCTGCTACCAGTTTTCCCAGTGGCGGTTAGTCATCTGCCCTCCAGAAGTCCCTTCTCGAGGTGCAGAACAATCCCCACACATCTCCCCCTTCTCCATCTGCTAATGGCTTCCCTCCACCCAGGCTGAGCCTCCCCCAGCCTGAGCTAACGGTGGGAAATTAGCATTAAAATGATAGCTTGCTATTAGCGGTGCCTTGGCTCCCTATCACGCTCCAGGAACAGCAAATGACAGGCTGTGATTTCCCTGCCACGATGCAGGGGAGAGGAGGCAACAGCAGCCAGAAGTGCTGAAGTTACCCAAGGAAAGTTTTAGGCTCATGTCTCCCACCCCGTCAGCCCCTTCCCTTCGCCATCCCTGTCGTGCTCATCCACCGCACAGGCAATCCTACAAACAGATGGCACCTGGGTAGGAAAGCAGACAAATTGGCTCCCACCTGCAGGAGCACTAAGAGCTTTCAAAGCAGATGAGTGCTCGCTCGCCAAGAGCCCTGCAGTATGGAGATGCCAGAGGAATATGCCATTGCTCGCCTTTGTCCCTCCTTACTGCTCAATAGCTCCTGCTGCATCCTTGCCCGGTCACAAGCACGCAGCTGGCTCCTCCCGGGAGCTGGTCGCAGGAGGGGATGGTCGCTGCTCCCCGAATCAGGCGCCTGGAAGAGGTAATTCAGGCTGAGCATCAACGGAGCAATGCTTTTTTCGCATCAGCACAATGCTTTGGTTTGGAGGGCTCGCAGCTAGCCTGAAGTGATAGGGTTTTCCTGGGCCCCCGCTGAACATCCATCTGCTTGTCAAAAAACCAGCTCAGCTCAAGCTGCCTGCTCTCTCCTCCCGCCAAAGCGGGGGTCCACCCTCCCAGAAACTTCCCCTCCTTGACCAGATAGCTGTGGCAAGAGCATGGAGAGACTCATTTCATTTTCTGCCTGCTCCTCTGAGCCCACCTGGCTGAAAGCTTCTTAGTACATCGAGGCCAGGGAAGCAGCTCGTGTACCAGACTGCAGGAAACCAAGAGGCAGGAGGAGGTGAGCAAATCCATGGGTGTCAAGGCAGGTTGTCATCTCCTTTTGGGTACACGGGTGACCCTGCAGAGTTACGGCATCTGAGCATCTCATAGCTGGTGCGTTCCTCCTTGCAGAGCCCCATAGTGCTGGTCGCCTACAG
>NW_008824411.1:8152978-8158674 GCF_000699105.1 Pygoscelis adeliae | reverse complement strand
GGACGCAGTGAGGCCAAGATATACAGGAGCACTTGGGTGCTTTCAGTATATCGTATGTGGAGTCACACACAACACTGCTGAAAACTTCCATTCAAAATTACATTTTAAGCCACTTGGGTAAGGTCAGACAGTCCCCTCCCCTCTACCTCATCCTTACTTCTCCCCAAAAGCACCTGGACCAGCAAGTGAAGGCAAGCGTCCTCAAGCCCCAGCCTGGAATTGGCTTGTAATGGGCCTGGGAGGTGACATACAAAAGGGAGAGGGAAAAGGTTGGTAGCAAAAGGCAGGGTAAAATGGTTACCCCTTCCCCAGCATTCCCATCAGCAGCTGAGATGTGGGAGTGAGGAGAGGACTCGTCTGATGATGGGTGGCAGAGAACTGAACCTTGGCAAAGCGGAACAGGAGCAGAAGGAAGCACTGCTCCCAAAGGCGATTCTCACACCTCCTTGGGATAAGAAAAACAACCATCAGAGGCAGCAGCAACGAAAGAAGGGAATACACTCTTCTCCCTGCACATTTGGTATTCATCTCCGGCCTGTCAGAGGGGGCCATGATCCAGCCACACATTTGTATATTCACTGAGCCGTACACCCGGCTCGGCGGACTCCTGACAGATGCAGATGGCAAAGCCATTTTTCATAAGGTGAGGGAAACAGGGAAAAAGAAGAAAAAAAACCAAAACAAAGACAGGCTCAGGCATCAGCTGGAAAAGATGCAAGACAGGATCAGGGCTAATAGAGAACCAGAATCAGATTAAACTCTTGGATCTTTAAGTGCACAAAGAGGCCCGTCCCCTGCCTCTGTTTTCTAGCGTGGCCTGGCAGCAGCAGCTACCTTCATTCTCTCCTCTGTAACCAGCTGGAAAATGAAAGCTGGAGCCAGAACAGCACTAAGACCCTCCAGGACAGAAGGCTGGCAGAGGGGCTGCTGGAGTGGTGTGGGCACAGACACTCTTCTATGAGATTAGCTCCCATTTAGAGGAGGTGAGAGACAGCCTGTGGAGAACATTAACACGTTTATCTGCCCCTCAGACCTTGACTTAGTTCAGGCCTGGCCCCTGAAGAGCATGAATGGCCCCCGGGGCTTTGAAGGGACATCCCTAGTAGACCTCCTGCTGGTACGAGGGTGCCAGCATGGCAAAGGACCACTCCGTGCAATGCTCCCCATGATGGCAAACACGGCAGCTCCCAATGGCCCCGATTTGTCTCAGACAGTGACAAGGGTTCGCCCTCTGTCCCAGGTCACCCACACAGCAAAGAGGCATCAGTGACACAGACCTGCTTACCAACACAGCGAGAAAAGTGATGCTCAGCACAGTATACATTGTCCCTTGGGCAGCATGTATGCATGCCCCACTTGGCACCGCGATTCTTGATGTAAGCCAAGGAGAAGGGAAAGGAAGAAGTACCCTCATGGAGGGAAATATTTCACCTCTGCCAGTGACATTCTGCTGTTGTCACTGCCAGCCATAACATCACCCTCTTGATGTGAAATCTAAGTTGACAGTGATACATGAAAGGAGCAGAGAGGGCAGCAAACACTGCCCAGCCCTCTTTGTTACCCCAAGTCTCCCCTGACTTCCAGCCTCTGCATGAAGCAGAGCCAGTACCTCATCACCAGGTTACTGAGCAAGTAGATCTTCCTTTTCCAGAGCCGTGGGGTAATCTTTCCTTACAGTTTCCCATCCTTCTGGGCAACTCCGAGGAGGATTTCATTTTGATCTCTGTTGCATACTCTTCATTTCTGAAATGAGAAACATATGCAGAAGCCAACACCTCCCTTGCAAAACAATATGTGTCCATAAGCTGAAGTCACCAAAGCCTGAAGAGTTTCTGGTGCCAAAGTCCAGGTGCTTTCAGACTCATCGGAGGTGCATTGAGCACCATCGAGCCCTGCTGCCTGTGGCATTTGCAGCTGACATTCGCTCCCCTTGCCTCGGGAACAGGTGAGCGCAGGGCTGGGCAGTGAGGCTTGGTGAAGGTTACTGCCAGGACCTGGTAGAAATACCATCCAGCAACATATGCTTCAAGAAAGATTCATTCCCAAGCAGCCTGGCTCCATAATAAAAGTGTCGGAGCAGCTGACTTCCCTCCCCCCAATCTCATTTCCTCCAGATTTATCCTGTCTCAGGTCTCTCTCCCTCCATAAGCTAGCACGTGCCTTTCCTTTCAATAGGCTGGCACTGAAACTCAGCCAGCTGAGACTGTAGGAGAAAAAGGAAAACAAGGCAGGTGAAGGGTTCAGGAGAAAAAAGCTCAGGAGCCAGGGTTTCCTCTAATTTTGGCTGCTCTCAGTTCTGAAAGGGAGGAACGGGAAGTGAGAGGTACCTTAACATGAGAACGCTCCAAAAGCCACCAGAAGCCATCTGATTTTGTGTCCTAAACCAATGTCCTAGCTGCCAGGCTGTGTTGCCTCCCTCTCAAGAAGCTTAAATCACATTCCTGATAAAACCCATCCCAGAAGACATTAACATCTCTGAGCTTGTCACCTCCCGGCCAGGGAGCCTCTTCTCAGAGGGCTGTGCACGTGGTGGGCACCCAGAGAGCAAGCAGAGGAGATGAGGCTCCCTGTGAGTTGGAGTCTTGAGGAGTGCTGAGCACTGGCTTACTTTCACCACGGAGATGTGATGTTAATGCAGTATCACAGGCAGCCCTAAAGAGAGAATGGTCTTCAGGGAGTTAAAAAAAAAAGAGAGAGAGAAACAGATGTTAATGGTCCTTTGCAAAGAGCTAAAATTACCCAAAAAGGCCAGAGTTTCTGTTATTTTTATTCTTTTCTTTCCCACTCCCCACCCCCCCTCAAAGGAATGTGCCACACAAATTAAAATTATTTCCCTCCAACCTGCAAGATAGGACCAGGCAAGGCATCCTTCAGCTGTGAGTGAAAGAGATGGAACCTGCCATTGTCAGGAGCACGCCAGCCCCAGGGAGGCGAGGTGGGGGACAGCGGATGCCGACTAGCAGGGATCCTGTTGGCTAATTCCCAGTAACCGGGACAGACAGGTCTGTGCCAGGCACCCAGCTGGGGTGCAGGGTGTGTGTTTCCAACGGAGACATCAATAGCAGAAGTGAATCCTGGGCACCTTGACTGCCCAGGGGGCATGCGGACTAACAGCAGATGCCTGTGGGTTGTGGAGCAGCTTTCCATGGAGGAGAGAAAGCCTCTGGTACCCCAAAGGTGGTCCTGTTACATTTACAAAATGCGTTGCAGGAGGCAGAGCCCATGATACCTCCTGGACCCTTGGACCTTATCACCCAAGGACATCTTTTTCTGGCCCATGCTAGGGTGCACGTTAAGGTACGTGGCTTGCAACCTAGCACCCATTTCCTCCATTCAATTGACAGCCAGTCTGCTTCCAGCAGTGAGTGCTCAGCGATAGACAGGGGAAAACCAAAGCCACCCCCACCAGGCTATAAAAGCGCTGCTTCGCCGTGTCACAGCTGTTTCTCACATCTGGATGCAGACAGCACTTGAAGTGTCGCAGCTGGCACCAGCTCCTCGGTTAGCATTTCCCCATCCTGTTAACACCAGGCAGGGGAGAGGTCCAGCAGTTGAGGTGAAGGGGCACTTCATCTCTGTCAGGTTCTCCTCTGCTAATGAAAATGTTTCTCCAGCGTGTCCTCGGGAAGGTTTTCTTCAGCTCCAGCCCCCGTGTGATTGAAGGCTAATCTCTGTTACTCTTGGCTGAATGGCAGACCACGAGGAAGGTGATGTATTGTGTTTCCCTTCAGCTCGACATTTAATGGTGCTGGCAAAAGAAGAAAAAACACCAGATGTTTCCAGATTGTAAGTGAAATCCTCCCGTAACGTGAAGAGAGGTCAGGGCAGAAACAGAGGCCTCACAGACTGGGACCAGAGCGCACCCCCATAAATTCAACCCCACTTCAAAGGGCCATTTCAGTGTGCCTCCTTCCCAGAGGCAGTCCAGCTGATCACGCGTGGCCACAGGAGGCAATGTGTCATGCATGTCCCCTGTGGGGCATGACTGGCCTCCAACAAGCTCCCCATCATCAGTCTGGTCAGTGCAGGGGCCTGGGAGAAAGGCCAGGTCTGGAGTGCAGAATATTTGGGGCCAGGGAGGAGAGCACGTGATTACGGCTAGGCACTCAGAGGCAGTGGCCTTGGCTCCTCTGGCTGGCTTTGAAGTAGTCTCTGAAGCCTTAAGATGTGAAGTTTTCCAATCTGCGGTGTTAGCTTCCTTTTAAAATGCTTGGTAAAGAATGGAGAGAAAAAATTAGGATTACAGTCCTCTTGCTGGTGTGCTGCTTGCACTCAAGGAGATGCCTGGCTCCATAACATCCCAATCTTTCTCCTCTACTCCAGAGCCCACAGCTCTGCAAACACACTCCAGATGATCCCCACCAACTGTTGCTCTCCTGCTGTTTCTGCCCTCGCTGGAACAACCCAATTACCCATCATGGTGCTCTCTGCACCCTCCACCTGCAAAGCTTTGCAGCTTTTCTCCTCCTTTTTTGCCCCTACAAAACCACCAGCAGTTGTTGAGAACACCCAAACACAACACCTCTCTTGTTTTCTTTCCCTTCTCCTCCTCCCTCTTTCCCCATCTTCTCCCAGCCCTGCCTGCCACTGGCACTGGATGTGGGGTGCTTACCATGGACCGCACAAAATGCATCCTCCAACAGCTAAACCTGGAGGAGAAGAAGAAGGAGAAATTAAGAAAACAGACAGGAGGAAAAAGAAAAAAACTTCCAATTACTGGCAATTAGCTCTACTTAATGCTCACCCACTGTGCCCCAGACACAATCACTCTGGTAGGTGAGTACTCAGGGTGTCACACCACATACCTGCACACACAGTGCACAGGTGAGCACGCAAGGTGCTTGTTGAAGGTATTCCAACCTATTTGGTCACCTATTTGGGCACAAATGGCCGCAGCCCTTTTGGGGGCCTCCTGTAGTCCAGTCAAACCAGGGATGGTGCTTTTCTCTGCTTTCACAAGCTGTAGCCAAAGCCCTGGGGCAGAGGCAAAGGCACTTGCTCGGAACTGAAATCCAGCATGAGAAATTGCCCAAGCGATGTCCATCCTCATTCCCAGACCCACCTGCCCGGCTTATCTGGCTGGTTTTTCTTCCCAGGAGGGATGCCAGCTACAGACAGCACCATGGGCTGCCTGTTGATGCAGTTGCAGACAGCGCAGCTCTTGCTGACAGAGACGCCTTCCCCTCCACGGGAGGACATGCTTTGCTCCCAGCCAGGGGGAAGGCGGAGGCACCTAGCACGCCACCGCATTGGAGGATGCACTCAGCCAGCCACTAATGCTTCCTACTGTCTTGGAGCAAAGGGATGAATTAGCTTTTATTAGCTCTTGCAAAAAGCACATCACTCCTGCCCTCTCCTCCTCGCACAAGACTCATGCACAGACTCAGCTGTGCTGCAAGTGAAGCAGAACCAACTTACCTCCGTGCCAGCGGCCCCAAACTCCTGTTAGGTCTTGTATAAATCTTATAAATCTTAAATCTTAGACAAGCTGGGAGTTAGGATAGAGCAATCCTCCTAAGAGTGCTGCAGGGCCCTCACTGCCCAAAAGTACTTTAAAAAAGACAGATGCTTGGCTTTTACGTGCAGATCTCTCAGGTGGCACCACACATGGCCCGAAGGAGGGTATGGTCTCCATGCCAGCAAAGCCAGAGCCACTGCACAGTCCCTACTGCTGACACCTGAACTCGAGGCTGTTG
>NW_008824411.1:8149955-8152937 GCF_000699105.1 Pygoscelis adeliae | reverse complement strand
GCTCCTGCCACATGATGTATTCCTGACCCCCAGCACCCAGCTATCAGCACGGCTGAGGGATGGTGCTGCTCCAGAGAAGCCTCTCTGAAGTCGCTCTGGGGCTTGTTAGGCGGGGTGATAAAGGGGATGAATGGCCTCAGAGAAATGCTCTGTCTCCTGCTGTGGCATTCATTATGCTTTAGCCAGACAATTCTTCACACCAGCCAGGAGCTCTGGACTTGCTCGTTTATCGTCCTCAGGGGCTGTTTTCCACAAGAGGCCACACTCTGCACTTGTGCTCATCGCCCCAGGCAGCTTGAACGTGCCTGAAGAGACCGCAGCATGGCAGCCCACGCAAGACGGCTGGGGGCAGAGCAGTTCTTCTCCTGGGTAGTCTCTGAGCTCATCGCCTTCCTCCCACACAACCAGCTTGCTTTCCCAAACTCACAATTTGATGATCTGAGCCACAGCTGCCCCCCCAGATCTGCAGGAAACAGAGCTGGGCACATTTTCAGCCTAATTTCCTAAGAAGTGCAAAGCATATGCGATCCCGCTGCATCAGTCTGTCCTCTGCCCACTCCCCAGCAACTTCTGACACTGTGAACAGATTTCAACCTGATCTGACAGAGACACAGAGGTCTCAGAGACAGTCAGAGTCTATAAATTTCATGGGAACAGACTGTCAAACAGAGGAGAGACATTATTAGCATCTTCCAAACTGTAGTGTATCATCCCTTATTAGACACCAGACAATCTGCGTGGGAGAGAGAGAGAGAGTTGCTATAAATATCTTGGCAAGGGGAGATGCTCCATTCAGCACAAGCAGCTTACTAGACACCAGAGAATCCAAACCCAAGCTATATATCCACAGGAGATGAGGCTTCATGGATCCCACTGCACACAGTACTAACGGGAGAAGGTTTTGAGCATGTTTGGCTGATAGGAGAGCCACCCAGCTAAGATGTCACTTTAGCCTTTGGAAAGCCTCTGGAAATGGGCTGTGTGCTCTTCACTTGCCGTTCTTCCAGTGACCAAGCCAAGGTCCCGCTGGACTTCCAGCTTGAATTGCCATCCCAGACTTCTGGATGAGTTCAGATGCTCCCTGAAATGGAAGAGACATGCCCAGCTCCGAGAGGGAACAGTGATGGGCAGAGCGGCTCCCTCACCCCCGCAACCCTCTCATTGCCTCTCTGCCACATGGAAAGAGATTTCACCTTCCAGCAAGATGTTTTATCCACAGGCTACTGCCAGCAAATGCCAGGAAGGCAGCCCAGCGTCAGAGCAGCCGCCCAGGGAGCTCACAGCAGTATCACTTACACATCAAGCTACCCATTAGCCGGTTGACTGATTAGTGGCACTTGATATTGTAAGCGAGAGGGAGCTTGTCCCTCTACACACAGGTTCTTGCTGCAGACCAGACCCACTCACCAAACCAATGCCAGCACGGAGCTGGCAGGCAGCAGCGGGGGTGCAAAGCTCAGCCTTCTCCCGGCAGGACAGAGGGAGCCCCAGCAACCCTGCCTCTTTCTCCTGTAGGCTGAAGGGGACACAGCAGCCTCTTGGTTCTCCTTTAAAGTCAATTAAACAGTTCACACGTCATGCAGTGCAACACAGCCTTCGGAGAGCAACACCAAGAAGCCATTTACTAGAGCTGCTGGTTGGCCTTCCTTACTCAACTCCTTTCAGTGACCCAATTAGGAGATCCTCATTAGGCTGTTCCAGGGTGGAACCTGGGGTCACTCTTGCCGGGAACTCCCGTCACTCATCACTGCTCTCAGGTATGGGAACGATTAGCGGAAAGCATATGGTACACGGTAAGGCAGTAAAGGTGACTGGAGCTTGCTAAGGCTAAGCCCAGCATTTCAGCGCTGCCTGACCCCGCTGCAAGAAAGCCAAACCCCATATGCAGTTTGGGGACAGAGCAGTGTAATCCCTGTGCTCATTTAAGATCTGCACTGACCCAGTCATTACCTGTTCAGAGTGTCATTTCAAGCGTCAGGCATCCCAGAGCCCTGGAAGTAATTGAGAAGAGGGAAATAGCCTTTTTCCCTCCAGCTCATATGTGACGCTGGCCCAGCTGGCCAGACGCATTTTGGGACTTCTCCGATTCACCCGGTAAAGGTCAAGTCCCAGGAGGTGCCATCAGCCCGGTGGATCACATATCACTTGTACCTGCAGGGCTTCAGCTCTGCAGAAAGAGAATTTAAACATGCACTACAGCACATCCTTTATTCCAAAAAAAGGATTTACACTTCAGGGGTGGCTTGACTCCCTGTTCTGCCCAACAAAAGGAGTTTGCAGGCTTGCATTCATTTAAAAAAAAAAAATCCAGAAATACAGTCACTCTATCCTAATCGTTCTGATCCAACCTTTCACAGCATTGCATTGAGCTAAAGGGCTGCACCTGAAAGTATGCCAAGAGTGGCATGAAATGTTAATGTTGCAATTAAAACAATATGAATATTGCAGCACCGCTCTGCTGCTCCCCATCCACTGAACAATTCTCATTCAATGGAAGTCAAGTTACATTTGAGGAAATAATGAGGTCTGCTAATTAAGTCTGGCCTAGGAAGACAGCAGTCTTAAAAGGAAAAAAAAAATTTCAGATCTCCCCAAAATGTGTACATTTGCTGCTTATTACCTGCAAAGGGAAATCATTAATGCTGTGCAATGCCAGGATCACAGGTCAGTGCCATTGTCTTATTGCACACATCTAGAGGAAATTATCTTTTTAATGATAAAATGCATAAGTCATGACCTGCTTTGTCCCTAGGAGCTGAGCAGAAAATGCCGGGCTGACACTTTCCATGAATGCAGAAATCAGGCACCTGACAGTGAATGCCAAATCCAGGCTGGGCTAGCGAGAGGCATGCAGGGGCTCCAAGGGGCTGAAGGCAGCAGACTGCTTTAGCCAACACAAGACGGATCCCAGCTTGCACACGGGTAAGGGATTTGGCCTCCCCTGCCACCGAGACAGCTGAGTGATGGTGACACCAGCTCAAG